>NW_022589756.1:12401113-12811937 GCF_004348235.1 Phoca vitulina | reverse complement strand
CTTTCTTTCTTTCTTTCTTTCTTTCTTTCTTTCTTTCTTTCTTTCTTCTTTCAATCCTGTTCAACTGAATGTTTTTTTTTTACTAACACCTCAGAAGGATAGGTATAGGGAGGGGCCATAAGATGCCTCTAGGCTCCTGATAGAAGGATCACAGTAGGTAGCCTTGGGGAATGGAACTCCTCAGAATGTCCCAAAAATCAGTAAGGGGAAAATGGAATTTTCTGGCTTATGTATGTAAAACTGCATTTCATAGCATTTTGCTAAAGGTTAATCCCGAGTGATGATGCTTCCAAATAATTTGCTCAAATGTTTATTCATCTTGTTTTAATCCTGTTCCTGGCAGTTTAAAGATACCAATAAAGACACCTTTATTCTAAATCTGTATAAGATGGCTTTATCCTATTATTCACAGAAGGGTAAAATTAGCATAAGGAAATTTAAAAGTGCTTATTAAATATGGTGACTGGTTCTTAATCTTGGGGATAGGAGAAGAGAAGTTCACTACTTAGTGCTGGTCTTGGAAGAACTTATTGTCTTGTCAGGGAGAAAAGGCTCACAAGAAATACTACAAAAGTGTATATAGCCAAGTCTCAAAATAGTTGTATTATAGATGTTCAGAGAATTGTGTTGATTGTTGGTTGCCATAAAAAAACATCGTGAAACATGTGAGTAGGAGCCATCAGAACTGAATATTTTTATAGGCCTCCCCACTTACTCCAGAGTCACGCTGGGGAGGTTTCCTGGCATTGCCTTAGAGCCCTCATCTGTAAGGTGGGGAGAAAGATGCCTTACTTGTTTGTGAAGGAGATCAGGATATCTTTGCTACCCCACAATATGCCACTGTGGCATACAGGTTATTTTGAGCTGAAGGCAAGTGAGAAACAAGGAATGAAGAAGAGCCCTCTCCCCTCCTCGAAAGCAGGGCATAAATTTTCCCCTCTCCTGTGCCATGATGATGAGAGCAAACCTTAGCTAGCCAGAGACAGAGAGCTGCACCAAGATCAGACTACAGACACAAACCTTACTAAAATATCCTTTATGTTCCACTAGGTCCCCGTGTATATTTTCCAGTCAATTCCACATGGTTTATCTGCCCTAGAAGCCCAAACCCCCTTTCCTTTTTCTGACCACTTTTTCACAATTTATTGGCCCTTGTTAAAATGATATATAAGAAGTCTAAGTGCTTCTTTGGGTTTCTCACTTCTTTTCTGTGAAGCCCCCATGCATGTAAAAAATATTGACATCAATAAAAATCATATGCTTTTTTTTCTCGTTAATCTGTCTTTTGTTAATGTAACTCAAAGGTCCCCAGCCATTGAGCCTAAGAGGGTAGAGTAAAAGTTTTTCCTCCCCTGCATTTGCTGAAGATTCAATGAGGTAAACTTTTGAGAAGTCCGTGGTTCCATCTTTTTTTTTTTTTTTTTTTAATTTTTTTTTTTTTTTTTTATTTATTCATGAGAGTCAGAGAGAGAGAGAGAGAGAGGCAGAGGCAGAGGGAGAAGCAGGCTCCCCGCCTAGCAGGGAGCCCGATGCGGGACTCGATCCCGGGACCCCGGGATCATGACCTGAGCCGAAGGCAGACGCTTAACCGTCTGAGCCACCCAGGCGCCCCCGTGGTTCCATCTTAATGATTTTCTTTTTTTTTCTAAAAATTTTATTTATTTATTTGAGAGAGAGAGATTGAGAGAACAAGTGGGAGGAGGGGCAGAGGGAGAAGCAGACTCCCCACAGAGCAGGGAGCCCAACACAGGAGTTGATCCCAGGACCCTGGGATGCTTAACTGACTGAGCCACACAGGTGCCCCATCCTAATGATTTTCAACATGATCAGATCAAATTTGTCTTATTCAAATACAAACATAATGTAATACAGTTAGAGAATATTGTCCTAACATTTAGTCCAGAATTCTTCTTTGTGAACTATTTCGGTTCAGAAAACATGTTCATAAATGCTGAGAGGGCATCAGCTAGTCACTTCAGAAGAAGGGGGAAGCTGCTATGCATGAAATAAGGGGAGGAATGTGTTGTTTTGCTACTGAGAGGGATGGGAGGTGGGATTGGGGCGGAGGAAAAGGGTAGAGTAAAAGAGGTGGGGACAAGAGAAGAGACAAGCCGGCAAAACAGAAAAGTGGAGAAAAAAAGCCAGGAGAGAAACTTCTGGTAGCTGGTAAAAATGGACCTACGGGAGAGGACAGTATCATCACTGATATGTTCTTGTCCCCCACCTCTCCAGTCATCCCTAAAATCACACATGCTTACAAGCTTTGGTTCAACACAATCAAGGAGCCGTTCTACACCCAAGTCGAGATGAAGCAGCACTTCGCCAGCATGTGTGGAACAAGAACCCAAGAAGCAGAGGAAGTCATGAGGTAGTAAGCTGTTCAGAAAGTAGCCAACAATCATGGCATGGCTTTGGACTTCTGTAGCAAATGGAAATATGGGGTTCAAGTTTTATCTAAACTACCAAGGGTCAGATGAACTCCCGTAAGCACATGACTTACTCCAATTTGTAAAGACACAGGAAAGAGTTCACATTGTTTCAAAGTTCACTCTATTAGGGGGTTGTTATTTTTAACCTGTAATAAAATTCTTCAGTTCAATCCTTCCATTTAAACTAATAATATCCCAGATCTTCTTTGTTTATCTGTACTCAGTCTTGACTTTTCCTACATCAAATATATCCCTGTGCCTCTATACTCAATTACTCTCACCTACCAGAGATCATGATGACATAAGTTTCTTTCTTTAAATGGAGGTGCCTTATAAAACTATTTTTGAGCCATTCTTCTCACACAGGTATTTTTATTTTTTTATTTTTATTATTTATTTATTTAAAAGATTTTATTTATTTATTTATTTGACAGAGAGAGAGAGAGACAGGAGAGAGGGAACACAAGCAGGGGGAGTGGGAGAGGGAGAAGCGGGCTCCCCACTGAGCAGGGAGCCCGATGTGGGGCTTGATCCCAGGACCCTGGGACCATGACCAGAGCTGAAGGCAGAGGCTTAACGACTGAGCCACCCAGGTGCCCCGTCACACAGGTATTTTTAAAGATTTTTTTTATTTATTCATCTGAGAGAGAGAGAATGAGAGACAGAGAGCATGAGAGGGAGGAGGGTCAGAGGGAGAAGCAGACTCCCTGCTGAGCAGGGAGCCCGATGCGGGACTGGATCCTGGGACTCCAGGATCACGACCTGAGCCGAAGGCAGTCGCTTAACCAACTGAGCCACCCAGGCGCCCAACACACAGGTATTTTTAGAGTAGTTGTGTTCTTTGCACCTTTGACTACAAAGTCAAGTGTCATTTCTAAAAATTTTATTCGGAGAAAAAGTTTCTTCCTGCATCCAGTGACATTATGTCCTTCATTTTGGCCACTTCCTCCCTTCTTCTCTGAGATCCCCCAACTACATTATGCTCCAGGTTCCCGATTCCTTCTTCAGTAGGCTCTGTAACTGGGACTGGAGGTGTGGGAGAAGCTCACATTCAGAGCAAATCCGGACCAAGCCAGCTGCAATAACGTCAGCCTTATTGACAGAAGCAACTTTTACCCGTGCGTCGTCATGCGTGGACATCGCAGTAAAATGTTCTACACCCTCAGTGTCATGTGAAGGCTCCATGCCACTCTCAGAGGATGCTATGATGGAGACACACAACATATCCTGGCTGATTCATGCTCATATTAGATGGGTTTCGGGCAGGGAGGAGTCTCTATAGAGCAAATATTTGAGCAGCTGCTCTTAAACACTCTAAGATCGCAACCTATACAATGGATCCTGATGTGCGGGTAAAATTATACAACTGATTTCCTGTCAGCACCAGTTCTGTCCCAGGTTCTAGCTTAATTTTTGTTGTGTCTCATATCAGATCAGTAAAGTTTTGAATGTGGTGTGAAGGAAAAGTCCAGGTTTTTCCATTCTGTGACACCAGTGCAACGTTCACAAATAAAGGTATAGATGGGAAAATGGTTTCATGCTCACGTTCCTCAGGAATCTCTCCTACTCTGTCCTAATATAAACTGTCAGTCAGTTTGGCAATCAGATCGAATAAGATGTGAGAGTGTTACTGGGAGTATATTTGTTCTTTGTTTAAAAATAAGTCTACTTTACATTGTACATGCAACTCCCAAAATATATTACAAAAAAATCGTCAAACCTCCAAGAGTCCCTCAATATCATTAATTTCTTCTTTTACAATGAGTCAGTCAAATAAAAGGCAGTTTATTTCAGCATATTTCCATGGACCAGGCACTAGGGTGGTATTCTTAAATAGAGCAGACTTTATTTATTTTTATTTTTAAGATTTTATTTATTTGAGAGAGAGAGCGAGAGAGCGCATGAGAACGGGGTGAGGGGCAGAGGGAGAAGCAGGCTCTTTGCTGAGCAGGGAGCCCGATGTGGGGCTCAATCTCGGGACTCCGGGATCAAGACCTGAGCCAAAGGCAGCTGCTTAACCGACTGAGCCACCCAGGCGCTCTTGAGCAGACTTTATTCCAAAGCCATCATAATAATCAAGCTTTTAAATTTTTAAATCTGCAAGAATTATTTAAAATATACATTATTTTTTATCAGAGAATTTATTTTGTAAGTAAACCTTTAAGGAAATTAATTGTTTTATCTCATGATTTAGGTATCTCACAAACCACAAATAAATGTGAACTGATTACTGGAGACAGAATTTCCTTTCCTTTTTATTATAGGCACGTTTCTCTGTAACTGATTTGCTCACTTCAATTTTATAGAAACTTAATTTAGCCCTTCAATTAAGTCCATGTATTAATTTTAACAGTTTCTGCTGTATGATAAATATACTAATTTTCTGTGGCTAGAAATTCATAGTTCCATGAACACTGTGTGGGTAACATGAGTTTGCTAGCTCTTTTCTATTTCCATTCTATCCTCTCACTGTGGTGAGAATAATCCATTGCTATTGAACTCTGTTCTTTAGCACAATTAGAGCTCAAATTGCCTACACAATTGAGTGTTTAAAGGGAGATATATAAGATGTATGGTTTAAGCTTAAATGGGGAAAGAAATGCACTTACATTGTTTTTACCCTTACATCTTGAAGAATCCAGCGTGGTACAACGTCTTTATGGCTGAAGAGATGAGCAACATTGATTTTAAGAGAGGCCTGTGCCTCTTTATGATAAGGAAAGTCAGAAAAACGCTCCTGTTGATACATGGAGCAAAGAATAGCAAGCTATTCTTTCAGATAATGATAAATCAAATGTTTGATGAGGAAATCTCAGAAGTCATTTTAGTATTCAGAAGTGCTTATAGCAAAATAAGTGTAAAATAGTAGAGGTACTTCATTATTACCAGCCACACTCTTTTTTCTTTTTCACTAAGTAAAAATAAATGCATCTCTAAATAGCATGAGGTGGTGGTGTATACTGGAAACAATCTAGGGCTTAATTGACAAGATGGTAATTTTGTTCAGATCGCTGTGACATACCAGCTTGGCCTTGGATAAGCTGCTTGCATTCCCAAGGCTTTACTTTCTTATTAGTAAAAGAGGCCTATGTACACTGAATGTGAATGATGAGAGACAAGGTCTGAGTAAGGAAATGTAAGGCCACCTAGAAATTTCAGTGGATTTCTTCTTTCAATATATTTACAATAAAACTTTTACTATGATTTTTTTTTTTTTAATTTCTAGGAAGCATTTCTTTGAGTAATTCAGAAAAAGGACCAGCCTCGACAGAGGGAGGGCAGACAGCAGAGTTTTCCAGGAATTTTGAGTTCTGTCTGGAATTTGCTCATAGGCCAGGCTAAATACCCTGGTGATAAAAAGAAAACCTATTTCTTTCCTCCTTGATCTTTCTTCAGGCTTCTCTGGTAGAGGGTAATTGTACAGAGGGCATATTCAGTGTAATATACTTATCAAATACTTGGTATTTGGGCAGTTTGTTTAATGTCCACCTCACAGGGTGGTTTAAGAAGATCAAATGAAGCTCTGGACACGTGGTTAGTGCTCAGTGCTAGTCACGATCAGCGATGAGCATCCTGCTTTCTTACTCCCACTCCCTCTGCTGAAGGTCAGACTTTGACCTCTAGGGGAGACTTGTTGCTGAAGCCTCCTAACTAGTCCTCTTGCCTCTAGCTTCGCCCTTCTCGGATTCAGACTGCATGCCAGTATCGGGTTAATTTTCCCCAACAGTACCTTTAATTATGTCATTTTCCTATTAAAAGCCATCAATAACTTCCCCATTTTCAAAAGGATAAATCAAATTGTAAGTCCTTAACCTTTGCCCAGGACCCCATGGTTCCATCTGGCTTGTCTAGCCTCAACTAACTTTCTGTTTGTCCTTAATGTGGTCATTCCACACCATGCAAACTGGTTTCCTAGCAGGGTCCCAGACATGCTTTCCCTTTTACTTAAAACATCTTGCTTGTTCCTCCGTTTGACTATCTAAATTTTACCCATTTCTCAATACAGAGTTTAAGTACTACATTCTCCTGAACCTTCATTTTTAATTAATTGTTTAATTAATTATCTTAAATTCCACTATAATTGGGATGTCTGGGTGGCCCAGTCCATTAAGCGTGTGCCTTCAGCTCAGGTCATGATCCCAGGGTCCTGGGATCGAGCCCCACATAGGTCTTCCTGCTCGGTGGGGAGCCTGCTTCTCCCTCTCCCACTCCCTCTGCTTGTGTTCCCTCTCTCTCTGACAAATAAATAAATAAATAAAATCTTAAAAGAAAATAAATTCCACTATTATTAACATGTAGTGTTAGTTTTAGGTGTACAATATAGTGATTCAACAATTCCCTACGTTACTCAGTGCACACCAAGATAAGTGTACTTGTAATCCCCTTGGCCCGCCTATTTCACCCATCCTCCCACCCACCTCTCCTGAACCTTCTTGACATTGGCGGATGCTCCTTGTTCTTTTTCTTTTCTTAAGACTTCTCATACTCTATTTCTCACTAACTGGACTGGACTCCACTTTTCACTTTATCACAGAGATATGTGGTATTGCTCTTTACCTGGAGGAAAGGGTTAATAAGAGCTAAATTCTTCAGGCAATATAACCTTTCCTTTTCGTTCAGGAAAGTAGAACTATTTAATTTAACATCAAGAATATAGGTTTATATATCGTTTGCCTAACATTTTAGTGCTGGCTATGAGTCATAAAATTTGCCAGTCAAGTTTACTTTGTTCTGCTGGTTGCTATTTGCATATAAATTATCTGTTTGGTTAACTCTGCTCTGATATAATTTTCCACTTTTAAAAAAATTTCTTTGCATGAATACAATCATTTCTTGTGTTATCTGAGAGAATGACAATTCTGTTTCAAAGATTATTCAGAGAGCTTCCTAGAGAGCAAAATGGAACCCAAATTCCCACTACATATTTAATTTTACTGATTCAGTTACATCTTTGCTATTTACATCTATGTTGTGAAAGTTAAATAATATACGTGAGAATACTTTGATCCCTATAAAGCTTCATACAGTTACTCTTGTTTTATGAGTTATTTTCAAAACGCCAAAAATGAACAATACCCCTTCATTTCCACAGAGTAATAGCAATCTTGGACTCAATCCCTATGTCTGCTCTCCTTCCAAACTGGTTATGATTACACTTCCTCGGGTTTGTGAACCCTATTTACACGGGAGGAAAAAGAGAGACAGGTTGTCACTGGTTAAAAGAAACATGCATGCATGTTTGGGATCACTTCCAGAAAATTCCAGAGGGGTTCTGAGTTTGCGCTGTGCCAGTGAGCAAGTTCTCTTTCCCGCTCCCATGCCAGAGATGGTTCACCTTCAGCTAAACATTCAGATCTTGGCTATGTTGTTAAGATTCTTTCTTTTGAAAAGATGTGGACATAATCCTGAAAAGAAATACGTATATATTTTCCAATTCTAAGATTTACTGTCTTCAAAATATTAAATATACAACAAAGTAATACACAGGAAAAAGAGTACAATGTTACTATTTTTCAAAAATTGTTAAGAGTGGGATGGAAAAAGTGATGAAGTCAAGAAAAGACTTTGAGTTTCTTTTTTTATTTCATTTTTTAAATTTAAATGAATTATTTAATTAAATAAATTAATTAAAAATTAAAATTAAATTAACATATAATGTGTTACTGGTTTCAGAGGCAGAGGTCAGTGATTCATCAGTCTCATATAACACCCGAGTGCTCATCACATCACGTGCCCTCCTTAATGCCCCTCACCCAGTTACCCCATCCCCCCACCCCACATCCCCTCCAGCAACCCTCAGTTTGTTTCCTGTGCTTAAGAAAGACTTTGAGTTTCAAGCATGAATACGAACAACTTTTTTTTTTAATCTTAAACTTGCTATAGTTTGTTTGTTTTGTTTTGTTTTTTCTTTCCCAGCAACTACTTCCCTGTGCGGCCTTTGGCTCTGCTTGAACAGGTTCAGTTAGCCTCGGAGTCATCTTGCTTCTCTGCTTCTACCTGACAAGTGAGGTATTTGCTGTCAGTGAAGTGGGCTGAATCAACGAGATGTCACTGTCTATATGCCAAACTGGTGAGTCGACAAGAAGTAACAGTGGCGTGGGGCCAGCAGCTCACTGGCTGCCCTCACTTTAGCTCACCCTAGGATGTTAATAGGAGACTCCAGGAGCTCAGTAGACAAGTAGCCTACTCCACTTTGGTCTCAAAATAATGATCTGTTTAAAAAAATAATACAGGGGCCCCTGGGTGGCTCAGTCATTGAGCGTCTGCCTTCGGCTCAGGTCAGGATCCCAGGGTCTTGGGATTGAGCCCCACATTGAGCTCCCTCCTCTGTGGGGAGCCTGCTTCTCCCTCTCCCACTGCTCCTGCTTGTGTTCCCTCTCTCGCTGTGTCTCTCTCTGTCAAATAAATAAAACCTTTAAAAAAATAAAATAAAAAATAATACTACCAATATTTACCAATAAATATCAATAATTATCAATAAATTATGAATTAGATCATTATCTTCATAAGAGATAAGTAACTGCAGTGCTTTAATGCACCGTATGGAATTTTCTTTTTTGGTAATCAATTCTTTTTTTTGTTGTTGTTATGTTATGTTAGTCACCATACAGTACATCATTAGTTTTTGATGTAGTATTCAGTGATTCATTATTTGCGTATAACACCCAGTGCTCATTACAACACGTGCCTTCCTTAATACCCATCACCGGGCTAACCCCATCCCTTCACCCCCCTCCCCTCTGAAACTCTCAGATTGTTTCCCAGAGTCCATAGTCTCTCATGGTTCGTCTGATTCCGCCTCTTCAGTTTTCCCTTCCTTCCCCTAATGTTCTCCGTGCTGTGGTAATCAATTCTTATGCATGCTAATTAAGTTGATCAAACTGCTGTTCTTCTGCAGCAGATTTTCTTAATCTGTGTTTATTTCTCTTAGGATATCAGAGAAACTTAATTTTCATGAGTTTGCTACATGTTGGCCCTGTCTTTAAAAACCGGGTCAATAGACGGGGCGCCTGGGTGGCTCAGTAGGTTAAGCATCTGCCTTGAGGCTCAGGTCATGATCCCAGGGTCCCAGGATCCCGGCCCGCATCACATCAGGGCTCCCTGCTCAGCGGGGAGTCTGCTTCTCCCTCTGCCCTTCCCCCTGGCTCATGCTCTTACTCTCTTTCTCTAATAAATAAATAAAATCTTTTAAAATAATGAAATAAAAACTGGGTCAATGGAGTTGTTAGTGTTGGAATTCTCCAGCACTCAAATGACATTTGGGCATTATGGATATTGAACCTAGTTAGTCTCATAAGCCCCAGGGAGCAATTGCTTCGCTCCCTTTTCTATTTTAGTTTCCCTGTGGACTAGAAGATGCAATCTAGCATAAGGACCACCTTTATTGCTTTTTAACCCACGTAGCTAACATAATATTTTATATATACATGAGGGCTTCAGAAACATTTGATCTTACTGGTAATGGTAAAATATGGCAAATAGTATTTTACATTTAGAAAGGTAGTATTTGCTAAAGCACTATATACTTTGTAACTGAGCACTGTGGTACATTCTCCTAAAGCTTGAGCTCACTTGTCCCTCATAATAATCTCATTTTACAGTGTGGAAATGGACTTGGGAACTTGCTTAAGATTTAGGATGAATATATTTCATGCTAAAAGATAGGTTTGATTCAAGGTGTCTCTGGAATTTTCAGACATATTTTATCAGATTTGATTAATGATAGCTGGCATTTACAGCATTCTTAATATGTGAAGCGGTGTCCTAAGTAAGTGTTTTACATCTATTAACTTATCTTAACAGCAACACAAGGAAATAGGTGGATCATTATTTATGTTTTGGAAAGGCAAAATGCACACATTAAAAGTTTTAGTAGCTAGGGCCCCAAGGTCCTGTAGCTGATAAAAGGCCTAACTGGAATTTAAGCCATGGAAGTCATTTCAAAGACCTTGCTCTCTGTTGATTTGTTATACAGCTTTTCATTTAAAATTAGGCTGCAGCCTAGTAGGTGATTATTATATAAGACTCCATTCCTCACTTTGAATAATTTTCTGTGTTTTCCTACCTAAGTCATTTAATTTTATTGAGCTTTCCTTTTCATTTTTATAAAATTATCTCTTACTGATGTTTCTATATTAACTTCATCAAAAGATTGTTGTTGGGATTCATCATGCAATGTGTTCAGTATAAAGCAAGATAAAAATCGTATGTTATACACAAACACACCCAACTAACTTTTGACAAAGGTACAGAAATAATTCAATGGGACAATTTTCAACAGATGGTGCTACAGCAATGGACATCCTGAAAAATGCATTTCAACCTAAACCTCACAGTTTTTCAAAAATTAAAATAGAGTATAGATTTAAATGCAAAATGTAAGACTATAAAGCAATTAGGAAAAAAGCAAAGGAGAATATCTTCAGGACTTAGGACTTGGACATGATATCAAAAACATGATCCATCAAAAATGTTTTTGATAAATTGAATGTCATCAAAATAATAAACTTTTGCTCTGTGAAAGGACCCTGTTAAGAGAATAAAAAACACAAGTTACACACTAGGGGACAATATTTTCAAACCCTATATCTGACAAAGGAGTTATATCTAAAGTGTATAAAGAATTAGCAAAAGTCAACAATAAAAAAAGTTAGAAAATGGACAAAAGACATAAATAAATATTTCCCAAGGAGAAGATGCTTAAGGCAAATAAGCACATGAAAGGATATTTGGCCTCATTCATTAATGTGTATTAAGAAAATGCACATCAAAACCACAATGAGATATCCCTCTACACCTACAAGAATAGCTAAAGTTAAAAATGCTGGCAACTCCACGGGTGCTTGGGTGGCTCAATGGGTTAAGCATCTGACTCTTGATTTCAGCTCAGGTCATGCTTTCCAGGTCCTGGGTCCCCGCTCAGCGGGGAGTCTGCTTGTCTCCCTCTCCCTCTGCTCCTCCCCCTGTGCTCTTTCTCTCTCTCTAAAATAAACAAAAAATCTTAAAAAAAAAAATACTGGCAACTCCAAATGCTGGTGAGAATGCCAACAAACTGAATCTCTTACTCATTGCTGGTGGGTATCTAGAATGGTACAATTACCCTGAAAAAAGTTTAGCAGTCACTTCATGGGAATCTATGTACTATTTTTGTGTATGAGTTTTGAATTATAATAAAAAGTTAAAGAAATCACTTGTGAAACATAGTAAGATGGAAATGGGCTATTAGTGTATTTATCGTTTAGTTGCAATGGTAAAAATAACATTATTGATAATAATGTACATATAATAGACATGTACGTCTTATTTTTAAAAGTGTTTGCTTTTAGCTGCTTCCTATTAAGATACCTAAAACATTCTAGCAATTTAAGGGGACAAATTCCTTTTAAAATGCTAATCATGGCTTGCGGCTATAAGGAAATTTGAAAAAATTCAGACAGACCACTGGATGGCAGTAGAGGTTTGGGGTTTTGTTCATTTGGCGTTTGTTTAGAGAAAGCTGAGAAAATTAAGGGCCAAATTTTGTTTGCCCTCAGCAAACAAAAATCTGTAATGATAGACATTATTGATGATTAGCAAGGTTTAAGATCCAAATCCACTCATTAAAAAAAATTAACGTTGGTGTAAGTTAAAACATCTAATAAATAACACTGCAAGAGACTACACGCGGAATAAAACTGTAAAATAAATCTTGGGCTAACCATCTGGGATGAAAATGAATAATTTTCAAGAAAAAAAGTTTGGCATTGAGTTCTGGATGGCATTTACAATATTCTGCTTCAAAATCTTAACAACTTTCAGAAATTTTAAGCAACTCCTTTATTTCTGCCTCTTCCTACTAATAATTGCATAAAATTCAGCTGTACTTTATTTCTTATCTGGGAAAAAGTCTTCTTTTAGATTTGTAGATTAAAGCAATCGAGTTTATGAGGCAGAGGAAAAAAATTCTGCTGTTTTTATGATATCATATTTCAAAATACTCCATATCTTTTATTTTGATAAAGTTGAGGGAAAAAAAAATCCCTGTATCACTTGTTGGGTTTTCTGTAAAATTTACTTGCTAGTGGCAAATTGAAACATTGACTTAATATCAAGTTTCAAGGGATCCTATGTTTTTCTTAATTAATGAGGTTAACTTATTCATACATCTCATTCTAAATATATATTGTCATCAAGGACATTTTTGAGGTATTTTTGAGGTATTTATTTGCATATGTTACTGGTTTTTTTTGTGTCATTTTAATGTCCATGGAATAAAATGATGTATATCAGATCTGGGACTGTGTATGTTGGAGAGACACATTCAGAATTTCACTTGAACATTCATAGTAGTGTTAAAGCAAATTTCCACGAGTCAGGCATTGTAATGATTTTTTTTTAAACTATTTGTTTTTGTTTTGTTTTGTTTTTAAGATTTTATTTATTTATTTGACAGAAAGAGACACGGCGAGAGAGGGAACACAAGCCGGGGGAGTGGGAGAGGGAGAAGCAAGCTTCCTGCCAAGCAGGGAGCCCGATGCGGGGCTCCATCCCAGGGCCCTGGGATCATGACCCGAGCCGAAGGCAGTCGCTCAACCAACTGAGCCACCCAGGCGCCCCTGTAATGATTTTTTTTTTTAAAGATTTTATTTATTTATTTGTCAGAGAGAGAGAGAGAGCACAAGCAGAGGGAGAAGCAGATTCCCCGCTGAACAAGGAGCCCTACATGGGACTCCATCCCAGGACCCTGAGATCATGACCTGAGCTGAAGGCAGACGCTTAACCTACCGAGCCACCCAGGCTTCCCATGGTATTGTATTGACTTCTACAACCAAATGGTTCAATTTTGAGTCTGCCTTCTACAATGCCATCCAAACGTTATGGATGCTAGACAATGAGAAAGAAGTGGGATGTCTTATAATGAGACGTCCACAGCGAGGCTGAGATGGTAATACAGTGTATCGTTGTTGTGGGGTTTGAGTGTGATAGTGTTTCGGATGAGTTTAGTATTGTGCCTGTTCCGGGGCAGATGCCCAATGAATCCCATTTGCTGTGAGTACCTGGTTGGGATCAGTAATGGATAAGTCAGAGCATCCTCCTCCAAGCAAGCCCACAGAAGTGACCTGATTGTGATCAGAAGATCCAAAAGCCTAATATATGATACTAAGGCATAACAGACTTTTAGCATGGTAGAGTGTTTTAAAATAAAGAGCTAATATTAATGCTTTAAGAGAGGGGAGAACCTAATATTTTCTCCAACCAAGGGCATCCACCTTCTCAGGAGACACTTGCCCCAAATTTTGTCCTTAAAAACCCTCACTTGCAGGAGTTTGGGACTTTTGAGCATTAGCTCCTGACACCAATAAATTGTCTGTCTTCACTGCAAAATCTCCGTGTCAGTTTTAATTGACTTGCTGCACATTGGGCAGATGAACTCTGCTCTGGTTCGGTTACATATTTCACTAGAAGAATAAAATTGTTTATTTTCTCTGTAGTTCTGTAAGTTAATAATAAAATAGTTAACTCATGAATAATATGAGTAAGTTTGCTACAATCGTTTGGTAATGAGATAAAGCAACTAAAATGTCCTCACCTGTTCAATGTTTATCACTATCTACTTTTTCCTTCGCTTTGATAATAAATATGATCTTGGATTTTGAAATTTAAAAGTTTTCTAAAGAAAATTCTCTGGGGTCACCAAGGCTATTGAAGAGAGGTAGTTGACTGATCAATAGTGTTTCTTAAGAATCCACCTGGGCATATACTTTTTATCATGTTTCTTTTTCTTAAAAACTTGGCATGTGTTTAGGCGACCCATAATTTTGCCTAAAATGTATCTTTCACTCCTCTTTGTTCTACTGTCTCCAATCCCTACCCTTTCAACCCCCACATTTTTCTGTTTTTCTCTTTGCTTGTGACTTTTCCACTTGAACATCTATCCTGGATTCAAGCTAATTTTTCGGAGGGTATATGTATTACAGATAGCTACAGACAGAGAATATGGGCCTGGGGCTCAGAATCTAGGTGTTACTTTCCATGAAGATGAATATATACTAAACCTTAGAAGGGAACATATCATCATAATTTAACAAAGCCTTGACCTTGCCCAGATGATAGGAAGTTGCATTTTGTTTCTTGCAGTTTGGTCTCTAGAATTTCTTAGCAACAATGTTTAAGTGACTTCTTTTTAATACTTTTGGGAAAAACACAGGGGAATAGATTAATGTTTTACTCTAAGAGTTAATTTGATTCATGTGCTCAGCATCTGCACTCCAAAGCAGCACATTCCTGAGAAATTGCCTGAATCTTTTCATAAAATAAATCGTTTGTGCATTACAAAGAAGAGGCCCTTTGGAACTAATCTCACTGCAAATTTCAATACTTCACGCTTTAAAATAGTAATGGAGAAGTCAGAGCATTCTCCTCCAAGCATGCCCACAGAAGTGACCTGATTACCATGACTTATTGTTTATATGGAACCTATTTTTTGAATGCTCAGATTGAGTCTTAAACAGCATCCAATTCATCATCATCATCTCGGTTCTCTCAGCAAAGTAGCAAGAGGTAATTATGCCATTTTTATTAATGCCAACATTAAAACAGAGAGAATATGCTGGAGTAGATTGTTTCCAAACCCTTTTAGAAGAGCGTGGCTATACATACCAATTGAGTGCCTTGCCTTTTGTGAGCCAACATGCTGTGCTACCAATTTCACAACTGAGTAGAATCAGGCAAGGGAGCGGGGGTTGGGGGGGGCGGAGAAAAGACGCAAAATTGTTTTAGTAACTACTATGTGACTGACATTGTGCTAGATACTATAAAATGGTTTTATCATCAGATCTTCAGAATCCTATGATGAAATTTCCTTTTACACTCAAGGAAACAGGAATGCAGCAAGGTGAGGTGATCTTGATCACACAGTTTGGAGCAGGTCAAACATATCTTTAAGCCCTGATTTGCCTGCCTCAAGACCTAGTCCTTTTTGGAACCCTTGTGCACTGTTGGTGGGAATGTAAATTGGTACAGCCATGTGGGGAACCAGTATAAAGGATCCAGCAAGCCCTCTTCTGGATATATATGCAAAGGAAATTAAATCAGTATCTTGAAGAGATGCCTGCCATCCAATGTTCATTACAGCATTATTCACAATGGCCAAGATATGGAAATTACATATAAATAGTATACATATATATATGGAGAATATCATTATATTATATATTATTTATGTTATTGTTATATATTACTATATATTATTATAATATGTAATATGTACATAATATATACATTAAGAAGAATTGAAATATAAATATAAATTGAAATGGCCTCTAGGTAGGAAAATCAGCATTTTCTCCTTAAAAGTGTTTTCAAGAGTTGATTTAGAGTGTGCTATAAGGATCATAACTTTTCCCCTCTAGGCTGAACTTCTCCAATCAGAGTATCAGTTATTCAAGGGGCAGAGCCATATCTTACCCATTCATGTCCTCAGAACATAATATAACATGTCTATTATAGTCTGGTTGAATTAATGAGCAATTAAGATATTCTTTCTCAGTAATTTTCCTGGAATCCCAGCTTGGTTAAACACCCCCTCTTCCAGACATCCGGGTTAAAGCGGATCCCTGACGTTAGCAAATCAACCACAAGCTGACTGTGGTGGGAGAGTCTTGATGTAACTAGGAGTGCCTGGAAGAGGCAGATGTTGATAGCACAGAGACTTCCAGAAAACTTACCACCAACTTCAGCATCCTCCAGTTAAGTACTTCTGCAGTAAGTTTTGAAAATGAGATAATGGCTTCAGTATCCTTCCTTTTAGATCATGAGATCTAAACACATGATCAAAATGTCTCAAGCAAAAAAAATTTTTTTAAAAGATGATTTGTGGTGATGCCTAGAATTTCAAACCCTTTTGTCTGATAAGCATAACAATTTTTTTTTTAAGAAAGAGATTTCTAGGGAAATTCAATACCTTAAAAATTTATTTAGCAAATGCTTATTGAACAATCAGGAAAATAAAATAATCTCTTGTCCATATTCAAACCATTTTCTGGAAGTTGGAGATACGTATGTTTTAAAATATTACCATTGTTTTTGAAATATTTGTTGAAATCTAGGGTTCTTATGGAGACACCGTCCTTAGCATATGAGTATTTAATGAGTTTTAGTTATCATCATCATTATTACTGGTATTAACATCTTTCATAACCCCCATTCCTCACCTCCTCCAATTCCCATTGTCATCCACTTCTTTCTTGATCTAACCCAATCTTCTCCAGCTTGACCCAAGCCTGGCTTATGGACTCATGCTGTTTCTACTCCCCTAAGTCCAGCAAGAGTCATAGGATTGGAGTTTCTCGCCGGAAACCAAGCCTTAAATCTCTCGCATCTCTTTCTTGACTTGCTAGAAATCCAACAGCTAAAATGAACATCAAAACTGTCCACACAGCCACTTCTGCACACATTTTACCTCCAGTGAAGTTAATGGCAGCTATTTCTGCAGCATTGGAAGAGATTACTTAAATGCATAAGAGAGAATGGGGGGAAGACGAAGGGAGTATGAGAAGAAAGGAGTATGCACAGGCATACCTCGGGGATATGGCAGGTTTGGTTGCAGACCACCTCAAGAAAGTGAATAGCATAATAAAGTGAGTCACATGAAATTTTTGGTTTCCCAGTGCATATAAAATTTATGTTTACACTATACTGTAGTCTATTGAGTGTGCATTATGTCTAAAAAAACAATGTACATACCTTAATTTAAAAAGTAGTTTATTATTAAAAATTTCTAACCATCATCTGAGCTTTCAGTGAGTCATAATCTTTTGCTGGTGGAGGGTCTTATCTTAACACTGATGGCTGCTGACTGATCAGGGTGTTGGTTGCTGAAGGTTGGGGTGGCTGTGGCAAGTTTTTAAAATAATACAACAATGAAGTTGGCCTCATCGATTGACTCTATCTTTCAAAAATGATTTCTCCATAGTGTGTGATGCTGTTTGATAGCATTTTGCCCAGAGAGCTTCTTTCACAGTTGGAGTCAATTTTCTCAAACCTGCCACTGCTTTATCAACTATATTTATGTAACATTCTAAATTGTTTGTTGTCATTTCAACAATCTTCACATCATCTTCACCAGGAGTAGATTTGATCTCAAGAAACCACTTTCTTTGGGTGCCTGGGTGGCTCAGTCATTAAGCATCTGCCTTCAGCTCAGGTCATCATCCCAGGGTGCTGGAATCAAGCCCCGTCTCTGGCTCCCTGCTCAGCGGGGAGCCTGCTTCTCCCTCTCCCACTCCCCCTGCTTGTCTCTCTCTCTCTTTCTGTGTCTCTCTCTGCCAAATAAATAAATAAAATCTTAAAAAAAAAAAAGAAACTATCTTCTTTGCTAATCTATAAGAAAAAACTCCTCATCCTTCAAGTTTTATCATGAGTTTGCAGCAATCCAGTCCCATCTTCAGGCTCTACTTCTAATTCTAGTTCTCTTGCTATTTCCACCACATCTCCAGTTACTGCCTCCATGGAAGTCTTGAACTGCTCAACGTCATCCATGAAGGCTGGAATCTTCTTCCAAATTCCTATTCATGTGGATATTTTGACCTCTTCCCATGAATCACAAATGTTCTTCATGGCATCTAGAGTGGTAAATTCTTCCCAGAAGGTTTTCCATTTACTCTGTCCAGATCCATTAGAGGAATCACTATGTATGGCAGCTAGAGCCTTACGAAATGTATTTCTTAAATAATAAGGACCTGAAAGTCAAAATTATTCCTTGATCCATGGGCTGCAGAATGAATGTTGTGTTCTCAAGCATGGAAACAACATGAATCTCAATGGACATCTCCATCAGAGCTCTTGACTGACCAGGTGTGCTGTCAATGGACAGTCATATTTTGAAAGGAATCTTTTTTTTTTCCTGAGCAGTGGGTCTCATAGTGGGCTTAAAATATTCAGTAAATCATGTTATAAACAGAAGTGCTGTCATCCAGGCTTTGTTGTTCCATTTATAGAGCATGGGTAGAGTATATTTAGCAGAGTTCTTAAGAACCCTAGGTTTTTGGAGTGGTCAATGAACATTAATTTCAACTAAAAGTCACCAGCTGCATTAGCCCCTAACAAGAGAGTCAGCCTGTCCTTTGAAGCTTTGAAGCCAGGGATTAATTTCTCTCTAGCTATGAAATTCCTAGATGGCATCTTCTTCCAATAGAAGGTTGTTTTGTCTACATTGAAAATCTGTTGCTTAGTGTAGCCACCTTCATGAATTATCTGAGCTAGATCTTCTGGAAATCTCACTGCAGCTTCTCCATCAGGATTTGCGGCTTCCCCTTGCACTCTTCTGTTATGGAGACAGCTTCTTTCCTTAAACCTCATGAACCAACCTCTGCAACTTCACACTTTCCTTCTGCAGCTTCCTCACCTCTCTCGGCCTTCAGAGAACAGAAGAGATTAGGAGCCTTGCTCTGGATCAAGCTTGGACTTATGGGAATGTGGTGGCTGGTTTGATCTTCTATCCAGACCACACAAACCTTCTTCACATCAGGAATAAGGCTGTTTCACCTTCTTAATGTTTTTGTGTTCAGTGGAGTAACACTTTTAATTTCCTTCAAGAACCTTTCCTTTGCATTCACAAGTTGTCCAACTATTTGATACAAGAAGCATATTTGATAACTATTTGGCCTATCTTGGCTTTTGACATGCTTTCCTCACTAAATTTAAATCATTTCTAGCTTTTGATTTAAAGTGTGAGATGTAGGAGTCTTCCTTTCACTTAAGCACTTAGGGTTTGTTATGTACAATAACGTTGTAGGGTTGTTAATTGGCCTAATTTCAATATTGTGTGTCTCAAAGAATAGGAAAGTCCAAGGAGAGGGAGAGAGATAGGGGTACGGCTGGTGAGTGAAGCAGTCAGAACACAGACGATATTTATCAATTAAGTTCGCTGAAACTCTTAAAAAATTTTAATGTTTCAGTTTATCTTTTAGCAGTACCATCAAGGCACTATTCTTCTCTTTTTAAACCTAGCCCCCGTTTTCTGTGACACCAAAGAAAGTGATTCAAGAGGGGCAAATGTGCATTCACACACACACACACACACACACAAACACACACACAGTTGCTGGCATTTCTCTTCTTAAGTGTCATATCTTTAAAGAGTGTGATAAGGATTGCATTAGTGATAGTGATCCTCATATTTCTCAACCTCGATGTAATTACGCAGAACCTTGTGACTAGCTTTTGTCAATGGCTGTGGGTAGAAATGCTGTGTAATGTTTGTTACCTTAGCATAACAGCCTCTCCCAACTAATACAGATTTTGCACAAGATGCATTACACCACACTTTACTTTTTCAGATATCAGCAGTTTTATTTTCCTATTGTGAGAAAAATCTAGAAAGGTATATTGTGACAGTTAAGGGGTCTCAGTCTTGCATCAAATTTCTAGCTTGGGAAGAAGAGGAGGATCCCATTTTTCTAGCTGGGGTAGTCTGTAATTTTTCAGTGACTGTCCCATCTTAAGAGGACTAGGTGACTACTTAGGTAGAGTTTTCTAGTGCTAATGGGTGCTTTTCGCTTAGGGGACAAACAGGGCTATGCAGGACGTTAATCATCTTTGCATAATTTAAACATATTTTTAACTTCCAATTCAAATGTTTAAATGTTTAGTGTTAAATGTTTAAACATTTGAATCCTTTTAATCACACATTTTAAGTAGCAGAGTAAACACTGACAGTCATTACATTATCTAGAAAAAAAAAAGCATCTTAAAAATCAATTAAGCTCATCCATTTGAATATTCAACAAATGATAATACAAAATTTAAATATTCTCCAGAAAACTAATTTTTGACAATAATCAGAGAACTAAAATTATCTTTCAAGAAAGCAATCACCTAGAGAAGCAGTGTGAAAGAGAAACTGTCCATATCTCATATGGCCCCAGTACAACCAATGCTCTGCTTTCCGCCTGATATTCTGAGATGGTAGCCTCTATAACATACAATGAGTAGGGATAGAGTTGGTCCAATTTTCCAACTTTATTGCAGCCAACAGTACATTTTACAGTCTCCATCAGGTTTCTCCTCTACCTTCTGAGGTCCAATTAGAATCAAAGCAGCAAGTGAAGATCTAGTACTTGTAAGTTTCCCATTGATGTCGTTACAATATAACTTTTGACTCCCCTCAAAACTTAATTACTAATTGCCTCCTGTTGACCAGAAACCTTACCGATAACATAGTTGATTAACATATATTTTATAGGTTATATGCATTCTTACAATAAACTAGAGAAAAGAAAATGTTATTAAGAAAATCATAAAGAAGAGAAAATACATTTATTTATTGGAAAAAATCCACATAAAAGTGGACCTGGGCAGTTCAAACTCGTGTTTCTCAAGGTTTAATTGTATTATAAAGTTAAAGATTAGGGATAGCTCTGTCAGAACCAGAAATCGAATTCTGTGTATCTCTTGGGAACCATAGCTAAAGAAAAGGCAACACTTTTGTGTTTTTCTTAACAAGATTTGTACATCAATCAAGATTTGTATATTTGAGCTGTCAAATATGAAACTGTCTGCCATTTTGGGTATACTTTATAATATATATAATGCTTCTGGGTTGAAACATTTCTGAAGATATAGAGAGACTTTCTCCTTTCCCTTGGTGATTCCCCCCCTCCCCCATCCCCTTCCCTCTTTCCACAAGTGTCAAATCTTTTTTACGTGTCAAATACTATGCAAGGTACTGGAGACGACAGTGAACAAAACCAAACATGACTCATGTCAGCAAGGTGCTTGTGATAGTGATGGAGGCAGGGATTAAACACACAATTATCTAAATAATATTTAATATAATCTCCTAAAGTATATTTGTGATAAGGACGGTAATTGGTCATATATAGAGTCATATCACCATGTAGCCAAGGGGTGTGATCTAGTTTGGAGATTAGGCAGATTTTCCTTGAGGAAGTGATAATAGAGATGGAATCTGAATAACAATATGAAATGGGAGAGGAAGAGTATTCCAGGCAGAGTTAACAGAATGTGTTGAGAGTTTGTGTTCAGAAGATACTCAGACATCGTGTTTTTCATCTCTAGAGGGTTGAGTCTTTTTTAAAATACCTTCCATGTCTCTACATGCTCAATGCTTCGTGAACATGTGGCATATAATTATACTAGCTATTTGATGTTCTTGTCTACTAAAATCCGTATAATTTCTGGGTCTGTTTCTATTGATTTTTCTTCTCGTCATGGGGATATTTTTCTGCTTTTTGGATGTCTAGTCTTTTTCTTTTTAATTTTTTGAAGATTTTTTTTATTTATTTGACAGAGAGAGAGAGAGAGCACAAGCAGAGGGAGCTGCAGGCAGAGGGAAAGGGAGCCCCACTGAGCAGAGAGCCCCATGTGGGTCTCAATCCCAGGACCCTGGGATCACGACCTGAGCTGAAGGCAGATGCCTAACTGACTGAGCCACCCAGGCGCCCCTGGATGTCTGGTAAGTCTTGATTGTATGCAGAGAATGTAAATTTTTATCTTGTTGGGTGCTAGGTATTTTTGTATTTCTATATATTCTTGAATTTCATTCTAAGAGGTTTACTTGTAAAGAGTGTATAGCTTTACTTTCATTTTAAGTTTGTTAGGTGGAATCAGAACAGTCTTTAGGGATAATTAGTAAGGTAGTAATCTTTTGAAAAGTCGATCTAATTGTCCTTGTATGATGAGATTTTCTGTTATCCCTGGTGGGCACTCGAGCTATTCCCAGCTTTGGGTGAACCCCAGGGCTTGTGTCCTCTGTGTCTTCTGAGTGTTTCTCTCTCTAGTTACTGGTAGTTTCATCACATGCAAGTGCTGATCAGTACTCAGCCGAGGACTCAAGGATGAACCCCTGTAGATCTCTGGAGCTCCTTCTCTGTGTCAGTCATTCCTCTCCAGTACTCTCTCCTGCGAGCTACAGCTGCCTTGGCCGCCGGGAGCCCTCAGCTCCATCTCTTCCATTCGGGGACATCAATAAACTTCTGGGCTCTTTCTCCTGTGCTGCATCCTGGGAAGTCTCCAGGCAGTAAGCTAGAACAAATATAGGGTTCACCTTGCTTGTTTCCCCTCCTTCAGGGATGAGAAGTCCTGTGTTGCTGGTTGCCCAATGTCTGTAAACCATTGTTTCATATCTTGTCCATTTTTGTGGTTGTTTCAGGTGGGAAGGTAAATCTGGTCCGAGTTATTGTTATTTTTTAAAAAAGATTTTATTTATTTATTTGTCAGAGACAGAGCACAAGCAGGGGAAGAGGCAGAGGGAGAAACAGACTCCCCGCTGAGCAAGGAGCCCAATGCGGGGCTCGACCCCAGGACCCCGGGATCCTAATCTGAGCTGAAGGCAGACGCTTAACCAACTGAGCCACCCAGGCATCCCTGGTCCATGTTATTCTTTATTCCATTTTGGCAGGCACTGGAAGTTTGAAAGTCCATGACAAAATGTCTGTGTGGCCAGAATTATATGCTGCCAGATGACACCAGAGGAGTAGACTGGGAACAGGTAATATATTGATCTAAAATATTAATAAACCTTTCTCTTTTTGCCCTTTCATGTACACAATATGTACACATTAGCTTTGGGCACTGATCTACCTGGGGGTGGGATGTGACATGCTAGTGACAAAGAAGCATCCATATGCTATGTTAAAAGTACAAGACAGTGCTAAGTGAGCTGGGAGGCCTGAAGAATCTAGCATGGAGTAAAGAGGATAGAGTGTATGGGGACCGAGTATGTTTGAGGCTAGCAAAAAACCTGTCCAGGAGGTTGATGAGATCAGTAGCACTTCATTTCCAATGCTGGGCACTGGGGGGGAAGGGGGACAGGGGGGAGGATCCCAGAATAGCCACTTCATGGCCCAGACCAGCCAGGATCCAAAGAATGTCCTGAGAAATCTCCAAAGAAACTCCTGAGGAGTTTCAAATAACCTTTGCCCCCCACTACCTTCGACCCCCCAGTATATCATGGATCACCTCTACTTCCCCATAAACTTGATTGTTGCCTAGGAGGAAGGTGAAGAGAGGAGATAGAACTTAGGTTGTTTTTTTTTTTAAACTTCTTTTTTTTTTTTTTTAAGATTTTATTTATTTATTTAACAGAGAGAGAGAAAGAGAGAGCACAAGCAGGGGGAGCAGGAGAAGGAGAAGCAGGCTCCCCGCGGAGCCGGGAGCCCGATGTGGGGCTCCATCCCAGGACCCCGGGATCATGACCTGAGCCAAAGGCAGACACTTAACCAACTGAGCCACCCAGGCGCCCTAAGTTTAGCATTTAGTCAACTCATCTAAACAATCTGAAACTGTGTAAGTGGGCATGAACCATAATTTCCCCTCATCTGACTTTTCAGATTCCTTTCCTTTAGCTACCCTTCAGGATGAGAGCTTTTGAGTAATGCAGATCAGTTAATAGGAAACAAAGTGGCTTTTTCTTTTCTTTTTAAAAATATATCTACATGTAGTGTGGGTAAATCTGCAACCTCACTACAAGGTTAAGAATCTCTGGCTTGGAGAGCCTGGTGGCTCAGTTGGTTAAACGTCTGCCTTCGGCTCAGGTCATGATCCCAGGGTCTTGGGATCTAGCCCTGAGTCAGGCTCCTGGCTCAGCGGAAAGCCTGCTTCTCCTTCTGCTGCTCCTTCTGCTTGTTTTTGCTCTCTCTCTCAAATAAATAAATAAAATCTTAAAAAAAAAAAAAGAAACTCTGGCTTAACAATGGGAAGCCAATTAAATCTTTTAAAAGCACACTTGGTGGGAGGGACAGTGTTTTGTGTTTCAAAAGTTTACTTCCATGAAGGTGAGTGACTGGAAGCTTAGAGGCCTTTCAGAGACTTTTATAGAACTAACTGCAAAAATTAATTGAAAAAAATTAGATTTCAAAAAATAAAGATTTTAAGAATAATTCTAGTAGTATATTGATATCTAAAGATTTTACCACTATTCCAAGGTGCCTAGATGACTATACTAATAAAATAATGCTAGAAGAAAGGCAAACCTAATTTTTCATAAATGTTTAGCCATTTTGACACCAAACCACTATTGAAAAAAAGTCTTCATCTTTTCTCAGTGAAAGAAAAATCTATTCCAAGAAATTGTAAAAGATTATCATAATAAAATTTTTTTCTTTTTCAAGTGTTTATTTAAATTCCATTTAGTTAACATACAGTGTAATATTAGTTTCAGTTGTAGAATTTAGTGATATTATGTTAATAATAAATATTTTTAACACTTGTAAAAGAGAACATTGTCCAAGGCCATGTGTTCTTAAGGAAGTAAAAATGGATCTATGCCAAGGGGCGCCTGGGTGGCTCAGTTGGTTAAGCGTCCAACTCTTGGTTTCCGCTCAGGTCATGATCTCAGGGTCGTGAGATAGAGCCCAGCATTGGGCTTCATGCTCAGCGCAGAGTCTGCTTGAGACTCTCTCCCTCTCCCTCTGCCCCTCCCCCCTGCACTCTCTACAGCAAATAAATGAGTCTTTAAAATAATTAGCTACATAAAAAAAAAACCACTCATTTAAAAAAAAGAATAATTCCATACCAAGGGATATATCACCATTCTTTCTCAGGCCTGTGGCTCCAACCTTATCTCATGTGTCCAGTCCCTTTGATAACAGCTGAAACAATTTGTGAAATTCTTTTGATTCACCTTTTCGGGATGGTTGATAACTTGCATTGATAAGGAGGTTTGGTTCTTGAATTAATTAGTAGCTCTTTGATATGATTAATTTCTCCTAGTCCTTCCTTAGCTGGCTCTATCTTGTATTACTTGTGCAAAAGGCTGACATAAAATGTTCTTGTAATTTTGCTTTTGGTTACCAATAATAATTTTTTCATGTATTCAATGCAGACAGAAAATTGAGGTTTCACATTTTTGAAGTGTTTTTCTGTCTTTAAAAACCATAACTTGGTTTCTGCTTAAATCTGTCATTTCACATTTTAATTTAAGTGGATTTAAATCCAGTGTATTTCTTTCCTTTTCTTTCTTTGTTTTATTACATAGATAATATATAATTGTTGTGAGAAGATTGAAAGATGCAGATTAGGAAAAGTTCAAAGAAAAGTCATTTGTAATTACAACAGCATAAAGGTAATCACTGTTACCATCATCTGTAACATATCTTTTGACTTCATATTCTTGCTATTTTTAAATATAAAAAGAGATTACAATACATAGATGCGTGTGTGTATATATATATAGCTTTGATATCGACTTCTTTCACTTAATAGTATGTTGTGAATAGATCTCCAAGCTAGTACATATTATTTTCAAACATAATCTTAAATGGATGCCTGATATTCCATTATATGGATGTGCCCTACTCTATTTCAAAGGTTGCAAACACAGCCACACGGTTGTACAAACAGGGTCACTATCACAGCTAAATGTTTGCACGTATTGTGAACTCTTTCCTTCAGATTAATTGGGAAATTTGTAATAGATTCAGAAGGCTTAACAG
The DNA here is from genome assembly GCF_004348235.1 of Phoca vitulina. Taxonomy (NCBI): domain Eukaryota; kingdom Metazoa; phylum Chordata; class Mammalia; order Carnivora; family Phocidae; genus Phoca; species Phoca vitulina. The sequence goes on along the minus strand of NW_022589756.1, from coordinate 12,786,073 downwards.
AATTGGCTCATTGCCATGTTCCTGATCATGAAAAAGAGAAAACTACACAAGTTACTTCCCCACCTCCAGCAAAGAAACGCTATGACGTCATAACGCTACCTCAAGACAACAGCGAGAGCCCGAATGCATCTGCAAACTCCCAGCTGTACTAATTAGGTTTGTGTGGCCTCTTGCACCACGCAGTTCAATTCAGAAAATATGACTGCTAGTGAACGAATGACTCATGGAAACATAATATGTTTGAATCCGTTAGGGGGAAAAAAAAAGAAACCCCCACTTCTATAACTTTATTTGGAAGCAGAGATTATCATTTATAGGACATCTCGTAGGAAAAATAACAGCTTGAATTCCCCTGTATGTTTCAGTGCTTCGTGATGAATTTTCCTGGCTAGGTCCTGACTAGAACAACCAGCGAGCATCCAGTAATCAGCTTGCTCCTAGAGACCTCACAGTAAAATATAAGGCAGATGAGCTAGTGACTGACATTGCGGAGAGGGACCGCGTGGAGACCGGGGTTATGTGGTTCCTGTTAAGAGAGATAAGAAAAAGATTGGAAGGAAGGATTGGCTCCGAGCTGGAAGTGTTCACACAGAGAATTCTTGGTTATTTCATTTTTTAGAAGCGTGCTCCTTGACTCAGTCGGAGCAAACAATTTAGAAAGCCACTAAGTAATGAGCTTTAGGCAATGCATTTTGAACCCGTCAGAGAGTATCACTGGTTTGGGAGTAATTGTAAGTGCACAATGGAAAACTAAGACTCACGTGTCCAGATTTGTCTCTGATGGTAAGTTTGAAAGAGAAAATGAGCAGTATCATTTAAAGGCAAGGGTTTTTTTATTTCCATATTCCATTGCTAGAAAGCTTCTCTGGTTTCAAAATGTAGTAATGATACTTAAAATAAACCAGAATGTTGACATTTTAAATTTTCACCTATTTAAAAGATAAATTATGAAAATAACACGTAAGTATGTATCTATATTTTAAATATATCAATATATATAATATAGAGAAAATTAATAATATGAAATAAAACATACCAAATGGTATAGAACATGATACAATGAATACTCACGTCCAGCTCATCCAGCTCGGGAAACAGTATCTTCCCAATACTGCCGAGGTGGTTTGTATTTCCTCCCCAGTTGCACTGTGACATATGTAAGTATTGCTAAAAAGATGTAACAATTTTGGACATCTTTAAATTTTATTTGCATGAAATTGTACTGTATTTTCTCTGTAACGTGATACTGTGTTCGTAAGAATCATCCATATTGATACCTGAAGGACTAGGTCATTTGCTTTATTCTTGAATAGAGTCACATACACCAAAATAAAATATATTAGTCCATTCCATTGTCACACATTTAGCTTGTTTCCAATTCCTTGCTATTGTATCTGCTGCCGATGTAAGCTTTCCTCTCTATGGTTCCTGTGCACAGTTTTGAGCGGGCCTGTGGGAGATATTTCTAGGGTGGAATCCCTGAGTTATAGGGTGCATGCATTTCTAACCCAACTAGATTTTGACAAATTGGACTTAAAATGTTTTTTCCCAGGTATACTTCAACCAGCAGCAGATAAGAGCTCTATAATTCCACATTTTTGATAACACTTGGCATTGTCAGGATTTTCAACAATTGCCATTCTGATCAGTGTGAAATGATACAGTGGTTGTAACCTGTGCCTTTATTTCTAGGTTGTGTGTATACAGATATATATTTTTAAGATTGTTTTTTAGAGGGGTGCCTGGGTGACTCGGACAGTTGAGTGACTGACTAGTGATTTCAGCTCAGGTCGTGATGTCATAGGTCAGGAGATCCAGCCCAGTATGGGGCTCTGAGCTCAGCAGGGAGTCTTCTTGAGATTCTCTCCCTCTGCTTTGCCCCGTATGTGCATGTGTGTGTGTTCTTTCTCTTTCTCTAAAATAAATAAATAAATCTTCAAAAAAAGGACTATTTTTTAAAGCAGTTTTAGCTTCCCAAAAATTTATGCAGATTTCTCATATGTCCCCTACCCACATACATGTATAGGCTCCCCCATTGTCAATATCATCTCCCAGAGGGGTACATTCGTTATGACTGCTGACACGTCATAATCACCCAAAGTCCATAGTTACATGAGAATTTACTCCTGATGCCATACATTCTATGGGTTTGGACAAATGTCTAATGACATGCAACCATCATTATAGTATCATACAGAGTATTTCCACTGCCCTAAAAAATCTTTTGCCTATTCAGAACCCAATCCCTAGAAACCACTGATCGTTTTACTATCTCTCCACTGATTTACCTTTTCTAGATTTCATATAGTTGGAATCATATAGTGGGTAGCCTTTTCAGATTAGCTTTTTTCACTTAGTAATATGCCTTTAAGGTTCTTTCAAGTCAGTTCATGGTTTGATAGCTCAAGTCTTGTAGTGCTCAATAACATTCCATTATCTGCGTGTACCACACTTTATTTATTCATTCACCTACTGAAGGGCATCTTGGTTGCTTCCAAATTTTAGCAACTATGAATAAATCTGTTATAAGCATCTGTGCAGGTTTTTGCGTGGACACAAATTTACAGCTCCTTTGGATAAATACCAAAAAGCATGATTGCTAAATAGCACACTAACAGTATGTTTAGTTGAATAATTTTTTTCATATGTTTATTGGTCAGTTGGGCTTCAGGTTTCTAGTTTGTGAATTGCATACAAAAATCTTTTGCATATTTTTCCATTAAATTATTTCTTTTTGCTTATTAATTTCTTTATATATCAGCATACTAAACTTTTACTGTTCACAAATATCTTCCCCCAGGCTTTGGCTTTTCTTTTAATTTTGTAATGGATAATTCTGGAAATGAATCTTTTTAATGTATCATTTTTTAACTGACTGTTTTCTTTGTTTAAGGAATTCTTCTTGATGTGGAGGTTTCAAAGACAATCTATATTTTCTTCAAAAAGTCTCTAAGATTTGCTTCTTATGGAATATCATGTATCTTTACATGGCATTTTACCCTCCCAAAGCATTTTATCTTAGCATCTGTTTTGTTTGACATTAATATGACTATTTTAGCTTTTTTTAGTTAGTACATTTTTTTCTATGTGTGTCATGCATACCTTTTTCTATGCCTTTGCTTTAGCTGTGTATCTTTTTCTATGCTTTACTTTTAATTTTTCTGATTCTTTTTGTTTACATGTATCTTTTAGAAACAGCATGTAGTTGGCTTTTTTAAAAAGTTCCAGCCTAAAAATCTTTGTCCTTTAACTGGCAGATTTAGTCCATTGATTTTTATTATGATGATGCATATATATTGAATTTTCTTCTTTAAATGTGTACTTTAAAAATATGCCTTTTTTTCTTCTTTCCTTACTGCTCATGGAATAGTGAGCTTTTTAAGTTCAATTTCCCTGGTTAGAAGATATATACTTTATTTTAGCTCTTCAGTGGTTACCTTTAAAATTTCAACACAGAGGGGCGCCTGGGTGGCTCAGTCGTTAAGCATCTGCCTTTGGCTCAGATCATGATCCCAGGGTCCTGGGATCGAACCCTGCATCGGGCTCCCTGCTCAGCCAGGAGCCTGTTTCTCCCTCTCCCGCTCCTGCTCCCACTGCTTGTGTTCCCTCTCTAGCTGTCTCTCTCTGTGTCAAATAAATAAATAAAATCTTAAAAAAAAAAGAAAGAAAAAAAAGAAAAAAAATTTCAACACAGATAGCTGACCAAACCCAAAGCTAATCCTTAAACAATACTACAAATTTAGAACACTAAGGACCACCAGCCCAATTCATTTATAATTCTAGTTTCCTTTTTCCTCCTGGTTTTGGTTCCTGGTGATTTCTCTTACTTTCTTCATAGTTTAGGTCTGTATTTTAAAGAATGTTTATTAATATTTTTTTCTGCATTTCTAGGTATTTTTAGCATTCATCTCCACCCCCCCCCCCCATCCCCACGATGGGTTAAGTACAATATGTCAGAGACAAAGTCAAGTTTGACTTTCAGGTCCCCGTTGCCCAGCAATGGCCATCCTTTTCATAAGGGCTGACAGTTCTTTGCAGGGTGGGAGAAGAGCATGAAACAATAAGCTTCAGAGGAATAGGGTTGCCCAAAGGGACGAGAGAAGCCCAGAGCAGTGCCTGGGACAATGCTGACGGTATTTCTACTTCACAGTTCTACTTAACCTGACCTTGCCCACAGTTTTAATCAAGTGATATCTATTTCTCCTAAGGATTTACTGTGCCTTTGTCAGAAGCAAACCCACTACTGACTTAGAAAATAATGGGTTATTTTTTCCTTTGGAGTTCAGAGTTTTCCCCAGGGAGAGTGAGGGAGGAAAAGTTTATCTTCTGTGACTGCTGGAAAACTCTCTGTTCCTTCACAGCAAGGAAAAGTTTTATGATACTTCAAAAGTAAATTCCTTGGGCCCCTGCTGGGAACCAGCACAGTAGTTGCTATAAGAGCAAAATTACAATAGATGCCTTGCTCAGAAAATCTAGCAAGTTGAGTCTCCTGGAGCTAAGTCTTTACCCTTTCTGTGTTTCAGCTCAGGGAATGATTGCAAGGGGAGTCTTATTAGAACTGTCATAAAGGTTTGCTTACCTTGAAATGAGTTAAATCTGCCAAAGCCACCCCCTACTTGCATAAAGATGCAATTTCAGGTAACAGTCACTGGCTAGTGATATTCCTTTATTTGATGTCTTACCACCTGCTCTGTGTTCTTCCCTCTTAGAGTGTTATTTTGGTGCTTAGGATAGATATGGGAAGTGTGCTAAGTAATTCATTTAGAATTGGTCCTGAATCCCCTGGGGTCTTTCCTAGCTGAGTCTTCCTTCTTAGGATGTGGGCTTTGGGAATTCATGAGAGATTCATAAGGAGTAGGAGACACTGAGGAAAAAAAATTCATAGAGCACTGGAGAAATCCTGAGGATCTAGGGGTTGGGACCCTTGGGACCAGAGAAGGAGAGGAGAAATAGAGATACTTGGAGCAGTCAGCCACCTCAATTGATATTGGCATGACTGAAAGAAGGTGTAGCCTGCCTTCTACATAGATTTTGAGCAACTGAAAGAGTGGAATGATGCCTTATTCCCCTCTGTATCTGCAGTAAGTATAGATGTCTGACCAAACAGGTGTTCAATCAGATCGGAATTGGAAGAAACATTTATAGCTCACACTTGAGAAGGTCAAAGAACAGACAGAAATTAGAAAGTAGACAGATTTTACTTTCATTTTTTCCACTTGTGACAACCACTGGTAAAAAAAAAAAACAAATAAAATAGCAGTCTGTACTCTAACAGTCTCAGAATTTTTTTGACATTGCTATTTTGCATTCTACGTAAAAGTTTTTTACGTTAAAAATATATTTACAAATGATTAACCCATTTGAGAACTTGTAAGTACTAATATGTTAAATTTAGCATTGTTATATCTCTACTTACGTTTTTCTCTCACCTCCCACACACTGTATAAGATTAGGATTTACTAAAACAGTGACTTTTTTGGGGAAGTGGGGTTGGTTAGAGCCAGAAAATGCACACTCAGGATGACTCTTTAGAACGCTCCCTCTGAAAGAGCCAGCTACATGTGTTTAATTGTCCCAGCACATCATCAAACTCCCATGTTAGAGTGGGATTTATCCACCAAATCTCTGACGTTCAGGCCTAGGGAGTGACTTCTTGACTTTACTATCTGTCAACCCAGAAAGTAAGTATCAGGGCCTCATCCGAGTGGTGATGCATACTTCAAACACAGAGGGGCTTAGAATGATTTGGAATTGCTGAAGCACGAATTAGAGATAGGTGGGTTATAGCACAGAGAATAATTACCAAATATTTTTCAAAACGTTCCTGTTTTTGAAAGCCCTAGGAGCTAGGAATTGTTTTTATATTTTAAAATGGTTAAAAAATCAAATGAAGAATATTGCATGACATATGAAAATTATTTAAAAGTCAAGTTTCAGGTTCATAAATAAAGTTTTATTGGAACACTACCACACTCATTCATTCACTTAGTATCAATGGTTGCTTTCACACTACATCGGCAGAGTTCAGTCATTTTGATAGAGATGATATGGCCTGCAAAGCCTAGAATATTTACTTTCTGGCCCTTTAAGAAAAAAAAAAGGATGCTCCCAGATTTACACCATTGTCAGAGAGAATCCTGTGCCAGGGATCACCATGGGTCAGAGACAGGTGGGCTAACTTTTGTTCTTTTTTTTGTATATCAATGCATATAAGATGGTCTTCCCTCTGGTCTCTATATAGCCAGGGGCATAGCTTGAGTAACCATCTATAATATTTTCTGATTTTTTTTAAAGATTTTAAAGAGAGAATGAGCAGTGGAGGGGGGAGAGGGAGAGAGAGAGAAGCGGACTTTCCCCTGAGCAGGAAGCCTGATGCGGGGCTCGATCCCAGGACCCTGGGATCATGACCTGAACCGAAGGCAGACGCTTAACTGACTGAGCCACCCAGATGCTCCTTTTCTGATACTTTAGATGAGAAGTCACAGGGAGATCCCAAAAGTAGTCCAGTTTGTATGTATATGAACCCGTGTACATAGACGGAGTGAAGAACGAAGAAGCCCGTTTCCTGCAGGGTCCAACAGAGTCATCATAAAATTCTAACTTGACTGTTGCCCTGTAAAGGACACTAGCTCTGTGGCTTTCTAGTTGGTCTCTCTCTCTCTCTCTTTCTTTCTTTCTTTTTTTAATTCTTATGTTCTTTAAATAGCCAGGCCATATTTTGGAATGTTCAAAAGCCATGTAGATAATAGTTTTGTTTTGTTTGTTTCCACAATTAAGGATGGAATTTGCATGCCTTTAAGATCACTTAAAGGGGTTTCACTGGGTTACTGGGACATTCAAAGTTCAAAATATAGTGCTGGCACCGTGCCATACACTGTTCCTCTGGAGTTACATGCTGGGCCACTGGAATTCTACCTTCCTATTCCCAGGGCTCTGTGAAACCGAGAACGCTCACTTCTGCAGCACAGCACCAGAGACGATGATTAATATTCTGTGATTAACATGCCGCTGGTCTGAGAGGAAGGGGGACAAAGTTCAGTCCCATTTCTGCCTGCCACTAATTTTGCAGCTTGAAACTCCTCATTTAAATTTTATTGGCTTCAGTTTTTAAAAATTACCAACCAATGTAGTTTGACTAGATGACCTTGACAACTCCAAAGCATGATGCTCTTGTTTTAACTTATTTTTTAAAGATTTATTTATTTGTCAGAGAGAGAGAGTGGCAGGCAGAAGGAGAAGCAGGCTCTGGGCTAAGCAGGGAGCCTAATGCGGGGCTCGATCCCAGGACCCTGGGATCATGACCTGAGCTGAAGGCAGACGCTTAACGACTGAGCCACCCAGGTGTCCCGATTTTAGTTTATTGAGGATTGCCTCTTTCCCTACTGAACTGACTCCAAATACCTAGATTTTTTTCTACAAGTAATATGTTACTTGCCTATCTGAAATTGGGTGGAATTTGTTTTGCTTTTCACACAATTAAACCCTTGCAATGAATAATGTGATTAAAATATTGTAGTGAAATATTGTCCATTACATTTAAAAGAGAAATCATCAGTCCTAGGTGCCAGCTAATAATGATATGGAACACAAAAACAATAATCATAAAATAATCCATATAAAAAATAAATAAAATAAGCCATATAAGGTAACTAGCTGTGTATACATAAAGTAAGAACATCCTGATGGTCAAGATGTGGAGGAGGGGGGAAAAAATCTCAGAGGCATTTTATTAAAAATCAAACCCAAACCAATCTTCTTTCATCCAGCAGAACAACTTCTCAAGCATCCATCTTCTTCCATGTCACCATGTTTCAGGGTCAAAGTAGTAGTATTTGTTAACTATTAAAGACAAAACATTTGTCAGTTCAACCATCTTGAGACTTTGAGACTAATGAAAAAGGGAGAAGGATGAAAAGAGAAGAGGTAGAAATAACCCATAGAGAACAGAAGGGATCAAAGAAGATTAGAGGGAAAGAAGGGAGAAAAATGTGTTTAAATTTCAAGTTGATGAAAACATTCTAAGACCACTGCACATTTTTATTTTGTTTTTTTGAAAAAGAATCTTTGACCTCATGAAACACTTCATGAAATTGTTTCATTCTTCCTGACCCAACCAAAGAACAGTAAGTTCAAGATTGACTACAAATAACCCAAATAAGAAAGTTCTACTTGATATTTACTTTGACAGGACACACTTCATCTCAAAGATATATATATTTTTTTGATGGTAAGTTTGGACAGCCTGTTGTCTTTTCACATAGTTCACTGGTGAGCCGCCGGATATTGAAGATAATTTCTGCATTTCTATAGCTTGAAGATTGAATCAGAAAAAGTCGCATTAATAGTTTAGTTTTGAAAGGTAACATTTTTTTTTAAAAATATTTTATTTATTTATTTGACAGAGACTCAGAGACAGAGGGAACACAAGCAGGGGGAGTGGGAGAGGGAGAAGCAGGCTTCCTGCTGAGCAGGGAGCCCGATGCGGGGCTCTATCCCAGAAGCCTGGGATCATGACCTGAGCCGAAGGCAGACGCTCAACAACTGAGCCACCCAGGCACCCCTGAAAGGTAACATGTTTTAAACCAAATCACCTGGAGGATGATTCATTATATCCAACCAAATTATATATATAGATATATCTTTTTACTCCTTCTTTATATAAATACTTACTCTAGGCAAGTGGCACTTAGCCATTTCACATTCATAACATCGCCTCTTTGCCCAAACCCCCAAATAATTTGCTCCTTTTTGATGAAATGGTTGTGCTTTTATTAATATTCATTAGGTCACTTTGATAATTCTCTGTGAAGATATGAAATATTGTTAGTGTGCCCTCACTTGCCAATCAAGACAAGTGTGAATAAATAGAATCAGCATTTTATTTTGGAAAGAAGACTGATTGAAGATCTAATGCAGGACTCACCAACAATGAATAGAATAAGTCACCAATCCATGCCTTCGTACCCTCATCTAAAATGAGGGCAGTGGACACAATTTAGCTTTTCCATCTCTAAAATTTTATGATTACACTAAACCCAGAGAGAAATGAAATAATGCTTGTGATGAATTATTGCAAGGAAATTCTCCTGTCCAGAATCTCAAGTACCATGAGGATGGAGCTATCCATGACTATCAGCTGACTGATAGCACATTATTGCCATGTGTGGTAAGCAAAAGACTACCAACTTATTTCACTTCTTGGAACTAGCATTTGCAGTAGTTGTCAAGGACGAAGAATCAAAGAAATCATGGTCCCTGTTCCTAAGGAAGTGTAGAGATGTTTGCAGATGAATATGTAGACTGAATTCAACTACTATGTAGGAGTAAATAAAAAGTAGGTATTCAAACAAAAGGATTCAGAGATTTAAACTATTTGATGATTGTATTAATTTCTTATTGCTGTTGTAACAAATTGCCACAAACACAGTGGTTTAAAACATCGCTGATTTATTATCTTATTGTTCCAAAGATTGGAGTTAAAATGGGTCTGTAAAATCAAAGGGTTGGTAGGGCTGTGTTCCTTTTCTGGAGACTTTACGAGAGACCTCATTTTCTCGCCCTTTCCACCTGCATTCCTTGGCTCGTGGCCCTCTTCCACCTTCAAAGCCAGCAATAGCCAGTGGAGTTTGTCTTGTATTGTATCACTCCAACACTCAAATTCTGACTCCCTCATCCACTCATAAGGACCATTATGATCATCTTGGGCCTGCCCAGATAATGTGGAATAGTCTCCCATCTCAAAGTCAACCTATTAGCAATCTTAATTCCATCTTCAAGTTTAATTACCCCTTGCCATGTAAATAATATCTCACAGGATCCGGGGATTAGTATATAGACATCTTTGGATTAGTATATGGACATTATTCTGCCTATCACACTGATAGAATGGTAAGTATTGGCTTTCTATTTAGCTCTAATGAGCAATTCCAGTTAATCTTACTCATGCTATGCTTAAGAACATGCATTCTGTTCCATAACTTTGAAGTTCTTCACAAGTCTTATATGAGTCTTTGAGTTCATTCGAGACACAGAGGAGGACTGAGTTAGAACATCTCTGGCTTTGTTCCTATGGGAGCTGTGAACACGTATCCCTTTGCCCATGCTTAATCTTGGTTCATTCTGATCATGTGTTGTTTCAGTTTGTGTATCTCCAAGGAAATGATGTTTTATTAGTACCATCTGTTTCTTATAGCCCATGAATCATCAATTGGCTCCCAGGACCCTAAGGACTTAGATACTTTAATATTAATTCATAGGTCTTTCATGGTATCATTACAAAGAACACTGAAATGTCTTTTTTTTTTTTTAAACCAAGACAGAGCTGCATTTAAAACTCATTAATGCCCTTCAGTATTAAATATTATTCTTGCTTCCAAATATGATGATGTGGAGAAATGATGACAAGTAATTATTCTATATTGCTATAGGAAGGTGACTCAACTCCTTATCAGAAAATTTCTAAATTATTCTTCCAGATTCTTACTTTCAAAATCAAACCCAATATTTTAGAACTAATAGGAACTGAGATTAAAGAATACAGGCATAGTAGGCAGTGCAGGCCTCACCACATCATCCTAAAGAAAGAAAATAAAATTGAATTGTGAGGGTGCTGGATATGAGATGACTCAGTTTTTTTCAAATAAGAAAAGAACATGGTCTCTAGATGTTTCCTTTAGCCATGACAATGCTGCAACCAGAAGCCAAGAATGCTGATTCCTTGATTCTTTTATAGCTTTTTTAAGGTAGGTCTGCAGAGTAGCTTCCACCCTAAAGCCTTATGATTGAAGACACATAGTAGAAACCCATCTAAATGTTTCTTTTGAAAATAACATTTCATACCTTTTAAATTGTAAACATATCAAAACAATTATAGAATTTAAAGAATTAAAATCATCCACAACTTCCTTGCCAGTTTATGGTTACAGTTTTTGTTATATTTCTCTCTATTTGGTAATGATCTCTTCTTGGATGATATGAAAGGAATCAGCATTTCTTAGCAACCTGTTTTTTTGTTTCCATCCTTCATAATTCAACCAGCTCTATTTTACCAATTTACTTACAAATCTTATATGTAGTTCTGCAGAGTCTAAAAGAAAAATAAACAAAAAAAACAATAATAAAGTAAAAAAATAATAACATAATAAATCAGATTTGCCCTTATGGAAGTTTAGAAATAGAATTTATGCAGGCATCATCTCTCCACTATTCCTACCTCTAGGGTTACTAAATGGCCTTGTTATGAAAGAAGGAACAAAGGAAGAAAGAAAAAAGAAAGAAAGAAAGAAAGAAAGAAAGAAAGAAAGAAAGAAAGAAAGAAAGAAAGAAAGAAAGAAAAAGGAAGGAAGAAAGGAAGAAAGGAAGGAAGAAGGAAAAGAAGAACGTATGAATACTTTGTGCAAACATTCTGTCAACTCTGGGAAAACAAAGAGATATAGAACATGGGCACAAGTTCTTCAAAAAGCTTATAGTATAATTGCATAGCAACTCATATACTTCCAGAAATGATTTTGATACAAGGAAGCAAATAATTAAGGACCAAATGAGGGCTACATACAAAACTGCCAAAGGAATTTAGGAGAGCTCCTTTTGGTCTACAGTAAAGGGGCACTTGGGAATGTTTTCATGAAGGAGATTAAGATTTGAATTGTTCCTTCAGAGAAAATGAGGGCTTTGGTCATTCACCTTCCCTCCTTCATTTAATAAATATTTATTGGTTACTTACTGGAAATATTGCAGAGTGTGTATTTTGGTCTATGTTTGAAGACTGGTGAGAATGACTAATTAGACCCACTTGAGACTGGCTTTACTTCAAGTTGCTACCCTATCAGCAGACAAGAAGGATAAATGCTAGCATGAGACCACACATAGAAGTGAGGCGTTGAGGCTTTCTTATATCTTCTTAGTTCTTCCAGAGAGATACCTCTCATTTTCAGCATTCAGGGAAGAAGAAATCCAAGGCAGATGAGCACTTTTTTGCAATGTTATGGGTCATATGGAGCTACACAAGCTTTCCAGGGTCTATCCCATCACAGCATGAGGAAATCAGTGCTATGACCCAGTTACATTTTTCCATGTTATTTCCTTCTGCTTTGGGCCCATACAAGGTTTCAAGGCAGAGGGTCTGGTCATTATCCAACACACTATTAATGCTTAGCACTGTGTGAGGGGCCACAAGACAGAGAAGGTCTCTGCCTTTATAGAGTATACATTCTGAAGGAGGTTAAATAAAACAGACAGTGGGAAGGAACATGGAGAAGAAAGGTTGATATATACAATGATGTGGAAGTGTAATTTATTCATGAGATAAGGAGTATCCAATGAGTATATTTGGAACAGAGAATAAATGTACAGGAATGATAGAGGATAGGTTGTTTCAAATGAGTAAGAGAAATAAAATGAAGACTCTTTTATTTCCTAGAATAAAATAGTTGCATTTGAATGTTATACTAAAAATAATGAGGAACTGTTCAAATCCATTGCAAAGATGGTGGTGATTTTTTTGAGAAGATTAAACTAGTGATAGTGTGCAGTGGATTTGGAGGATCAGAGACCAATGGGGGAAATATGACTGTGGTAGTTATTTTATGTGTCAACTTGACTAGACCACAGGATGCCCAGACATTTGGTCAAACATTATTTTGGTATGTCTGTGAGGAGGCTTCTGGATGAGATTAACATTTGAGTTGGCAGATGGACTAAAGAAGGTGCTTTCCCTAATGTGAGTGGGCCTCATCTAATCAGTTGAAGGTCTGAATAGAAAAAAAAAAAAAAAGCTAATTTCCTCCCTGATTGCTTTCAGCAGGGACATTGGTTTTTCCTGCCTTTATATTCCAACTGAAATATCTACTATTCCTGGGTCTTGAGCATGCTAGCCTTCAGATTGGAATATAGATAACAAAATAGATTTATACATAACAGAACTAACATATCCTATTGGTTCTGTTTCTCCGGAGAACTCTGACTGATTCAGCTAGTTAAGAGACTTTTTGTTGTATTCTAGGTGAAAGATGGTAAAGGCAGGGAGTAAGAGGGTGACTCTCAGGGGGCAAAGGAAGGAAAAAATGAGAATGACATTTATAGGAAAGTGACTAGAACTTAATGAGTGAATAATTGACTGACTGGGTAAGGATGAGAAAGGGCCTGAAGCTTATTGGGTACCTGAATCAGCCTGGTTTTCCTAGAAAGTAGAAGCATGAAGCAAAACTTTCTTGGTAACACTTTATTTGGGTATGAATTCTTAGAGAAGGAAAAACGAGGGAAAATCAAAAGAGAGATAAGGAGGGAGGGAAACCACGGCTTTGTAAGAAACACAAATTGTCAGTCACACGTGACTTTTCTGGAAAGACTGTATGGAATTGCTTTAACTTGCAACTATCTGATGGGGGCAAGGAGAAATGAAGTCATTTTAATCTGCCAGCCATGCGTTCTCTTTCATCTCTTATGGGTCCAAGTTCATCCCACGGGGCATTCACTCCCTTGCATTTGGACAACCTTTGGGGAAGCCAGGATGGCCTAGGGCTCAGGGGGAGTCAGCCAGCCAGTGTTAAAGAGTTGGCTCCTTGCCTGCTTTCTTGCCTCAGGGCCTGGCTGGGCGAGCCAGTGCAGGTGCCTCATGCAGTTCCGTATCGTCTCATGCTTGAACAGCAAGAAGAGAGTCCAGGTGGGAGGCCGGTGGTGGGCAAGAGGGGGCATCGGGCAAGGTATGTCAAGAGTACCTCTCAGGCGACCTGGGGAGTGGGAGTAACTGGGCCCAACAGAAAGTGCTCTACGGACTGGCCTCTGCTGGGAAGGAAATATGGCTCAATGAGTCTCTTTCTAGGGAAGATCAGAGCCTCCTTTATGATTACAAAAACATGCTGGTGCCAGGTGCTCATCCTGAAGGGACATCAGAAAACTGTGGGCCAGTGAATCTGGAGAAGAGCAAAACCGGGTCTGGAAGTGTGAGTTCCAGAGAGAATGATGGTACCACTGACTAGGACCAGACAATCCTAAGGAGAAATTGACATTTCCCAGAAAAGGAAAATGAATCATTTGGCTGTACACAGTTGGCTGTGATCCTGAGGGGAAGGCTTGCAGCGGGTATCAGAGAATCATGAATCAATGAAAAGCTAATGTTTGATGGGACTTTAGAGGCCACGGTGTTACCATTTCTTATTTGAGAGATAGTGGAAGATATGATTCAGAGAAGTTTAATGATTTTACAAGTGCTACAATGTGTTAGTTATAGAAGTGGGGCAAGAAAATAATTCCTTTCATTCAGACTATTACTTTTGACCAATCACATGGGAGGCACTAGGAATACTAAGTTCTCATCCCTGATTTTCTGGTGACAGTGGGTTTTGCCTTTTCACCTCTCAGATGGGAATGCCTGTCAAGGTAACCCCCAACATCCCTCCCAGCTCTGATATTCTAGTATTCTCTGATGCACGCAGGAGAGTAATGTGGGAAAAGACATAGATCTATAAGCTTTGATGACATTCAAGATCCCTAAGTTTCACACCTCCTCTCTAAGTTATAAGAACGTGCAGGTGCCAGGTATTTATCCTAAAGGGACACCAGATGGCAAACCAGATGGGTTTGGAAGAGTCAGTTCCTGACAGAACAACAGTGCCATCAACCAAGACAGGAAAATCCCAAGGAAAACCTTATATAGAAGGAAAACTGACAGAGAACAGGAGGTCAGTGATTAAGCTTCATGGTATATCTTGATTTATTGTGTGGGAGGAAGAGGAGAAACCATGAAGGAAACTCACAGAGAAGAAGTGGGTAGTGAAGTAGCAGAGTAGGAAAGTCCCCAGGGCTGAAGAAAGAGGAAGGGCTGAAAAGGACTGATTAGAAATGGCAAATGCCACAAATATTAAGATGGGGATTGAGAAACGACCACGAGATGTGGCAATAGAATCTTTATATTGAAAGACTAAAAGTACCATGGGCCAAATCTTAGGGAGTTAATTATCTATAAGAAAATGGATACAAGACAGGAGAAAATATTGAGTGTAGGCAGTTCAAAGACATATTTGAGTAAGAAATAAGGTCTGTAGGATCGGGGCAGTGGAAGTTTGTTTGTAGGTAGAGGAGAAGAGGAAGAACTCGAAGATTTGGAAAAGAGAATTTATCTGAAGGAATGAGGTTCCTGAAGAGGTGGGAGAGGAGAAACGCCCCAATGCAGTGGAGAGACTGGTTTTGGCAAGGAGGAAGGCACCTCTTCCTCCGGAAAAGGAGTGGAGGAAGAGTAGGAACCTGAAAATACAGAGAAATTTAGAGGTGGAGGTTGATAGACATAGAGATGGCTTGAGGTGGAGGAAAAAGTAGAAGAGGGATGTGACAAAGTATTCATCTTCCCAGTCAGTGTGGAGGCAAGACCTAGATTGGGTGTGTGGACTGAGAGGATGAGGACTGAGGAAAATGATCTCAGCAGGTGTTGGAAAGAGAGTCAATTAAAGAATTGTGAGGGGTGTGGGGTGGCTTCATCATTTAAGCGTCCGACTCTTGATTTGGGCTCAGGTCATGATCTCAGGGTCATGAGATGGAGCCCTGCCTCCAGCTTCGTGCTCAGCACAGAGTCTGATGGGAATCTCTCCCTCCCTCTTCCTCTGCCCCTCCTCCCGCTTGCACTCTCTCTCTCTCAAAATAAGTAAATGATATCCTAAAAAAAAAAAAAAGAATTGTGAGCTGCTGTGAGGTACAAGTAAATAAAATGCAAATGTTTCGGTGGTTCTCACACACATGATTTTATGCCTTTTATTTTAATGTTGGGGGACTAAGACTAGAATTGTACAAAATAGATTTCCCAGGGCTGGGGATGGGCAGAACTGAAAATTAAGGGATAGAAAGTGCCTGGGACTCTAATTAAGGCAGCTTAAAGTTGGTGATCGGTATTTCAGGCTGAATGGTTAGGCAATGAAGTCATAAAGGTACCCAGTGAACTAGATACAGCAGAGGGATTAAGGGACTGGCCAACTTGCTGGGGGGAAGAACAAGATCAGCAATACGAGAAAGTGGGAAATGCTAGCTCAGAAAGTCATGGTTAGAGAGGGAAATACTCAAGTGAAAAGCAGAGGCAGAGAGAAGAGTGTATGTGAATAAGAGATCCCCGTCCTTGGAGAGCTCACGTACTGTGGCGGAGGCCATCAATAAATCATAACCATAGTAAATTAGTAAATTCCTTGGTATCTTGACAAAAGAAGGGAAGAGAGCAGGGTAGGGGAGATGGGGACTGCGAGGGGAGGATAGGATGGGAGATAAGTTTTTACAGTGGGGTGAGGGTAGTTCTCATTGAGAAGGTTCGATTTGCGTGAAGATTGATGGAGGTGAAAGAGTGAGCCATGGAGAGATCCAGGGGGAGAATGTTCTGGGAAGAGGAGACTGCTAAAGCAAGGGTGGGAGTGTGCAGTGCATGGAGAATAGCAGGGAGGCTGTCCACCGCTTTTTGCTATATTGTGCTGCTGGACCTCTGTCTCTTCTGAGCAGTGGAGCTGCGCAGCTCAGTTTTTGTGTCATGGCCAGAGACAGGGATGGCATACGCTCTGCTTTGAATTCCTTCCTTCTATGTAGTAGCAGTACCCACTTTGTCATTTTGCTGCATTACTTTTAAAATACAGGAATTTGTTTTATAGGCATTAACTGTACACATTTATGGCTGTGGAAAAATTAATTCTGACCCAATCTGACCCAGAGCTAGAGGAATGAGCTCAGAAATGGAGCAAATGAAACTTCACTTCTGGGTGTCTTAGTTGGTTAAGCGTCTGTCTTCAGCTCAGGTCATGATCTCAGGGTCCTGGGATCAAGCCCCGCGTTGGGCTCCCTGCTCTGCGGGGAGCTGGCTTCTCCCTCTGTCCCTCCCCCTGCTTGTGCTCTCTCTCTCTCTCCCTCTGACAAATAAATAAAAAAAATCTTTAAAAAAAATAAAAGGAAATTCACTTCATCACTTTGGGATTTAGATATTCAGGAAGATGAATTCCTATCTATATAAAATGTTTCACTAGAATTTTAAGTCTTTGTTGGCTAGCCAAAGTAGCACGTAGGGACCTATGATTAATAGGGTCATTCAAAAGAACTCAGTAACACAATGTGTTCTTAGAGGCTGATGTGAGAATTCTTCTAAGGCAGAAATCCAGATTTCTTGCTAACATGGCTGGCTGGATAAGGCCTTGAGAATTCATAGGTTTTAACTAGGACTTTTGGCTGTGAGGCTATGACTTTGAGGGTTTGAGTCAATATTGTTTATTTCTTCAGGAGTCAGGGTGACCCTAGCTTGGATCTTGGTTATACAAGAGTATGGGTGGAATTAAAGGCATAAAGGATATTGTGAACACTGGCTTCTTACTAGTTACAAGATCACACACATTCTATTAAGCATTGTGACATATTCAAACCTGGAAGGGAATTATTCCTAAAGCACAAGAACTCCTTGGTGTTTCCTGGGTATCTATAATCATAGAACAAAAACAGATCAACACAGATCAACAAAAAGATCAACAGCAAGCTTTTTAATCAACAATTAATCCTAGGAACAAGTTGTAGAGTCGCATTCCTTACAGGAAAGCTCCATTTACTTTATCATTTGAACAAATCAATAATTTGAAATTGTTTGAGGAAATTTATAATAAGAGATAAGGGACAAAGCTCAGATACCAGGGTTCGAGTGACAATGTCATTTGATAAAGCTCCCTGGTATTTCGGTGGTTGTTTACATCTTTGTTTCTTAGAGCTCAAATGAGAATGTTGAATTTATCAAAACAAGGTTATCTTTGCAAGATGTTCTTTAAACAACATAAAGACCACACTGTCTTCGATGAGCTCCTGCTCAAACATAATTAGGAAGCGACATTTGGATTTTCCAAGCGGTAGTGCTGGTGAAGTTAGAGTCTGATTATTTCTACTAACTGGTCACTCTGCCAGGAGGTTATAGAGAATGGTCAGCATGATGAGGTAATAAAAGTGCTCTCAACTCCTGCAGGAGAGTCTGTAGTTCTCACTCATCAGCTATCAGTTCGAACGACAGCTTGAAAGACTGATGTGTTTGTTGCCTCCCTATGAATTAGAAGAGAAGTGGAAGAAGAGGGGCCCTGTGTGGCTCAGTCAGTTAAGCACCCAACTCCTGGTTTCGGCTCAGGTCATGATCTCAGGGTCCTGAGATTGAGCCCCCGTGGGGTTCTGTGCTCAGCACAGAGTCTACTTGAGATTCTTCCTCTCCCTTCCCCTTTGCCCCTCTCTCCTGCTCATGCACACATGTGCTTGCTCTCTCTCTCTCAAATAAATAAATTAAAAAATAAATAAATAAATAAAATCTGTAAAGGAAGATAAAGAAGAGAAATAGAAGAGGAGAGAAAAGGGGAAAAACAACCTCATTAGAGGGAGAAAACAAAAACCAAACCAACTGCCACCTTGGATGCTGGATACTCAGGAGAGAAAACTTTCCAACAGACACAAAATAAATGGAAAAGAGACATCATTAACCATTAAATTAGAGTAGAAGGAATCCATTCATACTTCACCTCTGTCTAGAAATTAGATTGTGGTGATGGTGCTGCTGAGCAGAGGGACAGTGGAGAGGCCAGGGGGAGCATTCGTCCATTCCTTTATCTAGAGGATTTCAGGGGACAAGTTGGAAAGATTCTATGTAAGCGAAGTTAAACTTCCAAGGAGGCCCAAGGAGTATGTCTAGAGTGCTTGAGTTAGAAATGGGCTCTGATGTTGGGAGTGAATTTCCTAGTGAAATACCATCTTTAAATGATCTGGTCAGTTAGTCATTTGTAGCTACACCCAAGCAGCAGCTTTGGGCCACCACACTTGTTAAAAGGGTTGTGCAATCCTAGGTTTGCCTTAAGTGAATATTGAAGACAAAGACAGTTAATCTTCCAAATTTTCAAGTGTTTTCACCCATACTATAATTCTGGGTTATGGGAGTGACTTTAGTCATACCACATAGCCAGGAAGAAAATGTGCATCAGGGAAATACTTTTTGAGGGGATTCAATGACCTCAACATTGTGTAAGTTAATTAGAAATTGGCCATTTGTTTTTGTTCTTTTTTTTTTAAGAATTTATTTATTTATTTATTTGAGAGAGAGAGAAACAGCATGAGAGGGGAGAGGGTCAGAGGGAGAAACAGGCTCCCCGCTGAGCCGGGAGCCCGATGTGGGACTCGATCCCAGGATTCCGGGATCATGACCTGAGCCGAAGGCAGTCGCCTAACCAACTGAGCCACCCAGGCACCCAGAAATTGGCCATTTGTATATTACATAACTAAAAGGGCTAGGATGGTGGGTCGTGTAATAACAGGGAAGATTTTCTTTAGTACAGCTTTTTCTATGCACAGGAATAGCTTTTGCTTTCTTCTATTATATAAAGATATTGAAAAATGTGTTTGTAGCTGCCTAATATTGTAATGCCTGATGTGAAAGCTGTGGGTGCATATCCTCCCAGGCATCTCATATGTCAGGACCTTTCTGTCATTCATCCTTTTGATGGCAAACAGACAGTGCATTGTACAGATAAAAACGATTTGTTTTCTCTTTTTTCTGCTTCTTGTTTCTCTTCCCCCTCCCCCAGCCCCAAGGAGTAACTTTGACAATCACAGACCTTCTCACGTCTCTTTCCTTTTCAGTTCTTAAATGAATATTTGTGACAAGGATATCCCAAAATGACAATTGTTTGTCTATTGCAAGACATTTTTTTTCTGGGCGTCCTCAGACATCATGTTCAGCCCCTGGGCTGCTGTGTTTTCGAGGTCTAGCTGGTCAGCTGGAGGGGGCTAGTCCCCCCCATGAGGCTTTACAGAAGAACTACAGCATCAACATTTGACCCTATCTGAGAGAAAATGGAAAATAAGGAAAAATAAATTGTACCTTTGTGCTTAGATTTAAAAAAATAATTTTGGATTCCAGGAACACGGAAACTTGGAATGGAGCTAACTACTCTAAAATTGACCTTGTCAGGTATTCAAAGATTTCCCAAAAATTATACATTCCTTTTTATTTGAAGCTATATATCAAGATCCTTATCTTGTTTTAACCTGAGCTTTTTCTATTCCAAATAATAAAAGATGAACTATTAGGTAAATATCTTTCTATTTCCATTGCTCCCAACTGGAGTAGTGCCACAGTCTTTTATTTGGTGATTTTATTTCTACTGTTGCTTTCCTTTATTTTTTATGTAGCAGAAAGAATTAGTTTTAAAAGTTTTAAAAGGTATCATGTATGCCACACCCCTGAGTAAACCCTTCAGTGGTTCTAGGTGTCTGTTTTAAAATACTCAATTTTGCCTGACAAAACTTTTCTCAATCAAGTGTTATTATTTATTTGATCTACTTGTTTATTTGCTTACTGTCTGTTTCTTCTATTAAACTATTAGCTTTATGAGGACCCTATCAGTTTATCCATCCATTTTTTTAAATTCATACAGCATGAACAAGATAAAAACGTTTTCTGACCACATGGGGCTTACAGTTTAAAAGGCAGAAAAATCAAACAGGTTATAAATTAAAGTGTGATATTCAATTTTAGAGAAAATAACACCAGGGGAGTATATTGCAGGAATATTTAGACAGGCTGAGGGATGGGATTGGGTCAGAAAAATACGTCTGGTGTGAAGTGATATATAAGCTGAAACCCAAAAGATAAACAGAAGCTAACCAGGCAATGAAGATAGCTAAGAATGTTTCTGGAAGAGGAGGGAGAAGCTAAAATAATTATACTATGAATGTTTGTAATATGGTTCAATGTGGATGGTTCTGGGCGTGTGAGCTGAGTGGCAAAAGAGGATGCTAGATAGATAAGGATTGTATAAACCATTCCTGAGCCCGAAAGCATCAGAAAGCCACAGAGGTGATATACACAAGGATTCAGAGGACCATGGTAACATTTTGTGCTTCATTGTAGAGAATGACCTGGGGGAAGGGATGGAGGTAAGCAAGTTAGAGGACAGTTTCAATAACCCAGGTGAGTAACTAGGGTGACTTAGAATGGGCCATCATGAAGCTATTGGGAAAAGAGAAAAATCTGAGGAAATAGTAGGCAGTAGGTTAAACAAGATTTGATTTTGGACCAAATGTGGAAACGAAGGAGAGGAATGAGTCAGGGAAAACTGTGATTCTGGGTTGGGCAGTGGGAAACACCTCGGAAGAAGCTAGTTGGAGGAGAGGTGAGGATGATGCATTCAGTTTGGGCTATACTGAGCTGAAGATGCCCAGAAGCCATGCAAGTAGCAGTGTCCAAAGACAAGTGTCCACACAAGTCTGAAGCTTCACAGAGAAATCTGGCACAAAGATTTCGGATTTAGAACCATGGAGGTTGATAAAAACCACCAGTGGTGCGTGTGTAGAGCAAGAAGGGAAGGTGGCCTGGGACTAAACCTTGAGGATCTAGTTCATATTGAAAGGGCAAACAGCAGAGGGGGACCTTTACAAAATATCTGAGAGGCAAAAAGTTTAGAATTATAGAAGTCAATGGAAGAAAATGTTTCAAGGGAGGAGTGGTCAACAAGTAGTGAAAGGTCCCCAGTAGATCAATAAAGAAAAATTTATCAGTCACCTTAACAGTAGTGGTTTTGGTAGCATGGTAAGGGAGAAAACTGGATTGCAGTGGGATAGAGGGAATGAGAATTAAAGTAGGTAACATTTACAGATGCCTGAAGAGGAAGAGACGTAGAGGGATACCTGAAAATGTCTGTGCAGTTAGCGAATTTATTTTTAATATGGCAGATGCTCAAACATGCTACATACTTTTGTAAAACCAGCAGTAGAAAGTGAGTGATGGAAGCCACCAAAGTAATTGGAGAAAATGTTCCAATCTTTGTATTCCAGAACTATATGTGGTTTTCTAAGATGTAGGTAAAATCAAATATGGAAAATTATATTAATTATTATACTACTAATAATGACAACAGGATTCTATTTTCATGCAATTTCCATTGGTCTGTCAAATATTATAAAAATGTGATAGCATGGAGTTGATTTTGACTCATAATTTCCTTAATATAAACTTAGTTTGGATTTTATTATTTACAAGATGTTTTAAGTTGAACTTTTGGGAACATATCCAGCCATTTGTTACACAGTTCATGCTAAAAATCTGCAAACTTTCTGAGTAACAGTACTGAGCATTATGTTAAACAGCCACAGAGTGCAAAGCAATGCAAATGTCTTGTTGAGTGTAAAGTAACAAAGTGTGTTGTATACTAGTCAGATATGTTACACTAATGAGAATAAAATTAGTTTTGACACATTTCTGGCAAGTCTGGAAAAATATGAGACGTGTTCACTACCACCCATGAAGAGTTACATCAGAGCAACAAAAGATATCATTGTTGAGCCTAGAAAAGGCCAGGAATATGCTGTGCTTGGACAGACCCTGCCTCCCTCCGAGGGGGACCAGAGTAGAAACCTCAATGACTCTCCAGGTTGAACCAATTCAGAGGTTTTTAAACTATCTAGAAGTTCAGACTGGAAAGTTAGGGGCCACCATTGAAGAACTTGAGAGGTGACAAATTCCACAAGGATGTGCACTTGGTGAAGACTTCCCATGTGAGTAAACACTAATCAGCTCCTATACAAAGTGAATGGAAACTGCAGAGAACTCATGGGGATTATTAGAAAGAAGAAAGAGTTGGATGTTACCTTCATTTGATCCACACTTTCTTTCTTCTTTCTATGGATAGAGTTGTGGGAATCATTCCAGAAGATAACATGGAAAATGCACATGTTGGTTATTAGTCCAATAACAGAAACTGTTGGGATTTAAGTTTTTGGAAGATTTGAAATGGAAAGAGAGTTCAATGCTGATAGGGTAAACTACAGCCCACGGGCCAAATCAAGCCACCACCTGTTTTTTGTTAGTAAAGTTTTATTAGAACACAGCTTCACTCATTTGTTTATGTCTCATCTGTGGCTGAGGCAGAGTTTAGTCATTGTGACAGACACCTTATGGACTGCGAAGCTGCAAATATTTACTATTTGGTCCTTTAGAGAAAAAGTTTGCCAATCTCTTGGTCCAGTGAATAAGTTTAATTTAAAAATTTTTTCTTTCCCTAGGCTTCTTGTTTTCATCCCACCTAAAAAATGTGCTGACGCAAATAGCAAATGCAAATGATTTAATTTGTAAATTTGCAAATTGTGACTAAAGGCTTAATTACTTCTCAGTCTTCTCTGATTTGAGTGGAAACTAATGGGAGGGAATAGAAGAAAGGTCAGTGTGTAGAGATAAACAGTGACAGTAAAACAGCTAAGGAAACCTCAATTCGTAAAGTCAAATGCACTTCCAAAGAAAATATTTCCAGTTTTAATATCACTTCAATATCTTGTCAGATAACACACAGACTCAATTTTTCAAAGGCTATAAGATAAAATAATATGGATTTCATTCTTCTTTGTTCTCTTGCCCTTATCTAGTGTTAATTTCTTTATAAGGAAGGAAACAAAAGAGAAAGAAAATGTGGTATCTATTGAAATGCCTTTTCTCTACTTGGTAGTAGTGAAATTTAAGTCAAAGCTCTCCAAATAAAAACTAAAATGCTATTCTTATAATTTGCTCTGTCAAACTGGGGCTTCATTTCCACACTTCTCAAAAACTTTTTCTGTGGTAGGTTATCATAGAATTTGATAAGTGAGGGACGCCTGGATGGCTCAGTAAGTTAAGTGTCTGCCTTCAGCTCAGGTCATGATCCCAGCGTCCTGGGATCGAGTTCCGCAACAGGGTCCTTGCTCAGTTGGGAGTCTGCTTCTCCCTCCCTGCTGCTCCCCCTGCTTGTACTCTCTCTCACTCTCTCTGACAAATAAATAAATAAAATCTTAAAAAAAGAATTTGATAAGTGAAGTTGGAATAATTTCTATTACCTGTTCTTGGGCAAAAATAGATATCACATGCTTAAAAAATATATACCCTTTGACCAAGAAATTTCTTTACTTCAAAATCATCTAAATACATTAAGGATATAGCCAAATATTTAGTTATCGAATGTATAACACAAAATTCTTTATAATAGATGAATATGAAAAGCCTCCAAATGACCAGTAATACAGGATTTGGTTAAACAAATTATGGTTTATACATTGAATGGTCTACTTAAAATCATTGAATGATACTGGAGTAAAATTTCTTAATGAAAAATGTTCATAATCTCATCTACATGAAGGAAACAAGATACAACATGGTACATGCATATTGGTCCAATTTTTATTTAAAGCTGTATCTTTATACTTATATCCCAGTTCTTAATCTTAAAGTTTATCAGGTTTATGTGGTTTAATTTAGAAATATAAACATCAAGTTTTTAATTGTGAGTATTTTAACAATGGAATTATAGATAGTTTAAATGTTAAAAACTATATATTCTCATTTTTTCTAAACAAATAAGTTTTCTTATATAACAAAATTGTTTTATATTTTATTAAAGGCTCTTATCTAATAATTAAATGTAGAAATAAAATTACAGTATAGTTTTTGCTATTAGTTAAATTTTCACTTAAAATATTTATGGAGTTACTTTGAAAAGTTTCTGAAATGAAAGTGATACTGTATTTGAATTAGATTTACTTGAGTAAAAAGCTGAGAAACAGACTTCTCTTGATCTTAACAGTCCTGACTGAGAAATGACCAAGGCCATTGAACTAGATGAACTTTGAAGTATATTTCTAGTCTAATAATTTATTAAAAGTGCCCAAAGATGTGGATCTCAGGTCCTAATTTACCTCACATCAGAGACTCTGCTTTTAGAAGTCAACAGATTGTGGTATGAGTGAAATATAGTGGTTAAAAAAATTCAATCTTACAAATCAAGAATCAAGTTTAGAGGTGATCATTTGTCAAAAAATAGGTTAGATTAGCTTTTTCTTTTTTTAAAAGGTTTATTTATTTATTAGAGAAAGAGAGAGAGAGAATGAGCAGGAGGAGCAGAGGGAGAGGGAAAGAGAATCTCAAGTAGACTCAATGCGCAGCAGAGTCCAACATGGGGCTCCAACCCAGGACACTGAGATCAAGACCTGAGTCAAAACAAAGAGTTGGGCGCTTAACTGACTGTGCCACCCAGGCACCCCTAGATTAGCTTAATAAAGGCTGCCCTCTGGTTCTTTAGTTCACAGTGTTACAGTAAAGTAGATGAGATTGCATATCATGCCATAGTCAGGGTCATGTTGATGAATCTAGGCCTTCCCTTTGAAAGGATCAGATCCATGTTTATGTAACTATGAGTTTTCTATTATATCTGATCATTATTTGTTAGGATAAATAGCCAAGATTTAAATTTTAATGTGCTTGTAATGAACAACTTGTAAAGCAACTTGAATTTGTTTTCTAATCAGACAGTCTTATTAGGTAGTCCTGACTGACTGGACATTGGATGAGAGGGATGTGGGTTTCACTATTTTTGGTGCACATTAGGGATATAGTACTTGAAAAATATGGAGGGGAACAGATCTCAATCTTATCCTTTCCACAGAAACCTAAACTTAAAATTGTTTTATTTCCCTTAGAATCACATACAGAAATTTACTTTGGGAATTTTTGTAATGAAATATTTTAGTTATTCTGGGAATATAATTACTTGCAATGAGTATTTGCATTTTTTAAGAAATTAGTATTTGCCAAAGGATAATGGGTATCCCGAGTCACCATCTGAGTCCTGTGTCCTTTGGAACATGTTTTCATGCTACTAGTTCTGATAGAGCTGATCTGACTCGGAATACATTGTCAATAAAAAGAACATTGGCTTAAAAGGGGTTTAATTTTACATATTCTTATATATGGAATGCACTTTACCTTTTTAACAAAAAGCAAGTCAAATGTCTGATCTGCTAGTTACATTTGAAGAACTTGGGAAGAAGAAATAAAAAAGTAAAATTGTAATGTAGAAGAAAGCATGAAGTGAAAACTGATAGAACTGAAATAAAATTAAACAAATCCACAGTTATAGTTGGAGACTTCAGTATTCTTGTCTCAGTAACTGATAGAGCAGGTAGATAGAAAATCAGAAAGGATATAGAAATCTTGAAAAATACGATCAACCAACATGACCTATTTGACATTTATAGACAGTTCGCCCACACACAGCAGAATACATCATCTTCTCCATTGTACATGAAATGATCACCAACATCCACCATATTCTGGGCCATAATATAAACCCTAACGAATTAAAAAAAATTGAAATCATGCAATTATGTTCTCTGATCATAATGAAATAAAAAACAGAAAGCTATCTGGAGTCAACCCCAAACTTGAACAATTTGAAAATATTCCATGGTTCAAACAGAAAGTCTCAAGGAATGGAGTGAAATGCAAGCAGAATAGGTGGAATGCAGCCATAGCAACACCTAAAGGGAATTTTTAGGATTAAAGAGTATCTTAGAAAAGAGAAAATTTCTTAAATCAGTGATCTTTATTTTACCCTAAGAAAGCAGGAAAAGAACTCATTACATTTAATTTATGCCTAAAACTAATATAACATTGTATGTTAATCATACCGGAATTAAATTTTAAAAATTTAAATTAAAAAACCATAAAATAAATACTCTAAAAAAACAAAAGAACTAATTAAATTCAGAGCAAGCAGAAGAAAGGAAATAATAAAGATGAAAGTAGAAGAAATGAATGACATTAAAAGTAGAAAAACAACAGAAAATAAGTGAACCCCCAAACTGGTTCTTTGCAAAGATCAATGCAATTGAGAAAAGAGAGAAGCCAACATTACCAATATCAGGAATGACACAGAAGACATCATTACAGACACTATATGTGTTTTTAAAATGATAAAACAGTGCTCAGTCAAAAAGGAATAGATAACATAAGTTGTCCTTTTTCTATTAAAGAAATAAAATTTGAGGTTAAAACCTTTCAACAAAGAAAATTCAAGGCTTAGCTGGTAAATTCACTGGTAAATTCTGCTCAATATTTAAGAAAGAAGTAATTCTAATTCAATCCAAGCTTTCATGGTAAATAGAAAAAGAAGACTGTATATAACTCATTTGATCAGGTTAGTATTACCTTGATACCCAAACCAGACAAAATCATTACAAGAAAAGAAAACTGCATATCAAAATCTTACATGAACATAGACACTACTATCCTCCAACAAGTATCAGCAGATTGAATCCATTAATACATGAAAAAAGATAAGGCATTATGACTAAATGCAGTTTATTCTTGGAATACAAGTTTGGTTTAAAATTTGAAAATGAATTGATGTAACTCATCATATTAAATACTGAAAAAAATCATATGATTATCTCAATAGATGCAACAAAAGCATTTGACAAAATTACATATCCATTCACAATATGAACTCTCGGGGCGCCTGGGTGGCTCAGTCGTTGGACGTCTGCCTTCCGCTCAGGTCATGATCCCAGGGTCCTGGGATAGAGCCCCGCGTCGGGCTCCCTGCTCTGCGGGAAGCCTGCTTCTCCCTCTCCCACTCCCCCTGCTTGTGTTCCCTCTCTCGCTGTCTCTCTCTCTCTCTGTCAAATAAATAAATAAAATTAAAAAAAATAAATAAATTGTATAAACAACAACAACAAGAAAAACCAATATGAACTCTCAATTAACTAAGAATAGGCAAGAACTTCCTCACCCTGATTAACGGCATCTTTGAACAACATTCAGTTACCATCACACTTAATGGTGAAAGACTCTTCCCCTAAGATTAGAACCAAGGCGAAGATGTCTGCTATCTCCTCTCCTATTCATCATTGTTCTAGTCAGTGCAATAAGGAAGGAAAATGAAATAAAAAGCACCCAGACCTGAAATGAACTGTCTTCATAGATTATATGATTGCCTATGTAGAAAATTCCAAAACAACCTTTTAAAAACAGTGACTAAAATGAAGTAAGGTTAGCGGGTTTACAGAATATAAGGTTAATGTACAAAAATCAACTGTATTTTTATATATCAGCAATGAACAGTTAGAAATTGAAATAAAATATGTGAGTAATCTGTATGTAAAAATCAAAATATAGAAGAAACGTATAAAAGTAGACCTAAATAAATGGAGAGATATGTTGTGTTCTTATATTAGAATATTCAATATTAAGATGTCAATTCTCCCAAAACTGATTTACAGATTCTATGTGATCCCAATAAAAACTCCAGATGTTTTTGGTAGAAATTACAAACTGAATTTAAAATTTACATGGAAAGGCAAAAGAGCTAAATTGCCAAAATAATTTTGGAAAAAAAGTAAAACAAACTTAGAGAACTCACACTACCTGATTTTAGGACTTTAATAATCAAGTCAAAGTCATTTTGACAAAATGATAAACACATAGATCAATGACATAGAATAGATTCCAGAAATATACCCACACCTATGTGGTCAATTAATTTCTTATGATCAATTAATTTTTGATAAAGATACAAACCTAATTGAAGAAATAAAGACTATCTTTTTATTAAATAATACTGGAAAAATTGGACAACCTTATGAAAAAAGAACATTGATTCATACCTCACACCATACAGAAAAATTAACTAAAATGTTGCACTAACCTCAATGTAAAGTTAAAAACCATACGATTTGTAGAAGGAAACAGAAAAAAATCTTTGAGACCTTGGGTTAAACAAAGATTTCTTGGCTATAGCAGCAAAACTATGGTGCCTAAGAAAAAACAAGACGAATTGGACTTTACCAAAATGGCAAACTTTTACTCAAGTTCAGTAAAATTAAAAGACAAATATTTTCAAAACATATATATCATAAAAGATTTTTATTCAGAATAGAATAAGTACTCCTAAAACTGAAAAGCAAGAAAGCAATCCATTAATTAAGATATAGGCAAAATATCCGAATGGATATTTCCCTAAAGAAAATATATGGGTGGCAAATAAACACATGGAGAGAGAACTCAACATTAGCTGTCATTAGGGAAATTTAAATTAAAGCTACAATGACGTATCATTATGTACCTATTAGAATGACTACATTATAAAAAATGAAACAAACAAGAACCTGGGCATACCAAGTGCTGGTGGGGATGTAGGGCAACTGAAACTCTCATTTATTGCTGGTGAAATGCAGAATGGTAGAGAGGCTTTGGAAAATAGTTTGGCAGTTTCTTAAAGAATTAAACATGTGCTTACCATATGCCCCAGTAATCCCACTCCTATGAATTTACCCAATTGAAATAAAAACCTATGCTCACAGAAACATCTTTATGAGTTGGTTACAGGGCTTGTACTTTATAATAAGTAAAAACTGGAAACAACTCCAACTGGTGAATAGAGAAGCTGAGGTAAATCCATGCTGTGAAATATTAGCAACAAAAAGGAACAGACCCCTGATTCAAGCTACAGAATGGGTGAATTCCAAATTAATTAGGCTTCGTGAAAGAGGCCAATCTCAAAAGGCCACATATTATATGATTCCATTTATATGACATTCTGAAGAGGCAAAACTATAAGGACAAAAAATAGATGATGGGTTGCTGGGTTTGGTGGGATCAAGAGTGGTTGATTACCAGTGGCATGAAGGACGATTTTTGGGGTCATGGAACTCTTCTGTCTGTCCGTCCCTTGATTGTAGCGGTGGTTTATACAACTTTATGTGTTTGTCAAAACTCTTAGAACTTTGCGCCAAAAAATGTGAATATTATTGTATGTAAGCTTTGCTGCAATTTAAAAATATAGAAAAATCAATAGAAGTGAGAAAATGTTTGAAGGAATAAAAGAATAGTTTCTTCAGAATAAAAGAAAGATATAAGTCCTGAGATCAAAAGAGTTCATAGATTGTAGCACAAACTAAGTAAGAAGAAAAAAATGAAGGACAAAAAGCCCTACACACTGACACATAATAGTGAAATTTAAAAACATCAAAGAAAAGGAGAAAATTCTAAAATCTTAGGGGAGGAAGAGAAGACAATTTACAATGGAGTAAGAATGAAATTGCTATCACCAGCAAATCCAGACTAAAAAAGAAAAAAACAAAGACAGTGATATTTTCCATGTTTGAGGTAAAAGAACTTCAAATCCAATTCCCTATGGCCAAACAAACTAGCAGTTACATGTGAGATTGATACAAAGATATTCCCCAGGATAATAGTGGGTTCAAAAAAAATCTTTTTCATGTTTTTCAAAATATTACTAAAGCAAGAAGAGAAACAAAATCTATTAGTAAACCAACACATACACATACATATAAGGGCGAAGGAATAACTTAGTAGAGTTCACTGTTTTTACAAAAGAAAACCAAAACAATCTGCGATAACCAGAACTAAAATACTAGATACATCAATAGGGCAAATGGGGCAAGGGTGAGATGTATGTAATGGCAGAATCGGAAGGAGGTAAGAGCTTGGTTATTTTTCTTTTTTGGGGGGGTGCATATAAATAGTGAGAAATGTCAAACATTTGTGTGGAAAAATAAACAAAAAATATGGGTCTTAACAAATTAAAAGTAATAACTGGAGAAAAGAAATAGAACGCTTTCCTTTCAAACTAGCAGAAAAAGAGGTTTGGTTTATTTAATGAAAAACATAGATAGAAAGGGCAAAAAGAATTTTTTAAATGGTAGTATGGTAAGTAGAAAATATAAAATCAGAGAGTATACACAAATCCCAAATGAATATACAAATGGGTTAGACCACTCAGTAAAAACAGACAAGGTAAAATTTGAGATCAAGCACATGTTGGGAGCAAAGGGGGATGCTACCTACTAGTAATAAGAATAAATCAAGAAAGTGAAATAATCACAAATGTTATGAACGCTCTTGCAAACATTCCAAAAAATATATAAAACAGCGGCAGACAAAATTACCGGAAAATGCATTTTTTAGTAATTATATTTGAATATCCTACATAACATAATAAATAGCAGATATTCTTAATGGAGGTTTTCTTTTCAGATCAGGAAAAAAGACAAGGCTGCCTGTTATCGCTACTCCTTTTTGACATATTACCGAGTATCTTGCCCAGTGCAAAAAGACCAGAAAAAGAAATAAGTTCTTGTAAGTAGAAGAAAAGAAGAGACAATGGCAATACCATGATGATTACATAGTAAATCTGAAAAATCAGCTACAGGAAATGAAAGCTACAGTGAAGTTATGTATTCTGGAATGGGTTGCTGACAGAAGATACACTGACCATGTACTGAAAGTTAGACGAGTGCAGATGTGATCTTAAATTTTATTATTGAAAAGAGTTCTTTACGTAAAAATAAGAACAAAAAGACGTGAACATAAGAAGTGAAGAAATTTTGCAAAAATTTCGAAAAACAAAAATTAAGAAAATATCTGACACGAAACTGTTAGGTTGTTATTAATTCATTCTTTTCCAAGATATTGTTATTTTTAAATTACTGCACTCTGACGATTAAGATTTCGTTAACTTTTTTCTGCCATTTTCATGCCAATTTCAAAGGCATGAAAACAATCCACAAACTTTTGACACTAGTGTTATTTTTCTTCTATTTAAGAGTTGTGATGAGCACTGGGTGCTATTTGTAAGTGTTGAATCACTAATTCGACACCCGAAACCTATTTTACCATCTATGTTAACCAACTAGAATTTAAATAAAAAATTGAAAAAAAAAAGTGTTGCTAACTAATAACAAAATAAAATTTGATTTGCATATTTTCTGTATACTTTAAGCCATATTTGAGTAAATGTACTAAAGCATGATAAAATATCATAACAGGAGGTAGCAAGATTGAGAAAAAGCCAAATTATATCATAAATCACAAACTGTAAACTCTATAAACTATTATGTAGGATTACCTGATCTGAAAAAACAAGAAGCTACAGATTTTGGGTAAGAAAATTTACCATATTCTCATTGCCTTGATGGGGATCACAGACTCATTTAAAAGCATGTAAAAGTCTCTAATATTCATTGTTTTATCAGTCATGATCTTCCTGCCAAAAATCTGTGAATGAACTGAATTCATCAAAATATTGTTTTTGGTCAGAGAAGACAAAACGGCCAAATTCTGACATGTCGTGTTTAAACAGGGCCTATCTTTCTTTTTGAGTCAGTTTCCTTCTTTAAGGGAGAAAAGCCATATTAATAATTGTAGACTATATTCTTACAACCATATAATATATTCAGTAAGTTAACTTTGCAAACAAGGTCTGCCTAACTTTATGACTTTAGATTTATTGGGGAGCCAAGATATCTTAATGATTACCCAAATTTTAAATACATGATTCAGGGCACCTGGGGGGCTCAGTCGGTTGAGCGTCTGTCTCTTGATTTTGGGTCAGGTCATGATCTCAGGATGGTGAGATCAAGTCCTGCATGGGGCTCTGTGCTGAGTGTGGAGGCTGCTTAAGATTTTCTCTCTGCTCACTCCCACCCCCGCCTGGGGCTCTCATGCTCTCTCTCTCTAAATTAAATAAATAAATCTTTAAATAAATGAATAAATAAATGATTCCGCTTTCCCTTTTATTTATTTTATTTTTATTTTATTTTTAAGATTTTATTTTTTAAAATAATCTCTACACCCAATGTGGGGCTCGAACTTAACAACCCCAAGATCAAGAGTCACGTGCTCCACCAACTGAGCCAGCCAGGCCCCCCTCAGCTCTCCCTTTTAAATTCCAAATCCACATTTCCCTATTTCTACTTAATTTTGTAATTATTATGTCTTAGTGGCAAAGCTATTTATTATCTTTCTTTCTGTATATTGGCTCTTTATACTCTTTTTCTCAATCTGGTTAATGGAATCATCACCAATGTTAAGATAATCAAAGAGAGCATTTTAGTTGATCTAAACAAATATTATTTCACACTTCACAAAGTGGACAGTCTCTACTCTCAAGAGTCCAGAGAACTACAAAGTGAGAGAAAAGGGCTACAAGCTGTTATAGAAGAAAATGCAAGCAGGAAACAAGGAAGACATATTCCGCTTAAGTTGACTGGCTGGGATTGTATATCTGATCTTATTTAGAATGATCAAGGAACAAGAAAGTAAGCGTAGAGCCAGAGTTGTCTCGGCTTTTGGAGATTGCCTGGATAGAGCATGTTTCTGGTCAAGCGAAGCATTTATAGGAGGAAGAATTATCTAGGTTTCGGATTGCTGGCTGAGTACCCTGATCAGGAACAGTTCCATCTTGGACCTAGAAATGTATTCAAAACCAAGATGCTCAAATTAGAAAAGCACACATCATTTCAGAAACTGGTGTAATACAGCATGGTGTGGGGAAAAGTGTAGCACACTTGGGTGTGAGACAGGCATGGGTAGAATCCTTACCATGTAACTTGCCAAATGTGTGTTTTAACCTATTTTACAAATCTGAGAATCACAGGACTAAAACCTATTTTATGAATTTGTTGTGAGATTTATATGAGCTAATGTGTGTAGAATATCTTATAAACAGCGGTAATTCTCAAAATTATTTTTCAGCTCTCCTTTGGCAACAACATATTCTTGGTTACAATATTTATGCTTTCCTTCTCTCAAATCTTTTTCTTTGTCTCTTCTTCCTGATAATCATCTAGATCACATCACTCATCACCCTGTCTCCCAGACTAAAGCCGTGCCACACCTTTGTACCTGGATCCATCCTCTACACTGAGCCAGCGAAGAGTGATTGTAATAAAGTGCCATCCTGATTTTATTGCCTGGCTTTTTTTTTTTTTTTTAAGATATTTATTTATTTATTTATTTATTTGAGAGAGAGAGCACGAGCAGGGGGGAGAGGGAGAAGCAGACTCCTTGCTCAGCCAGGAGCCCCAACTGGGGCTCGATCCCAGGACCCTGAGATCATGACCTGAGCTGAAGGCAGACGGTTAACCGACTGAGCCACCCAGGCACCCCTGCCTAGCTCTTTAAAATCCCCCCAACTATTTCCAAAGATAAAAGAACACCCCGTGTTACTAGACATACCAGCAAATAGCATCTCATAGTTACTAATGGGAATGAAAATTGGTATTTTTCCAGAAAGCAGTTTGCCTTATGTACCAAACACCTTTCAATAGTCCGTTCTGGTCCAGCAGCGCCACTTACATATGCTTATTCTGAACTAAAACAAGAACACAGGATTTCTAGCAAAACTTGTTTTATGACCAAACTTCTACAACCCTTCCCAACAACTGATCAATGTGTTAGAAGAAAAACAAGAATAGGAAATATTAATAATGAAAAAGAAAACTACTTTATTAGTGCCCAGAGTAGAGCTATATATCACAAAACCAAAGAAATGTGTGCCAAGTCCAGGGAGAATTTAGTTGGCTCAAAGGAATCAAGACTGACAGAAGAATCTGGTTGTAGAAAATAAGTGGAGAAAATTCTAGCGAGAAGTGGGACATATGGTTGATTTCAGAATTTGCAGATAGTATTTAAGGCCCATTGCCTCGGTCCGTAGCATTGCAAATCTATTAGAAGCAGGTGTGTGGCATAAAACTTGAGGTTAAGCCACATGATTATTTGCTGATAGGATTTAAAGCAGGTTTAATTTTCTTCTTTATGTTTTCCCCATTTAAAAATTTCCATTGATGAAGGACGCCTGGGTGGCTCAGTCATTAAGCGTCTGCCTTGGGCTCACGTCATGATCCCGGGGTCCTGGGATCGAGCCCCGCATCGGGCTCCCTGCTCAGCTAGAAGCCTGCTTCTCCTTCTCCCTCTGCCTGCCACTTTGCCTGCTTGCTTGTTTTCTCTCTCTGTTAAATAAATAAAATCTTTAAAAAATAAAGTGAGAAATAGTTCCCAAAAAGCCATATAAAAAAGTATAAATAAATGCCCTAGGGCTGGAACCTGTCCTTCTGTGTCTGTCTAGGTCTACGGCATTTGTCCCCCGGCACAGCGTTAATTCCAACCTGTCCTGCCGCGAGCCCTAACGTCCGGCATCTGACGGCCGTGCAGGCAGAGACTAGCACATACGACAGAAGCTAGAGGAGGTTATGAAGCAGTCAAACCCAATCTAGGCTGTTTCACTGTCTGCCTGGCAGACTCTTCTTTGCTTGATTTTATTTTTTTTAAAGATTATTTATTTGAGAAAGAGAGAGAGCGTGTGCAAGCTGGGGGGAGGGGAAGAGGCAGAGAGAGAGAAGCAGATTCCCTGCGGAGCAGGGAATCCAACGCGGGACTCGATCCTAGGACTTTGGGATCCTGACCTGAGCCCAAGGCAGACGCTTCACCGACTGAACCACCCAGGCATCCCATGATGAATAGGAATTAATTTAATTAACAGCAACAACAAAAATCAATAGAAATCTTTCAGTGGTTCCTGAATACCTTTACTATAGTGAGCAAATAATTGTCTTTCCCCTGTTTTCTACTGTAGCTCTGCTGCAATATTTAGTTTTCCAAAATACGATATGCTCTTTTTCTCTTCAACATCTTTGCAACTGCTTCTCTCTGCCATTGTCTGGGGAGTTCCTTGTAATCGTTCATTACTCAGGTTAAATTTACCTCCTTCATGGAATATTCGGTGACATCTCTAGGCATCATATCTGTTTCCACTTTTGGGACCCCATTGTGCTCTGTCAACACCTCAGTTGTGGCACTTACACACTGGTGTATTGTTGTGTACATTTCTCTGTACCATGAGAGCACGAGGACGGCAGGCATTGTGTCACTCTAAACCTTAGGTGAAACTGAATATATGTTTGTTAACACAGGAAGTGGGGCATTAATATTTCACGTTTTGCAGTCTCTTCATTGAGCTGAGTGGGCAGATTTCTCCCAGCATTGCCTGGAGGACATTTTTGAGGAAAGAAATATTTTTCTCCATATTGTTTTTTTAAATATTTATCATTCTGTATTCATTTCCAAATAGTATTTACCTGTGCTTTCATTCATTCTATGTTTATTTATATTCCATTTATTCTTCCAGAATAGGGAGATCAGGTTTCTTGTGTTTGACTTGCTTCATATACACGATAAGTTGTATGCACAGGGATTCACTTACATTATTTCACAATACGATGACCCTATTTTCATTCCATCACAAAGAAATGTTATTACAATTACTAAGTGTATTTCTCAGATGTGAATGTTAAGGGCTTTGCAATGCATGGGGCAGAGGTGGCCTACTCAAAAAAGCTTAAGAAAACAAACTGATTCCTTCAGTTTTCTCTGTGCTCACCTGCCAAGAAACATTCTGAACTGAATTTTAGAACTTTGGTAGTTCAGATTTATGGAAATTAGAAATATGTTCCTATGCAGAATGTTTTGTTAAAAGATTTTATGCTCATATTTAGTGAATTTTAAGCTTATTTAAAGTAAACCACTAAGTTCTTTCCAGAACCTCAACTAAACCCAATCTTGGGAGAAAGAAGTAAGCAAAACAATGTTTAATTTTCAGGAAGAGATTAATTTCAAAAATAAATGATTAAGAATTTTGACTTTATTATGAAGGTTATTATTTTTTTTAACAAAACCATTAAATTGGTCCTTTGCATAATTTAGACAAATGCGTTTCATGGTCCTCCATCTTTTTGACAAATTAGAAAGGGTCTAGATTTTTATAAAGTCATGAGCCCTGTCAAAACACTTCAAGGTTTGCATATTTTTCCAGATAAGGGTAACAATACCCATAAGTCATACTTAAATTCAGATTCTTATCTGAAATTGCCTTGAAATAAGTGGAAATATGGCAAAAGTTTTTCTTAAGGTATGCAACATTTTACTCCCAAAGCTTGGCTGAAATCTGAAAACAGTATGAGCCTTGACAGAAATGAAAGAGGAGAATGGAGAGGAGGGGAGACAAGAAGAGCGGAAAGGAGGAGCATGAGGAAGAAAATGTATGTTAAGTGGAGGCCAAAAGCACTTTGCTAAAATGTGATTTTGCATTTTATTAAATCATATTTTATGAAAACCCGCTTTCATAGTTTTCACTGTGATTCCTGGTGTTATCTGTGAATCACTGGAATAACCACATGAACACATAATAAGGATTACGATACAAATCATACAAATTGTGTTTCCAGCTTTTGGAATGACTAGGTTGGCAGTTTGCCAGCTTTTTTTCAGGCTAGGAGTGAGAGGAAAGCAAATTTCTACAGAAGTATTGTTTCTTTCAAAAACATGATCCAGGGGCGCCTGGGTGGCTCAGTTGGTTAAGTGTCTGCCTCTGGCTCAGGTCGTGATCCCAGGGTCTTGGGATCAAGTCACGTGTCGGGCTCCCTGCTTCTCCTCCTCCTCCCCACTCACTCGTGCTCTCTCTAGCTATTTCTGTCTCTCTCTCTCAAATAAATTAAAAAAAAAAAAGAATTTCAACATAAGAATTCAAAAACATGATCCACACTTGCAGAGAACCATTGGATTTGCCGTTCACACTACTTAAGAAAATGCAGCTTAATTATATAAAATTGTGCATTGGTGCTAAAGTGATTGGTGTGTAGAGAGTGTATTTTTCCTTATGTGCGTCCTGAAGTAATAGGTTAAATACTATGCTATGCTGTGGGCATGTCGCAAGCTGACTCAATGACTCATATGTTGGCAGTG
The DNA here is from genome assembly GCF_004348235.1 of Phoca vitulina. Taxonomy (NCBI): domain Eukaryota; kingdom Metazoa; phylum Chordata; class Mammalia; order Carnivora; family Phocidae; genus Phoca; species Phoca vitulina. Next base: position 12,748,704 of record NW_022589756.1, on the reverse strand, counting down.
GCCAAGTAAATAGAGCTACTGTGTCAGAAGGTAATGGGTAGCTAGCTACTTTCTTGACACTTTGACACGAAAATTAACTTTAAAGAGTTTCAAAACAAAGACTATTTGCCAAGATTTGATTTCTGGATCTTTGAATTTTGTTATAAGATTTTTCATTAAAATAGAATAAAAACCTAAATTTCAAAGTCCCAATATGCAGTATAGGGGTTTTTTATTCGCCTTCCCCAGTCCATCCTTTTCATTGTTCCAAGTTAATTAGACTTTGATCTATTTCTGGACTTCCTATATTGTGGATTCCTCTAGGCTACTGAAAGTATATTTAAAATTTTTTTGGGGGGCGCCTGAGTGACTCAGTCAGTTTAAGGTTCTGACTCTTGATTTTGGCTCAGGTCACGATCTCAGGGTTGTGAGATCAAGCCCCTCGTCAGGCTCTGTGCTGAGTGTGGATTCTGCTTGAGATTCTCTCTCTCCCTCTCCCTCTGCCCCTCCCCCACCCCTCTCAAATGAATGAATGAATGAATGAATATTATTTTTTCAACAGAGGGCCATCTTATTGCCAGAATATATTCCAACATAAGATAATGGGGCTGCATATTAAGCAGATTATCTTCACTATTCCAAGAATTCAGTCTAGGAAAATTTATTTAACAATTCATGATTACGAATAATTTCTCTTGAAGAATTTGGAAAAGTAAAAGTCATCAGTCGTTATGCCCAGGTGCTACCTTGGGCATCCTAGAAAGTATCCTGGCTTTTCCAAAGTCGCACAATACAAAATCAATGTACAGAAATCTGTTGCATTTCTGTACACCAATAATGAAGCAGCAGAAAAAGAAATCAAGGAATCAATCCCATGTACATTTGAACCAAATACCATAAGATACTGGGCCCCTTGGGTGGCTCAGTTGGTTAGGCATCTGACTCTTGATCTCAGCTCAAGTCTTGATCTCAGGATTGTGAGTTCAAGCCCCGGGTTGGGTTCCACACTGGGCATGGAGCCTAGTTAAAAAAAATAAACTGAAGAGTAACAACAACATAAGATACCTAGGAATAAACCTAACCAGAGGTGAAAGATCTGTACTCTGGAAACTATAAAACATTGGTGAAAAAAATTGAAGATGACACAAAGAAATATATATGTCTATATTAAAAAATATATATGTGTATATATACACATATGTATGTATTTTTTTAAGATTTATTTATTTATTTTAGAGAGAGAGAGAAAGAGAGAGAGAGGGAGAGCTGGGGGGTAAGGGCTGAGGGAGAGGGAGAATCTCAAGCAGACTCCCCACAGAACAAGGAGCCCAACATGGGACTCGATCTCACAACCCTGAGATCATGACCTGAGCCAAAGTCAAGAGTCAGATGCTTAACTGACTGAGCCACCCAGCTGCCCCTGGAAGAACAAATATTGATAAAATGTCTATACTACCCAAAGCAATCTATACATTTAATGTAATCCCTATCAAAATACCACCAGCATTTTCCACAGAGCTAGAACAAACAATTCTAAAACTTTCTATGGAACCAGAAAAGACCCCAAATAGCCAAAGCAATCTTGAAAAAGAAAGGCAAAGCTGGAGGAATCACGATTCCGGACTTCAAGTTATAGTACAAAGCTATAGTCATCAAGACAGTATGGTACTGGTACAAAAACAGACACACAAATCAATCAAACAGAATAGAAAACCCAGAAATGAACCCACAACTCTATGGTCAACTAATCTTTGACAAAGCAGGAAAGAGTATCCAATGGAAAAAAGATAGTCTCTTCAACACATGGTGTTGGGAAAACTGGACAGCCACATGCAGAAGGTGACCTCCCATATTCCATATTTTCTTTACCCAGATTTACTAATTGTTAATGTTTTTGTTCCAGTTGCTTCATCATTTGCTTTTCATAAGCATATTTTTATCTTTTGAAAGTAGTTACAGACATCATACCTCCTTAACCCCTAAATATTTGAATGCGTATTTCTTTTTTTTTTTTAAGATTTTATTTATTTATTTGACAGAGAGAGAGACAGAGAAGGAACACAAGCAGGAGGAAGGGGGCCTGGGAGAGGGAGAAGCAGGCTCCCCCTGAGCAGGGAGCCCTTGAGTATATATTTCTTAAGAACAAGAACGCTCTCCTTGCATAGCCAGTACAATGACCAAAGTCAGAAAATAGAACATTGATAGAATAGTACTACTTTGTCCAGAGCCCATGTTCGAATTTTATCCATTACCCCAATAATGCCCTATAGAGCAAACTTATTTTCCTGGCCCAAGATTTCCAAGATTATGAATTACACTTAGTCGTCATGTGCCTTCAGTGTCCTTTAATCTGGAATAATGCCTTGGTCTTTTTCTTTTCTTTCATAATGTGAGGAGTTTTGAACGATACCTATTATCTTGTAGACAGTCCCTCAATTTGAGCTTACCCTGTCTCTTAAGATTCGATCCAGGTTATGCATGTCAGGTAGGAAAACAGATGTAGTATTGTGTTCTCGGCACATCACAACAGAAGGCACGTGGTGTTGGCTTGTCCCATTATTGGTGATGTTAGTTATAATCCCATGGCTACCATGATTCCACTAGGGTTCTCCACTGTGAAGTCATTATTTTCCCCTTGGTCACTAATAAGTAATTAGTCGAGAGATATTTTGAGGCTGTGTAAAGACTCTATTCTTCAAAGGTTCCCCTACTCTAAGCATTTGTTGATAGTTTTTCCTTAAATCAATTTTTATTATAATGGTTGCTGGTGATTTTCTAGCTCTACCATTCTTTCCATATGTGTTAGCTGACATTCCACTATAAAGTGATAGTATTTCCTCCCCTGTACCTTCATTTATTTAGCTCTAATTAATTTATTTCTATTTGTATGAACCCATGGATTCTTAGTGTAGTCACAGATTCTCTTGAATTCAAAAGTATTTATTAAATCTTACTATTGTGATTATCATGATTCTTTTTTCAGTATTTCCACACTTAAGGTAAATGTTCTTTTCCTAAGGGGGGGTTTATCTCAATCCTCTTTTATCTTTTTTGGGCATTTTTCCAGAACCACTTTGCTCTCTGCGAATGATTGCAGGAAGACTTCAAAAACTAGCTGCGCAGGGGCGCCTGGGTGGCTCAGTCGGTTAAGCGTCTGCCTTCGGCTCAGTTCATGATCCCGGGATCCTGGGATCGAGCCCTGCCTTGGGCTTGCTGCTCAGCCGGGAGTCTGCCTCTCTTCTTTTCTGAAGCCATGTAAATAAATTTCTCTGTCATTCCAAATCATAGGTTAACATATGACATACACAAATACTGTGGGCGGGCAGACTGTAGGGCTATTCAAAGGAAAGATGTTGCCTTTTGTGTCTTAGTTTGATATCGGGCGGGGGACAAGAAAATAGTAATAAGGAATCTGATGCCGATGACATCAGCAGTCCAGGAGGACAGGTTAGCAGAGCCACAGTAACCAGGAAGATATTAACACCAGGAAATTCTCAGAAATCTTGGGGAGAGCAGCTGATTTCTCATAGAACATGGGATAGTGTGCTTGAATCAATATTGTTTGACTTCCGCAACCTCGGCATCACCCCCGCACATACAGCTGTGTAAGCACCGCGCGCGGATCGATTGCGCCACCGAAGCGTGCTTTTTTTGTTTGACTTTCAAAGATTGGGCTGTGCTCAGTCAATATATTTATCACAGTAATAGTGTTAAAGTTTTCTACTATTTGAGCAGATAAACAAAATTCAGACTATTTAAGTTTCAGTTTATAAGCATAATTTTGGTCTTATCATTCATCAAAAATATTTGTACTCATCCATGTGAATATTAAATTTGTATTCCCTGAGTAAGACAGTCCAATTGTGTAGTAAGTACTCGAATCCTACTGCTCTCGCAAGATCTCAGAAAAAATAATTAGATAGAAGCTGGAAAGTGGGCTGAGTCGGCAACAGGCATGTGTGAGGGACTGAAGTTCTATTAGGAAGGGGACACAAGGACATGTATAAGTGTAGGTCACAGATTGCCAGTTGTGTTGATGGTATATCCATTCTGTTATAATGGCCCCGCTGATGATTATCCAACTCAGAACAGGAAAAAACAGGGACTGCCGAGGTGGGATCTGGTCCAGGAGTCATTTACCCATAGTCAGTCTACCACAGAGAGTGTGCCTTAGGACAGGCAGGAGAGAAGAGTAAAAAGAATGGGTGATTGGTTCTAGTTCTATCTTTTCTATTTTATGGCTATAGTACCCAATAATTGGTTCTCTTCTCCTTTGCTGAATATGAAGGATTCATAGTACATAGAGAGATTTTATTTATTTTATTGTATTTTTTAAAGATTTTATTTGTTTATTTGAGAGAGAGCAAGAGAAAGCATGAGCTGGGGGAGAGGCAGATGGAGGAGGAGAGGCAGACTGCCTGCTGAGCAGGGAACCTGATGTGAGGCTCAATCCCAGGACCCTGGGATCATGACCTGAGCTGAAGGCAGATGCTTAGCCGACTGAGCCACCCAGGCGCCCCTTCACAGAGAGATTTTAAATAGGATATGTGCAAATTAGAAGATATTCTGCAATAGGCAAAGAATATTTGTAACGAAACATATTCCTATAGTGTGGCAAACCATTAAAACCATCATTTATTCATTAGAATTAGCCAAATACATACATGGCTTATGTGATGTGGTGTTTGTTAAGGGTGATAACACCCCTTAATGAGAGGTGTCATGAGCCACCTCTGTTAACTCTCATCTCCTACCATGCTAGTAGCTTCGTTCCATGGAAATAATAGTTAAGTTCCAACCTTCCACTGATTTTTTATAAACTTGATAAAGTTTTGCAGTTTCCTCATTTATAAAATTAGGTGGATAAAGTACATAATATCAATGATTACCTCCTGCCTCAGGTCAGGGTTGTGAGTCCCTTCACTCAATTAGATTACAAGAGCAAGGCATTACCTCTAAGAAGAACCATACTGGTATTCTTTAGGACAGCCTAATAGAAAAAAATATATCCCAGCTTTTCTATTCGTTAGCTCTGCAAACTCAGACAAATCACTTAACCTCTCCCAATCCTAGTTTCCTTATCTATAAAATGGTAAGAAGGCCAGATAACAGTGTATTCTTAAGGGGTTGGTGAGAGGATAAGATGAGGTAAACCTGTAAAGGGTCTACTGCTATTTGATACATAAGTTGTTATTCAATGATTATTTTCTTCTTTACTTCAAGTATGTTCTCATGATTCAAGGTGGAGCTCTAATCATCAGGCCTACAAATCAAGTAGGATGTCAGTGGGAACCCCACTTATTTTATTTTTACAAACTTCGTAATCATTTAAACAAATGTTTCTACAATCATCCTTGCTGACTACTCTGCTAACCGTGATTCCGCAGATGGTAATTATTCACCTTCTGTTTCTGCCAGTCAAATTGCTACTAACTGGCCTCTGCTACTTTAAGATTATTCCCTCTCTATTGAAAATAATGACTCTAATTTCAATTGTAAGCTCTTCCATCATCATCTCTGGCATTTGTAAATTAGACACAGAAAGCCCCTTTCTGTGGTGTTCCACTCAACTGATGTTTGACTGGAGCCCTTTGGGGAAGGGAGTGTCTTTTTAGCTTTCTTGGAAATAATAGGTAGGTAGATGTATAATATACATCCTAAATCTTCCCCAGAATTTTATTTCACCAAGTCCTTCACTATGTTCCTTTAATTTATATCAAAGAATTTATAGTGTCACAACTTGGTTTATATGGGTTTAATTTTTCCAGCCAAACCAAACATTAGAGCCACTCCCACGTGCTAGAACTAGCACATTGAATCCAGAATCTCTGTGAAGGCGCACTCACATGGATGCATTTGAATCCACATTTAAATTCTTCCTTCTTTGGTCAGCATTCTCAGAATCCAAACTTTTTCACCAATTTCCAATATTTATGAAAACATAACAAAATAAAGTCCTGTGATATTTTGGTGTATAATCTTTCCCTTCCAGGTTTGGTTCTAGAGTTGACATTCTGGAATATACTTTTATATATTCCACACATATCTACGAAGTGTCAACCCCATGCCAGGTACTATTCTCAGAACTGGAAATGTGATAAGGAACAGGGCAGAATGCAAATCCCTGTCCTCATGGAACTTCCACTGTAGTGGGGGAGACATAAATAAGATAAACAAATACAATATATATCATGTTATATTTGATGGCTCTAAAAGCTGGGGAGAGAAATAATGCATGGAAGAAACATGTGAGGAATTTATGCATGATATTTTAAATAGGAAGGCTACCAGGAAAGCTCACATTGACAGAATGTAAATTTTGAGTCCAAAAAAGGAGGATGTGAGGTAGTTAGCTATGCATATATCTGATAGGGAATGTCAAGTGCAAAAGCCCTGGGGTGGGAGTATGCCTGATAAATTAGGGGGACACTAAAGAGGCCAATAGGCTTTAAGCAGAAAGAGTGAAAGGGAAGTATTAGAACATGAAATCAGGAAGGTAATGGGGACTAGGTCATGCAGGGCTTATGGGTACCAGAAAGGGCTTTGGCTTATATCTACGGAGATGGGAAGCTACAGAGTAGATTTTGAGCAGAGGAGTGGCATGATTTGATTTACTTGTATCAGAACTGTTTTAGTTGCTCTTATGAGACTAATGTGTGTTTTGGGGAGAGGGGTGGGAGGGGGGTAAAGGTGAACAAGTGAAGGACTATGGAGACCATTGAGAGGTTACTGCAGTAATTTAGAAGAGATTACGGTGGTCTGGACAAGTGTGGCAGCAGTGTGGGTGGTTAAAGGTGTCAGATTCTAGAAACACATTGAAGATAGAGCAAACAGGATTCACATATGGGATGTAGTAGAAATAGAGGAATAGAAGATGACTTCAAGAGTTTTAGCTGAGCAGCTGAAAAAAAAGAGATGAATTCTTTAATGAACTAGGAGAGACTGTGTGAGGATCTAGTTTGGTAGGCATTATCAGGAACTCATATTTGGACATGTTGGGTTTGCTGGACATTTTTTTTTTTTTTAAGATTATATTTGTTTTAGAGAGAGAGTGGGGAAAGGAGCAGAGGTGGAGGGAGAGGGAGGAGAAGAAAGAATCTCAAGCAAACTCCACGCTGAGTGTGGAGCCCAATGCAGGGTTCAGTCTCAGGACCCTGAGATCATGACCTGAGCAGAAACTAAGGGTCTGATGCTTAATGGACTGAGCCACCCAGGTGCCCTGCCTGCTGGACACTTTAAAAGAAATATCAGTAGGACATTAAGTTTGGGTTTGGCTATAAGCGTTTGCAGTTCAGCATATAGAAGGTATTTAAAGGCAGGGAACTGGATAGGATGACTTAGGCAGTGGACATAATGGATATTGTTGAATGAGAAAAGAGGCAGAACTGAAATAAACAAAAGCATTTATTTAAGGTCTCATAATTGCAATTTAGGGAGCACAGATCTGTATAGCAAACCAAATTTTGTTCCCCCTAGGGAACAAAAGTCAGAGGTTTTTAAAGACAAAAGGGAATGCTTGAATACATTGTTTACAAAGAATTCTTTTTTTTTTTAAATTTTTTATTGTTATGTTAATCCCCATACATCACATCATTAGTTTTAGATATAGTGTTCCATGATTCATTGTTTGTGCATAACACCCAGTGCTCCATGCAGAACGTGCCCTCCTCAATACCCATCACCAGGCTAACCCATCCTCCCAACCCCCTCCCCTCTAGAACCCTCAGTTTGTTTTTCAGAGTCCATTGTCTCTCATGGTTCTTCTCCCCCTCCGATTTCCCCCCCTTCATTCTTCCCCTCCTGCTACATTCTTCTTCTTCTTTTTTTCTTTCTTAACATATATTGCATTATTTGTTTCAGAGGTACAGATCTGAGATTCAACAGTCTTGCACAATTCACAGCGCTTACCAGAACACATACCCTCCCCAGTGTCCAGTCACCCCATCCCTCCCACCCCCCCCCACTCCAGCAACCCTCAGTTTGTTTCCTGAGGTTAAGAATTCCTCATATCAGTGAGGTCATATGATACATGTCTTTCTCTGTTATGTTTACAAAGAATTCTGATTGGTATCTGTGGCAGAAAACTAATCTTGGCTAAGCATAATTGGTTGCTAAGGCTACACTAAGCAAAAGTCAGTTACTGTAGCAAGTTGCAGATGCTTCTGCAGAATCCTTAGAATATTTGCTGTTTGGTGCAGTTAAAAACGTCATGGTATCAGCTGCTGAGGACATGAACCTCTTAATGGCCTCCTAGCTCCATTTTAAAACCTCTTGACATAACTGAGTCCATTTTATTTCACCTTTCACAACAGAAAAGGGAAAAGAGCTAAACAGAGCTCTGACATACTCTAATATTTAAAGGTTGAGGAGATGAGGAGGAACCAAAATGGTATGGTATGCTGAAAGTCCAGAGAAATTTGTTTTGGCTGACTTTAGTTAAACAATTTAGTGGGGACAAAGTGGGATTCATCATAAGAACTGGCTTTTTCTCGCAGGGTGACTCCTTCAGATTAGGATGCAGCAATGTTTTCAAGCAAGGGAAGAACATCTTTATAACACAAGGGTCTACAGTCTGATTTCATAGTCAAGGGAGCCTCATTGGGTGTTTGGAGTTTCAGGGTACACAACAGAACTTCAAATCCTCCCATAGATCTCCATTTCAATTCTCCAGCACTCATTTAATTTTGATCAATAAGGTGTTTATTTATTATGTATGGTTAAGAATACAGGTTGTGGAATCAGACAGATTGTTTTAATCCTGGCTCTGCTACTACCAGCAATTTGACCTATGGTGATTTACTTAAGCTCTCTGTGCCTTGGTTTCTTAATCTGTGAAATAGAGAAGACAATAATACTTACTTACAAGGATTCTTCTGAATATTAAATATAATACAAATATAACACTTAGAGCAGTGCTTTGAGCATAGCACTTTCTAAGTGTTAGCTATGGTTATCATTATGAGGCTTGGTAAGGCCGAGAATTCAGCTGATGTTACAATTTGGCAACAGAAGAAATCTCTGGCCACTTCAGCCCTGCAGCTGCTTGAGCTAAAGAATCATTTTAAGTGGTTTTAGAAAGTCCCTGGGTTTCTAAATGTCTTTGAGGTGAGCCAATAATCTGGGTTTTTTAATTTTTTAATGAATTAATTTTTTTTCTGTTTAAATTCTATTTCATGATGAAATAAGGTCATGATTTATTTCATCATACAAATAATATAATTTATTGTAGGAAGGAAGTTAAAATAAAATGAAAGCTCTTTACCCTGAGGTAACATTAACATTTTGGTGCATATTCTTTTATGCTTCTCCATATACATCCATGAAGTTCTGTGAGCCTACCTCTCTCCAGGAGCCCCAAGAACTCTAGGACTCTTAACTTCTAGTCTCAAAGTTTCCTCTGGCATAAGAGGAACTAAGTCTTATGCTCATTTTCTCCATCCAGATCTTCGAGGAACAGAGGTTATGTTTGTGACCTGTGGTTCCTGAATTTGCTCTGCCTAGATAAGGAAAATGGTGGTTGACTTGGATTTGAGAGAGATAGGTTGCATACTCTTTCAGAATCCCTATTCTCTTTCATAAAGTATCTAGTGACAATAGATTAACCCTTCTCACACCCCTGTCTTTGTATTCTTCATGTTTTCATGCATTCCATGGGCTGGACAATATGACTCCCCCCAGGCCTAGTCCCAGAATATATTTCATCTTAGGAGACCATCAGCAATACAAATTTTCCTCCTTATAAAGTCTGTTTATTCATAACTTTTGGTCATACTATCTCTTGAAAAATTTCTCTTTATGGGGTGCCTGGGTGGCTCAGTCATTAAGCGTCTGCCTTGGGCTCAGGTCATGATTCCAGCGCCCTGGGAACCCTTGATCAGGCTCCCTGCTCTGCAGGTAGCCTGCTTCTCCCTCTTGCTCTCCCTCTCGCACTCCCCCTGCTCGTGTTCCTTCTCTTCACTGTGTCTCTCTCTGTCAAATAAATAAATAAAATCTTAAAAAAAAAATTACCTCTTTGTGAATGACTTCTTTTTTTCGTATAATAATAGCTATTTTCCCCCCAAAAGTACTAAAGATATATACTATAAGAACTGATGTTTCTACACTACATTTTCAGGCAAAGCTACTCATTGATGGACTTGACACAATAGTTTACAGCCTGAGAATGTTATATAGAACAATGGTTGTTTGAATTCGAAATTGTTCTTTGTGTGTACATGTCAAGTGAAAGAGGATGACTTGTCTGTTTTGTGCATGCACCATTTTTGTATTTTAAAGTACTCTCCTGTAAAAATTTTTTTGTTCTAAACATGGTTTCTATGTTGTAACACTGTTTGTTAAGTGTAGTTTGAGGTTGAAAATTGGTGAATAAAAATGGTACCAAAAAAAAAGAGTACTTTCCAAAGAATGCCCTGCACTTTTTCTCCACTAACTGCCATCTGCATTTTAGTCTCCTCTTCCTTTTTTGGTGAGGACATAAAATTTCACTGCACTAAATTTTATCAACTGTTTATTTTCAATTGTTATTAATTATATAAACTTGTTTTCATTGTTCAATTGATGTTTGTCATTGGTCAATTGGTATCTTGGTTTAGAATGAAATAAATCACAATTTGTTGCATTAAAATTAATGGAATTAAAAACACATTATAATGGCTTTTCATCTATATGAAGGTTTTCAGGGATGAATTAAAATTACCAAGAAAGGCATAGTTGTATTTATTTAGTTGTTTTACCGCTGTCACCCATGGGTTGCCAGATTTCCATCATGAATATTAAGGAGACTGCCTATCCACAGTCTCCTCTAAACTACATAATAAATCCTAGATTCCCCATATTTTCATGCCTTGCAAACTTATTATTATTATTATCTGTATGAGTCAGGAATTTTTCCCACAAGAAGGGAAACCAAATCTTGTGGTCATAGCAACATTGTGATTTTCTGGACTGATATAAGAGGTTCAGAGAATTGAATAGAACCCAGAAGCAGGAATCAAAGCTGCAGGGTCAGTCTGTCCTGGAATTACAGCCCAGAGTTGCTGGGCACAACTGCCACCACTTGATCATTGATAGCGCCATTAATCCTAATCACCCCTTAGGCATTGTCTCATTTGGTCCAAATTAAAAGTAGTGGGGAAGGGGCGCCTGGGTGGCTCAGTCAGTTAAATGTCTGACTCTTGATTTCCGCTCAGGTGATGATCTCGGTGTTGTGAGATAAAGCCCTGCGTTGGGCTCTGCACTTAGCGTGGAACCTGCTTGGGATTCTCTCTCTCCTTCTCTTTCTTCCCCTTTCCCCCCTCTTTCCTTGTCTTAAAAAAAAAAAAAAAAAGTAGTGGGTTAGAGTCCAATTGGCTGAAATGTTTCCTCCCTTTGGATTCCATAATGGGGGGGTTGGGCACTGCATTTCTTCAGTATTGTACCCATGGGGATTCTTCTGAAAAAGAAAGGGAAAATTCATGTTGGAAATCCAAAAGAAAACACACAGCCTCTATAGTTGTCATTATCTTAGTCATGATAAACCTAGTTATAAGGAAGTGAATCTGAGGGGAATCATTTTCAATGGGAAAAGAGAAATGTAAAGTAGCACCATATAATAAATGAAAGGAGGCAGCTTCATAAGAGATGTTTTGTGCAGGGATATCTGGTAAGCTTCTTTAGCAGGGATCCTACTGCATAAACAGTAATTTTAATTGTCAAAGTCTAGTAAGAAAACAAAAGAAGGGATTTAATATTCAAATAGCGCAGTCATCATGCCATGTGAAAGCCAAATGACATGATGATTCCCTGTGTAAACAAAGTTTGGAATATCAGTATAATACTCATATTGTCTGTGGTGATTTTACTTCAGGAAAATGATGTCATCTGCCATATTAAATCAATTAATTAATTTAAATTATTAATTAATGTTAATTTTAATACAACTTTCAATTAATACTAAATTAATGTTGTTAATGAAATTTTTTTCGTTTGTTTATAAGTTTCATTTGGTGTCACAGTTATATGAGAGCCATAAGGATATAGGTTTTACATCTGTTTTTATGTTTGTGCATATATGTCTAAGGGGCAAGACATTACCCATTTTAGAGAAACACTACTCCTTCCTAGCTTTGATTAATATACACACACACTTATCTTTACTCTAAATGTCATTAATTGACCCGTTGGAATACTTTCTTGATATCCTCTTATCCTTATTACCATGAAAATAGATTTAAAAAAAAAAAAAAAACCTGTCATTTGTATTGCTACTTTTGAGAAACTCCCATGTGGAAGGCAGTTCAGTTAAAATGGTTAAGAATTCAAGTTTTGGATTCAGACAACTTTATGATCTTGGGAAAGAAACTGGGCCTTCGGTTTCATCATTTAGAATCTGAGGCTAGTAAATAATACATCACTGCATTGCATAACAACCCAGCAATAAAACCTAGTACATAAGAGGTATTTGATCAATCATAGATATTACTGTGAACTTTGGAATTATATAGTGAGAAAGCTTCGGTATTGTTGGAGGAGATATTTTCTGGGATGCTTGTACTTGTTTAATATTTATTAGGAGAAAATAGTGTTTAAATTCTCAGAAATTAGAATAGCCATTCAAAGAAAGCATTTTTTGATAGGATTTTGGGGATCATTCAGGGGAGATTATTAAAGGAAAGGACATGAAAGTGACAAGCTTTCGTGTTCAGTCAAAATCGCTTTAGAGTCACCTAGTGATCTATAGCTGGGGAAACCTGGCTCATGAATATTTATTCTCTGCACCACCTTGTTTCTCTTCCATTTCTGTCTCATCTTATTTTTCTCTCCCCCTCTCCCTCTCTTAAACACCACAAGCACTGTTAACAGACCAAAGTGGGTCTGCTCCTTGGTGAGTTACAGAAAGAGACTACACCAAGGGGAGTTGCCTCACAAGGTTATCTTTATTTGTACAAATAAGGAGATCACTGGGAATAGTTTCCAAAGGTGTGCCTCCCTAAACAAGAGAAAGCAGGCTCCTTTTATTAGGGCTTAGGATGAATATTCAGAGAGGGATTTGAACATTATAATGAAGCAGAGGTATGGATGTATCTTCCTCATATATTTCTTGTTCTGTTCCAGCAGTTTGCCAGTCTCTAAAAGGTGAGATTGATAGGCAGAAGCTTCCAGGGATTTTCTGAGTTCAGGAGGTCATCTCTGAGGTCAGAGGGTCAGTCCTGAGTTCAGGAAATCAGGTGGGTGACAGCCCCCTCCCCTCTACATACTTCTGTTTCTTCTGTTTCCTTCTCAAATTTCATATCACTGCTTTTAATAATGAATTTAATTCAATCTGTTAAAATTCAGGGCGCCTGGGTGGCTCAGTTGGTTAAGGGTCTGCTGTTGGCTCAGGTCATGATCTCGGGGTGCTGGGATGGAGCCCCTAGTCAGGATCCCTGCTCAGCAGGGAGGCTGCTTCTCCCTCTCCCCTTCTCCCTGCTCATGCTCTCTCTCTCTATCAACTAAATAAATAAAATCTTAAAATAAAATAAAATAAAAATATTTTGCCAGACCAAAGTCATCTTTGCCATTTGTTCTTTACTGCCCACACACATACCTGATACATTTTCTTTGGCTGCTGCATGTGAAAAAGAGACTCAAAAGCCTTTAAGCACATGAATTCACAGCTCAGTCCTCTACTAGGGAACAGAGTCCACATCCTTTAACTCTATGATGGGTGCACTCTGGGTCAGCCCTCAAAATCCTACCAAACATAAGCTCATGACTTGGGCTGCACGTGAGAATAAGCTTACAGTTAAAAGGAAAGACAGAAAGAAAGAAAGAAAGAAAGAAAGAAAGAAAGAAAGAAAGAAAGAAAGAAAGAAAAAGAAAGAAAGAAAAAGAAAGAAAGAGAAAGAAAAAAGAAAGAAAGGAAAGAAAGAAAAAAGAAGAAAGAAAGAAAGAAAAGAAAAGAAAAAAGAAAGAAAGAAAAGAAAGAAAGAAAGAAAAGAAAGAAAGAAAGAAAGAAAGAAAGAAAGAAAGAAAGAAAGAAAGAAAGAAAGAAAAGAAAGAAAGAAAAAGAAAGAAAGAAAAAGAAAGAAAGGAGGAAGGAAAAACTAATATCTGGCTTTTAATCTGCTGAGATTCTGATTTAATTTGTTTGGAGTGGGACTGGGCTTCTATCTTTTTAAAGTTCCTCCAGGTGTTTTTAAAGCTCAGCTTTGGAAACCTCCGCCCAGTTGGTATCTATTTTCCAATACACCATGTAATTAAGCCATCGCAGAACACTTCCACCAGAGAGCCATGGTCTTTCATAGACAATTATCACTTACTTCGCCTTAGACATATAGCCCACAGAACTCTTGCTGCCAGGACACAGCAAGCACAGCAAGCAGGAGAGCAATGGTGATATACCTAAAGCAATACCTCACTGATGGATGAGAAAAAGGAAAATAGAGTTATCGGACAGTTATGTGATGCAGAGGAATCCTGGAGTACGGACAGTGAGGTCCGAAGGAGACCTTTGATGGTTAGAGTTTCTTCAGCTCTGTGTCCTGTGATTGTAAGTGTCCGATGCCTGAAATAACTGCAGTGGGGTCAGGGGAAGGACTCAAACCACAAAGAGAGAAAGTTTTGAAACGAGAGCATGGGTTCTTCTTTCTCTCTTGTGTTTCACTGTGGGCCTTTAGCAAATATCAGAATCGATTTCTCCTGCAATTCTCTTTTCCCTTTCCTGGCAGACAAACCCTAGGTGAAAATATCTAAAGGGATTTTCCCCCATTCTCCTTAACTTATTAATATTCCTACTAAGACTATAGTCTGCTAACAGATCTCAACGGGTTCAACTTTTCCAAAATACTATTTGCCATAATGAAGGGGCAGCGTTGGTATCTACTTACTTGTCTCTGGTCACTGTGGAGAAAAGTGAGAAAGGCAAGCTCGTAGGCTTCTACATCTGGCACATAAATGAAGAGATTCAGCCCCCTTTTTACCTAAATATCTCCTTTGCTGACTTATAGCATTTGGAGATTTGCTTAAATTCCAATTCATATTTGCAACTTTTTTTTTTTTCGGCTTCTTACCGCCCATCTCCATCTGGAAGACCCACAGTAGAAACCTTGCCCGTTAGCCCCATTGCATTTTCTCTACTTTCGCAGGACCTAAAGCCAGAAAGCTATGTGGTGTCTACATTTTTTTTTTTTTAACCATTGACATCTAATCCATCCCCCATATACCTCCTAAGTGTCTCAGGATCTGTACACGTCCCACTTCTCTCTACCTCTATGAGAAGCCTTTATAGATGCCATCGTGTCTCTGAATTACCGTTATAGCTTCCTTACTGATCTCCTGGCCCTTAGCTTGCCTCTCTGCATTGTTCATGGAGACATTTTTCAGGCTGTGGTCAGAATATTTAAAAATGCAAATCTGATAATACCACTACTCCAGTGCTAACCTTTCAATATTTCTCCGTTTTTCTGGATAAAATTAAACTTCTTTACCAGGGACCTTGAAACCCTTCTTAACCTGTCCCATGATATTCCTCTGCAGCTTCATTTCTAGTGAGCACCCCTTCTCACATTCTGCATCTCAGCCAGATTGAGCTGATTTTACTTCTCCAACCATTCAGTCTCAATTCCGGGTCTTTGTACGCGCACTATTGTCTCTATTTTAAACATCCTCTTCCTTTGCCTAATGTCTATCATCTTTCTGTCTTAGTTGGCACTTCCTCCTAGAAGGCACCAGTCCGGGCGCCTGGGTGGCTCAGTTGGTTAAGTGACTGCCTTCGGCTCAGGTCATGATCCTGGAGTCCCTGGATCAAGTCCCGCATCAGGATCCCTGCTCAGCAGGGAGTCTGCATCTCCCTCTGACCCTTCCTTCTCTCATGTGCTCTCTCTCTCTCTCTCTCATTCTCTCTCCAAGTAAATAAATAAAAAAAAAATCTTAAAAAAAAAAAAATAGAAGGCACCAGTCCTAGCATTTGTCATCAGGTAACTGTCTTTTTGTCAGCATTTCCCATGTGACTGGAAATTGCTTGAAAGTGTGGTTCATATACTGCTTGTCCATCACTATATTCTCTGTATCCAGCAGTGTGTAACACGCAATACTGCTTGTATTTGTCTCATGAGGGGGTAAAACTTTTAATAGGGGTGCTTGGCAGGCTCAGTTGGAAGAGGGTCTGACTTTTGATCCTGGAGGTGTGAATTTGAGCCCCACAGTGGGCATCGAGTTTACTTAAAAAAAAAAAAAATTCTGGAGAAATAAATTAGAGTAGTAATAAGTTCTGGTTCCTTCTTTCTCTGGATCAAATGTATTTACCTCAGTTTTGAAACTTGTAAGGAAAGGAAACCTTAAATGGGTATATTGTATTTAAATCCTTTTGCAAAGACTTTCCCCTTGTCTTTCTTCAGCTCATACACTGATATTCAAGTTTGAAATACCTACAGTATTTTCCAGTATAACATCTTTTGATCCAAGAGATCCACAATACAAAGTAAAAAACAATATCTATTAATGTATTTACTTAGCATGAAGTCAATCTTAGAATTTAAATAATTACATGTGTTCAATTAACTTTATCAGAAACTGAAATTTAAGAGATGAAAAACTATTTTTACAAGCTGACACATTTAATGATCATTTTAAATAAACCTATTTTGAAATATGTGATATTCTTTTCTGGGGGAGGGAGAGAAGCAGAGGGAAAGAGAATTTTAAGCAGGCTCCACGCCCAGTGCAGAGCCCATTGCGGGGCTTAATCTCATGACCCTAAGCCGAAATCAAGAGTCACACACATAACCAACTGAGCCACCCAGGCACCCCTGAATCTGTGATATTTTTGAATTTATTTACCAGTATGACCAAGACTCAGAGTTTTTACTGACAACACAGTCAAGGGATTATATTAACACATTGAAATAATAATAATATTGCAAATTTGGTGTTCTTCATTACACATTTCCATCAGCATTTCTTTGGTATCAAGTACACACCAGACACTAGAAATAGGAAAATCTCCGTGGGACATTAGGAATGCAAAGTAACGTTGCGTTGGGACAAACACAGCAGAGTGTGGTCTGCTTTTTAATGAGGTAAATCTAGAATGGGGTAACATGACACTGGGCCACCTTGTTGGGTATCAGTAAAAATCATGCAAATACCACTCGGCCAGGCAGCTACACCAGCATGGGACTTCCGTGGCCACTTTGGTGGGGAGATGGCATGACTATAAAGCGGAGCCACCAGCAGCGGCAATGATGAGGCAGTTGACAAGCTTCAGAGACTTCTCCATAAAAGGCTGGAGCCAAAGGAGGAGGAGAAATGTGGGTGTCATACAGCAGCTGACATGGCTTTCATATGAGGACCTATGGGACACAGCTCGAGACTTTAAGTAGTAACCAGTGTAATGTCCTACTCATTTTTCCAGTGAACATTAGAATCAGACCAAACATATTTATACCAGAGTTGCTAATTCACAGTTATTTCTAGGTTGTAATTCTCTGGAAAACGCAAGTTATTATTATTTTGTTTTTCTAGGAGATTTTTTTTCTCTTGAAGTTAAATGCTTTTGATATTATATGCTGTAGATACTATCTCACTTACTCTTGCCATAGTCCGAAGTGGTTGGAATCGGCCAGAAATACTTGTCTTTACTTCGCAGATAGAGAGATTGATGCAGACAAAGTCTTTATGTGGAGTCATATAATACCCTCACCAGTCATCAATGTGGAATAAAGCCAGACTGCTCCAACTTCTGACCGTACTATCTCTTGACTATGACTATGCAGGCTGGGGACGGGGATGGTAGACAGTCAGATCAACCAAGATCCAAAATCTTGATTGTTTGTGGTTATTTAAATTCCTGGTAACTAGTAGAAACATACAGGACTATGAGTTAGCAAGAAAGTTCAATTTCCACCGGTGGCCCTGCTACTCTGTTGTGTGACCTTTGTTCCGCAGCTACCCTGGGTTCCATTTCTTCCTTTGTGCGTAAGGTGTTTGGGCCAAATCAGAGACAGTTGACCTGATGTCCGTGGCCCCTGCCCTTCACACCCCCACAGTCATATCACCCATGAATAGGTTTCAGGGAGTCGACAAATCTAAACTGCCATGCAGCATCTGGAAAACCTGCAGTTTTCTAAGTAGAAAAGCAGAGATCATATCAGATTTTCAGAAAGGCTGTGATCAAAAATCACTGACAACAAATTCACAAAATAAAAATATATAATTTCAAAGGCCCTAATTGACTTAAATACCTATGATACTTAAATACTGTAGGGTTAAATGTGATATGTAATGAGGAAAGCCCTTTCGCAGTGCAACTTCTAGGTACTAATGGTTATAGAATTTCGAAACAAGTAGCCCAAAGCCAATTTTCAGAGGGATGTGAATAAATATGAGAGGACAGTCCATCACATTATTACATCTCCAAGTGTCTGGAATTCTAGTACTTTTCAGTCTCTTCATTTGCTCTTATTTCAGGTTATGTGTCTACATTTCCTTTGTGAGAATGCCTGAGGAATTGTTGAGTCATCTGTTTTGCAGACATGTGGGTGCTCTAAGTTCTCACAATATGTTAATGTTTTAAATTTAAAAAAAAAGTTCCTAAGAAGACAAATTTGGTTGAGATCCCAATATGTAAAGTTCATGTTTTTGGTGGCAAACTCAATAATGTGCATCATGTTGAAATCACAAAATTATTCCAGAAGCTGTATATGGCTTTGGGGGAAAAATACTTTGGCAACAAATAAGGGAGTTTCCTCAAAATTTCTGAATGCTTATATTATTCTCAGTGGGAGATTGCTAAAAGGGCACTTGGAACTTATCCTGTCTTTGGAAAACTAGGGAATTCTTACCATTATGCACATGGGAAAATATAGCGTTTTGTTATTTGGAGAATAAAGGGAAATAAATGGTAGTCCATCTGGTGGTCAGGGACAGCTTGAATGATTCCCAAGTTAATTTTTGCTTTTCAGCCCTAGCATGTCTTACATGTACATTCCAGGGCAAATGTCTTCAAACCTCTCTTTCTAGGCAACAGCAACAATACCCATGATTGTACCAGTGGCAAGACTGAAGCCGTTGCTCTAAGTCATGATATTCTCGGCTGTCAAGGGCAACTCTGTCTCCTTTATTGCTATTCTTACTTTCTGCCCTGTCACTATGTTCAACTCATTCTTCGAGCAGATGTTTTCTGGATTTCTCTTTTTCTTTTCATTCCCACCATCTAGTCTTAATTCCATTTCATCTCTACTACAGTTACCTCTCTAAATGCCCTAACATTTCTTTCCACAATCCTTTCTCCTGGGACTTAAACTGAGCGGTAAGAATTCTCCTTCTCATCCATTCTTGATCTGAATATACATATTATCATTATAATATATAATATTTTATATGTATATTTATTTATTTATTTCAGGATCTTTTGGTACTTATAAGTAAATACAAACAATCTATAAGAAAATCTTGTATTTGTTTTTTCTCACCCTATACATAATCCTCTTTTGCACAGTAAATTTGTCCATCATATATATTCCACAAAGTGCTTGACATTAAAAAGAGGAAGACGATAGAAAAGAGCCTTTGACATTGAAGGGAATCACAACTTTGTAGATTAAGCAAATGTGTGGATAATCATACTTTTCTTCTTAGCACATGCCAAAATGATATTTGATTTATTATTTAATTTTATCTCCCTCACCAGGGAATAGACTATGGCTGCCAGTTCAATGTTACTCCCAACACCTAATTCAATTCTTGGCACACAATAGGGGCAGAGGACATATTTGTTGAATTAATTACTGAATTAGCTAAGACAATAATATTCTAATAGTGACACATCCGAGCTTCAGTGGAGGCAACCAGGATCTATTTACCTCTGCTTGGAAAGATCAGAGCTTTCACAAAAAAGACCATGTCTGAGCTGAGACTTTTTTTTTTTTTTAAAGATTTTATTTATTTATTTGACAGAGAGAGACACAGCGAGAGAGGGAACACAAGCAAGGGGGAGTGGGAGAGGGAGAAGCAGGCTTCCCGCCGAGCAGGGAGCCCGATGCGGGGCTCGATCCCAGGACCCTGGGACCATGACCTGAGCCGAAGGCAGTTGCTTAACAACTGAGCCACCCAGGCGCCCTGAGCTGAGACTTTTAAGAATCAGTAGGAGTTGAGGAAAACAGGGTTAAGTTGGATAATGCTGTAGCAAAGGATGAATAGAAGAGGTATTAGGAGATAGAGCTGGAAAGAACTTTTTTCTGTAAGCCAGCATTTCCAAAAGTGTCTTCTGAGGACGCTTGTCCTGCCTGTTGTTCAGAGAAAATCATTTTCCACAGGTAGTAGTGGGCTGGTAAATGTTTAAAAACTGGATTTCCTGAAAAAGTTTAAAAAGTCCTGATTTATAACACGTATTGGGAAGAGATGAGGAACAGCGTACCATTTTGCCATATTTCTACTATACAGATACAACAGATGGGAATAACTTCAAGAACATAGATGAGAGTAGCATGTAGTAACTGTAAGGGAGGAGAAATAATTTTGCCCTCTACCTTCTGAGTAATAAAACAGAAATAATAGAATTTACTATTTTCTATTACTTTCCTTTATTCTGTATTTTTTTTTTTTTTAAGATTTTATTTGTTTGACAGAGAAAAGACACAGTGAGAGAGGGAATACAAGCAGGGGGAGTGGGAGAGGGAGAAGCAGGCTTCCCGCGGAGCAGGGAGCCCGATGCAAGGCTGGATCCCAGGACCCTGGGATCATGACCTGAGCCGAAGGCAGACGCTTAATGACTGAGCCTCCCAGGCACCCCTTCTTTATTCCTTATAAAAGTAACATATCCCCAGGGAAATGCCTACTCCAAATCATATTATACCTTTTCAGATTTCTGCTTGAGCCATACCTTTTTCCAAGGAGTTTTTTTGTTTATTTTCAGATAATTGTCAACTGGCTGTAGTTATGCCTATTACCCATTTCCTATTTCAGTCTTCCCTATTTCTTACCCTTCTAATTTCTAATTTATCTGTGTTTTCCCCTATCACACCATTTCTATGAACTGTAGTTGTAAACACAATGTAGTTTAACATAGGTTTGTGTTCATGGTTTTCTCACCTCTGCTATAGATCACAATCTCATGAGTAGACTCTGTGCCTTCCATATTTTCACAGTTCTAATAATGCCTGTACAGAATTCCATAAAGAGTGTTTGCCCATGAAAATACTCTATTTCTAGCCTAAGAAACTGATAATCATAGAGAAGAGGTACTAAAGGTACACGCACCTTTAGAATGCTCAAGTGTCATTTCCAGCTTGCATAAGCTTGTTAACCAGAGCTAGAAGCCAATATAATGGAAGATTTCAACAATTGCTTGGAAATAATTCTGAATCTATATAAAGGTTAGCTAGAGCAAAGGTCTGGCTGTTACCTAATTTATCATCTGAACCTAGGACTCTCGGGAAGTGTGCCAAAAGAACAAATAAAAGAACTTTACCCTCTTATTTATTCTTTAATCTCCTCCTCCCCTCCCCCACCTTTTTTCCTCCTCCTTCTCTTTTTTCTCTTCCTCCTCTCTTCCTCTCCTTCCCACCTCTACTCCCCTATCCCCTTCCTCCTTGTCTTCACCAATTTCAATGTTGAGCTAAATAATTTTGTAATTCTAATCATACTCCAGGAATTACAGAAATAGAACCATCAATTTTAGAAATGCAAAATGGAAAGGTTTACAAAATAAAACTGAATTATCATATTGTTTGCCATGGCCACTGATTTTCTTACCACTGGACTTCTTGATTTATTTCCTTAGAATTTTGAGAAACATGGGTGGTAGCTCTATAGCTCTTATTCTTACTTAAACTCTTAGAAGTGCTGGCAATCTATAATGCTAAAGTGTTTAATAATAGAGAAATAATTCAGCCTGTTCATGTTCATATGCTTCCATGTTGAATTATGTCTATTATATGTAGAATATCTTTAAGAAATTTTCCTCCCAATATTGTAGTATAAAATTAGAATATTTATTTTACTATTAAGTAAATTTATATATTAGCTCTAGAAGGAATTGGAGAAACCATGTTGTTTAACTGCACCTACAATATCACAAAGAAGAAGACCTTCAATGCACATAACTGGCTTGCTGAAGGTAAGAGGTAGAAAGCAGTTACATTCTCTCCTGAGAGCTATGATATTTTTTGGTGACATAATTTAGTGCTTTTACAGAATATTCATTCTGTAGTCCCCAAGAGATTCCTGTGATTTCTTCGCTTGACTTTTGGAGCCCTATTTCTTCACTTCACCCTCTTTCCTTTTAAAAAAAAAAATTTCCCCCAGGGGCACTTGAGTGGCTCATTTGTTAAGTGTCTGCCTTCGGCTCGGGTCATGATCCCAGGGTCCTGGGATCAAGCCCCACATCGGGCTCCCTGCTTGGCGGGAAGCCTGCTTCTCCCTCTCCCACTCCCCCTGCTTGTGTTTCCTCTCTCGCTGTGTCTCTGTCAAATAAATAATAAAATCTTTAAAATAAATAAATAAAAAAATAAAAATTTTTCCCAAGGGAGATGAAAACCCTCCCTGGCCCTGCGTGGCTTACTGCAAGATGAGAGGTTGAGGTGACCTCAGGAGTCGGTGGGGAAGGACAGAGAGATGGCATGTTCCACAGAGAGAAAAAATTCCTGAGGAAATCACCTTAGCATGGGACATCTTCTCGGTCCTGCCCTCCCCTTTCTGTCCTCTTTTCCTTCATGCCTCGTGGTCTTAAGGCCATTTGGCAGACCTCTCTCATGAGGAAGGGTTAAGGAATGTATTACTACTCCTGGACAATTTGCCATTTTAGAAGGTAGCACCTTGACATCCCATTCCACCAGTGTCATGCCAAGAATGGAAGACTGGCCAAAAGTAGGCACTGAAATTGCCATTACTCTTTCAAAATTTCATTGCACACTTGATGGTTAAGAAAGAATGCTAACTGAGTCCCATTCAAAATTCTTTTTTTTTTTTTCTTTTTAAGGCAATCTGTTAGTACAGGAGGCCCAGAGAACAACTGTAGCTAGATGCTAGATTCTGACAACAGAAGAAATTAACATGGCAGCAAAGCTGGGCAAGAAGGCCTCATGTGATAGAATGAGCACATCCAAAAGACACCCCAAGTTCAAGGAATTCTATTTGCCCTCATTGAGTGACTGGTCTTGATTTTGCCCTCCAGCTGACAAAATTTATTAAACAACTGTTTTTACACATTGGAAATAGACAGCACAGGACACTGATCTTTGAGAAAGAAAGTGAATAAGGTGAGCCCTGTAATCATTTTTATCTTTTTGCCTTTCTGGATTGCTTCAGAGGAAAAGGAATCCAAGCAGAGGCTGGTAGTTTCATGGATTCCACTAAAGAGACAGACTTAGAATTCATATAGGGCGAGGGTCTTCAATTTATGTGGCAAAGCACTAGCAAAGAAGCAGAAAAAGAGCTACAGAATCTCATATAACAGTCCCCTTGAGTCTGTTGCTGAATCCTAAGCTGTGCATAAATAGGGTGAAACTCCATGAGGCCAGGCAAAGGACTATCAGGGAGCTGATACATTTCTACAACTCATAGGGTTTCAAGTTCCAAATAGCTACAGTAGAAAGACTTCATTAAGAAGGTCAATAGAGAGAAGGCACAAATTGCTAATATCAAGAATAAAAGAGAAGTTATCACTCTAAATCTTAACATTTTATTTATTTATTTATTCATTCATTCATTCATTCATTCATTTATTTGAGAGAGAGAGAGGTGAGCACACAGGGGTAGGAGCAGAGGGAGAGGGAGAGAGAATCTTAAGCAGGCTATAGGCCCAGTGTGGAGCCCAGTGTGGGGCTTGATCTCACACCCCTGAGATCATTACCTGAGCCAAAATCAAGATTCAGACACTCAACCAACTGGCCAGCCAGGCACCCCTACATTCTACGAACAGTGTGATGCCAATACATCTGCTAACTTTAATAAAATGAACAAATTCCTTGAATAACACAAACTGCCATCAACCAAGAAAGGAGGTAAAATGGGAAAAGAACAAAGGTCTTTATTTGTGGTCTCAGAATTATAATTCAGGGAGCACAAATCCTAGCAGAAACCAGAAAAGTGTTCTGCCTACAGGGTGAAAGCAAGGGATTTTTATGAGAAAGAGGAAAGGGGGCAATTACATGACTTGGATAAAAAAGTAAAAAAAATTGTCAATTGGTACTAAGAGGCTGAACTGCTTTTGGTCACACATTAATTGACTATTCTATTGGTGTTAACAAATAAAACTATTCCTGGTATGCATTAGTTAACTATTCTGTCTTCAGGAAGTCCACAACCAACAGTCTTATGATGAGGATGCCTGATGTCCTGTTGACTTTTACTGACAATTGCTTATAAAACAGTTGTCACTTCTGGCCCAGCCAAGGATTTTTTGCACAGTTCAAAAAAAAAGCCATTTGCTTTAGAAAAGAAAGTGGAGCTTTTCTCAAAATAGAGTCTCTCAGGTCCACAAGTTTTATACAATTCCACATGACTAAAACTGACACAAGATGAAATAGAAAATCTGAATAGCTGTGAAGCTACCCTATCTTGATGGCACTTTAGGCTTTCTATTCTTCCTGGTTCAGGATGTTTTGACTAAGGCAGCAGGGTGGCTCTCCTTAACAAAGCTCAATGTGAGGACCACAGCAATTTATTCAGAAGTATATAAAACAGAGTGTCTAGACATGAAGACACCAAGGTAGAGAATGTGGAGAGATACTAATGCAAACAAAATCCCCTCAGAAATGCTTCAGT
Source organism: Phoca vitulina (assembly GCF_004348235.1). NCBI lineage: Eukaryota > Metazoa > Chordata > Mammalia > Carnivora > Phocidae > Phoca > Phoca vitulina. The sequence goes on along the minus strand of NW_022589756.1, from coordinate 12,724,002 downwards.
GAAGAGTCAAAATGATAAAGTAAAGCTTGCAGGGGAGACTGAGGAATAACATTCAGAGAGACTAAAACTGGGATAGTGTAGTATCTTGGAATCAAGCCATTGGGAGGAATTCACTTGAAATTCAGAAGATGTTTCATCAAATAAAGCTGGAGAAGAGTCAGGTGAAAATGAGAGTCTCAGGACAGGTAAAAGGGTTAGTTTTGAAAATAAGAGCAGCGTAATTCTTTGTGACAACAGTGAAGTGGATAGGAGGAAATAAGGTAAATTCTTCAGATAAGAAAAGAAGGAAGTCAATAAAATTTACTGTTAATGGCTTAAATCTTTTCAGTGAAATAGCCTCTGGGTTTGAGTGTACGGTGTAGCATTCCACTTGAAGAACGTGGAAATTATTTAAACTAGCTTCTAGGGTAAATAGAAAAGGTTGCTAATTAGTTCAAACCTAGGTGGATTTACTTAGCATGCCCTTTGCGTATAATCAGCAATAAGGGTTATGAGAATAATGGAAACCATAGCATTAACCCAGGATAAGGCACTTGCCTTGCCTGTATCACAAAATGTTAGGGGAACAAAGGATTCTAAGTTGATCTATGGACATCACTGAAATGACTTACCATAAAGTCTGGGCTGGGACAATAAAAATGGCACTGAAATACAAAAGGACATAAGAGCTTAGAGAGTAAGTTCTCTGAGATGTAGTACCTTTTCTCTGTGAGGTAAGATAGTCTGGTTTATCTTCTTGTGCTGTCATTTAATGTATGTTTTGACCATGTAATCTTGTTGTTTTTAACTAAAAATTAACATTCTTTACTTTAGAATATTCTGTTGCCACACAAAAATATTTAATCATGCTTAATACCTTCAAGAAAGGTAGCCAGTTAAAATAAATAGAATCCCTTACTCTCAGAGAGATACTCCTTATTGTAAATGTAAATTGTAAAGGTACTTTATCTTAAAGGCTGAGCCTAAGTTTTTCTTTAATGTTCTCAATGGACAGTTTGTGTAGAAAAGACCAATATTTCTCCATCAATGCTTGTAGGACTTAACTGTGATAGATATTAGAGAAACATGTAATATGATAAAAAGGCCTACCCATTGTTCAATCACTATTCAGCTTTCTCTTTACCAAGATTAATTATGTGGCTATAGCCACATTATGTTCTTAATACTCCCCTAACAATCTATTAAGTTGAATCATATGAAACTGCCATTTTTATAGGTCATAAATGGTTATGCATTCAGTTTCATCTGCTTCAATCTGGTATTTCAAATTTTATTTCTCTGACTTTGAAAATACTAGAAATTGATACAGTGTCTGGATATTAGTGAGTGAAGAATTACAGTTTGCATGTGCCATAAACTATTTTCAATATTAAATTTTAAAAAATATTTTATTTATTCATTTGAGACAGAGAGATACAGAGAGAGAGCATGAGCAGGGGGACAGGCAGAGGCAGAGGGAGAGGGAGAAGCAGACTCCCCACTGAGTCGGGAGCCGGACATGGGACTTGATCCCAGGACCCAGAGACCATGACCCGAGCTGAAGGCAGATGCTCAACCACCTGAGCCACCCAGGTGCCCCAATATTAAACTTTTAATAATAGTACAATACTAGCATTACTGACTTTATTTATTTATTTATTTATTTATTTATTTATTTATTTATTGACAGAGAGAGAGAGAGAGAGAGAGAGAGAGAGCCAGAGAGCACAAGCAGGAGGGGATGGCAGAAGGAGAAGGAGAAGCAGACTCCCCATTGAGTAGGGAGCCTGGTGCAGGGCTCCATCCCAGGACCCTGGGATCATGATCTGAGCCAAAGGCAGATGCTTAACTGACTGAACCAACCAGGTGCCCTTGTGCATCAACTTTTAGATCAGCTTTTCAAATCCTTTGAAAAATAATTAGTATTTTCTTCCTTTTTTATCATATAACATGTTTCTCTAATATCTTTCACAGTAAGTCCGAGGTGCATTACAGAAGAAATATTCTTTTCTATACAAACTATCTCCTTTATTTTGACTTTGTACTTATAACTCATGCTTTCAGGCATCATTTATGCTGATGAAGTCAAAGACCATTTGGATTTCTTTTTGCTTATTTCCTATCTAATGTTGGCTTATGAATATGCAGGTATATTTCCCTATTTCTGTTGTTAATTTTTCTACCTGTTTTTTTTCAGACCAAATTTTTTTCATGTTGAATAAAAATGCCAGGTTGAGCTCAGCTAAATTTTACTGATAACCTTCTGAGTGCTTAGTAACTTATACTACCCCTTTCTACAATAAAGATGTCAGTTGAAAACATCAATTATAAAATTAATAAGGTTTCCTAGTTTAACAACATTTTATATTGCTTGCTTTTGCATAGATTGATAAAACAGAAAAGATGTTAATTTTCCACTTTTTTTTTTTTTTGTAGAAAAGGGGTGAGTTTCTAATTTTTAATTTAGAATGTCCAGTCATTAGATACCTTTAAGAATTTGGTTTGTACAACTGATATTTGTCACTTTGATTTGCCATGTATATAATTCAATCATCTGGATATTGTGCAAACATCTCCAAAACTTGGCAAGAAAGCACAACTTTCCATATCCAATATGTTAGCCAAGTCCCTGAATTAGTATTGTTTAGAAATATCTGTCTTCCCAAGACAACTCTGACTAAAATGAAACGTTTTCTGGTGAACAATTTTCCAAGCTTTAAGGCATCTGTGCACCCTGTTCGGTTCATCACAAACAGTGACTCCAAGGATTTGGCGTTAGGAAAATGATTGTAAAGCATTTAAATCATGCACTAAAACTTTGGTTTTTTTCCGAAGCAGCCACAGAAATGGCAATATCTCTGCAAGTGAACACTGAGTTTATCCCACCTGCCAAATATATAAATGTTTACCTCTTTGAAAATGGAAGAATGTGTAGGTTAAATAAATTTAAAAATATTCTTTGTCTTGTGAGATCACTCACACAGCCCTGGGGAGGGTCTTCTCTTCCAGGTGAAAGATGTTCTTGGGTTGTCTCTCACTATTTCCCTTGCTAAGTGACGAATCTCTCTCCGGTGTTTCCTGGATTTTCGTCCTTCTGTGCCTCTACCTGGATGTTTATATCATGTCTCAGTCTTAGGGATGTGGGATGTATGTGTGTGTTGTGGGGTGGGGGTGGTAAAAATTTCAGCAGCAATCTTGTTTTGCAGATTGTATGCAATTATCAAGTGTATTCGGCTAAATATCTCTGAAACGTATGACAAGTTACAGTTTCCTAAGAAACAAATTGATTTTATCCCACTAGTCTTCTTAGGGAGCAATTAAATCTCTATTGCTTGAGTTTTATTTTATCATTCCATGGAAAATCGGGTTTCCGTTTTCTGGTTGAAAAACAAATACTCCACTCCACTTAATTAAATCAGGTAATAATGGGAGAAGTGGAGATGTCCACCCCCAGCAAGGAATGGGGTGACCAGAAGTTGAGCAGATAGAGAGCTAAAATGACTTTTCCAGCTTTCTGACTCAGGTCTCTATGGTCTACTTTTATTACTTTGCCTGAAATGCAAATTCTCAGAATGCCAGACACACCCATATTCCAATGAAAGTACAAAAACAAAATTAAAAGCCAACCACAGTTGAGTTTTCATTGTCTGTCACTTTGATTGGTCTTGTTCCTTCAGCCTTCCTTTCCATCCCAACCAACCTGAATAATCAAAAATTGTCTCTGTTTAATAGGAAAAATGCCTGTACTAAGAGGGTAATTCACACAAAGAACTTTCTTCTGTAAATAGATACTCAATTGACCATAAATAAGCCCCCTCCTCTTGCTGATGGCTCTGAACACTACCAGATATTATTGATGTGTTGTTTCTCGGTGGTACAGCTGAACTTTACTGGGGAAAGTAATACAGAGAAGGACTTTCATATCCAGCCCCTATTGCTGTTGGGCCTGTTTTCTCTTCTCACACAAGATTAAGGGGTAGGCTTACTTGAGAGTCTATGTTCTGGCAAGCCTTTTTGCTGAACTTGGCAGGAGCATTAAAATATCTTTATTAGAAACCATGAATCAAGTTCCATCACAGAATTCATAACCTTCCAGATCTGGCTGTCTTCTTTTGTCAAACCTCACTGAAAGGTGTGGCTTAAAATAAAGTTTATTTTAGGGTGCAAAGATCCAGTGATAATGGTAAATTTTCTTCTATAGCATATACAGGAAGCCTTCATTTAAAGTAAAACACATCAACCAGTGATTTAAAAATGTGCCACAGAGTTTCCAAATATAATCCAGAGAATTTTGCCAATAAAGAGCTCGGCTATAAAGAAACAATGATGGGTTTTTGAAAAGCACCAGTATTTTCTTTGAGCCTGATGAAAATCCATTGGCTTTGGTTCTCTAAAGATGCATATTGAAATCGTTTATAATAGGAAATTCTGTTAGTGCTTTCTTAAAGCAAAGGTATGAAATAGCTCTCTTAAAATTGCTTCCAAGTTCTGGAAGTCCGGTTTGAAGGAGTCTAAACTGTCAGAAATCTACAAGACTTAACCGGCCAGTCAGGCATGGGTGCCATTATCAAGAAAAGCTATACACAATGAGAAGAGTTTTAACATATTGGTGAGAGAAATGTGTATAGGCTCTCATAAACGCGAGTCTTATTTTTCCAGCATGAACTGCAGGCTGGAGGTCCCTCACCAGTGACAGGTGACATTCAACAGACAAATCTGCAGAATGGGCCACAGAGAATCCCAAGCACGTCTTCAATCCTAAAAATGGTGGTGGGGGGAAGGGCAGAGAAGAAGCCAGTCTCTTTATCAAGGTGGGAAAAGTTAGAGTATCAGTCTACAGAGATTAATAAATGTTAGATGGCATCTTCAAGAATTGTTTTGGTGTGCCTGAAACTAATAATACACTAAATGTTAACTAACTTAAATTTAAATTAAAAAAAAAAGAATTGCTTTGCTGTGTACTATCATTCTGTACAAGTGACAGGGGATAGGCTAGAATAAAAATTCTTTTTTTTTAAAGATTTATTTATTTGAGAGAGAGAGAGCATGAGTGGGAGGGGCAGAGGGAGAAGGGGAGAGAATTTCAAGCAGACTCCCCGCTAAGCACAGAGCCCAATGCAGGGCTTGATCCCACGACCCTGAGATTGTGACCTGAGCTGAAACCAAGAGTTGGATGCTTAACTGACAGAGCCACCCAGATGCCCCTAGAATAAAAATTCTGAGTCAACTGTGTGAATAATAGAATTGTCCAGATAGATAGGGCTTAACGGCAGTTTAGGACAACTAAGTAGCCAAATCATTGTTTATGTACGCTACAGGTGTGCATGTGAATGCTTTCTCGACCTAGTGCTTTGGATAAAGTAAAACCATTCTGTTTTATTATTTTTGAAAATGTTGGTGAGTTGGAGGCATTCGCTTTGTATCAAAAATGCTGTGTTTTTAATATTGTGTGTGATGATTTCATAGAAAACAATTCTGTGTTAGAATAGAGAAGGAAAGGCACTTCCTATTGTAGCTCCTATTACTAATTCTTTGATACTTAGATAATTGAGCTGTAGATTTAGTGGACTAAACGATTAATGTATATTATGTCCCTTTAAGTCTTAGATTACCCAAGAATGCATTCTTTTTTTCAGCTGTGTAATAGCAGCTGACTAAAGCTGATTAGATCCTACTGTCTTCCAGTGTCTAGCCTACTGCTCTTAATAGCTCAGAGGCACTATACCAGGGTGGAACTCGGTTCTTTTGAGAGGTTAAATTAGGAAATGGAACACCTTAGCTCTGTGAGTGCACTTTACCTGCCCCCTGGCACATCTCACAGCCACTGTATGCTGTAAATACTCCTTGTTTATGAAGCCTTACAATACAAACTTGACTGAATGGCTGAGGAAAGAACACACCATTGTTTTCCCCCTCGGTTGCCATCTGTGAAGAACATTTTGGCTTGGAAGCTTATGCTTCACTTCCTATGTATATGGAGGCTCTATCAAAAATTAAATGGAGTTTGAGCAAATTTTCAAAGATCTGGGAGGTGTTTGATGAAACTCTGGGTGTTTTTTTGTTTGTTTGTTTGTTTTTAGATAATTGCTATGCCCTTCCTCCCTGGTACAGACTGCCCTTCACAGAAATCCTCATAAATTAAACTTCTTTCCATGAAGTGGAGAGATGAAGAAAGAACGCCTCTGTTTTAGTTTCCTCCATAGAATAATGCATATTTGCTTTATATCATGAGAAGCTGACAGGTTTAGAATCTGCTTCCAGATGTCCAGATGGTTTAATAAAGAAAAGAATAATAATACATGACATATTTTCGTTTTCTGATCCAGGAAGAAACAGCTTTATGTCAAGTTAACTTGGAAGTTGTAAGATGAAGGAAACTGTTATGTAAATAAAGAAGACTGATAAAACAGAAGAAAACAGGGCAAGTAAAGACACCCTGCCCAGGAAAAAAACCGAGAAGGCATATAATAAAAATTACTTTTTTTAAACAAAGACTGAAATGTTTATCTGATTTATCACAGTCTGAATTATACGTAGCTCTAGCTCCTGAGGTAATCTCAAGTCCAATATATTTGCAAATAACCATGTCCTAGAGTCTTTGCTGTACAATACAATAAAACCATGTTTCAAGTTAAAGCTAAAATAAAAAAAGAAACTATGAATAAGCAAGTTAAGACTATGAAGGCTTACCTAAGGCAGACATTCATCAACATCCAGACACATGACTATTTGGAATAAACTTGATTTATATGTATAAATATAAAACTCCACAACCCTTAAAAATTAAAACTTTTCTTTCCTATATGAAGTTCAGTATTTTTAAAGCCTCTTGACTTTATCTTTTCACAGAAGTATGGATATGGAGTTCATAGACTTGTTTTCTTGTTTTACACTATTTACTTTAAACAAGGTAGATTGAAAGAGTTCTTAATTAAAGATTTTGCAATTCCATCTTGGCTGTGTCAACAACTTAAAAATAACAAGCTAGTATTTTGAGAGAAAAAAATGGAATGGAAAAATAGTAGAGATATGGATTGTGGAAGGAGGACTAAAAAGTTTAGTATCGTACACTGTACCTGTATGTGAAGCCATATTTAAAACTGGAATACTGAAAGGAAATCCATTTAACTCTTGGGAAAACGTCTCTTTCCTTTTATGATCATCTGCGTGCAGTAAGTTAAACACATTCATTATATATTATTACTTAACATTCTTAATACTTGACAATTTAATACATGAAGTTGTATTCCACATTTTTCATTGAATATACGTACATATATATTACATACACATATCACATACACATATATAATACATATATCCATACATATGAATATATACATATATACTCACATAATTTTTCAACATCAGGGAATATTCTGAAAATTCGATTGAAAAATTCATAAATGAGTTTTACAAAGTTTATGTACATTTAGATTAAGGAATGACCAGGCTATTCAAATATTTTCAGCTTTGAGTAAATGTGCTAAGATGATCAGAGTAATTCTGCCAAATTTTCCTAATCATTTTTTGGGAAGGATGGGATGGAGGTGGGACTAAAGCCCTATACAGGTTGGCCTAGGGACCTGACAGGTGCTCATGGCTGGTTGATGTTTCTGAATCTAACATCAGATCTGTTGGGATAATCGCTAATAGAGTACAGATAAAAACAAAATGCTACAAACTGAAAAATAAGAACAGATTATTTACTAAACACACACATTGTTCTATGTGCAATATGAATATAGTTATGCGTAATATATTGTGTATAGAATATATATTATATGTAATATATTTTACACATGTATAAGTTCTCTTTAAAACTCAGCAATCCTGTGCGATAGTTGCTATTTTATTGTCCCAATTTATTAATTTATTAATTTATCGCCCCAATTACTAAGTACATTACTTATTGTATATGGAAATCCATCTATTCACTGCTATCCAGATCTGGCTTCCTGACCCTAGATTTTGATAAGGTTCTCTCATGTGGCAGGCTCAAAGGCCACGTAGGCAAATGACTGGACCTAAATTTAAACTCAAAGGCAGCAGCTCAGACAGTTCCTTCCTTAGGTAATAATTGTGCTGGAAAAAGCAAGGAGCTGATTTTAAAAATCAAAATTAGCTCTATCACAAAGCAACAGAGCTCACACCCAAAGAAAAAGTAGCCTTAATTAGCATGACCTTCTGCTGTTATTCAGAGGCCTTTGGGTTCTGCTATTTAGGTGGGTACCTCATGAATTGGCTAATATATAACCTAGTGGGATGAACTTTAGACACATATGTGGGAGGCTTAGGTTCTAGTCTTAGCTCTACCAATGAGTCAAGTAGTTTTAAGTATGTCAAGGGAACATTGGGTAATATATTAACAATAAAAACAAAAGCAATATGCTCAAATGCTTTAAAAGAAAGACATTTTAAATTCAAGATATTATTATTTTTACTACAATAAGAAAATAAGACCCACAGCTATATTCCTAAGATATTTCTTCTACAGCTTAATTTTTCTAATGTTCAGTGAATGTTTTGGTCCATTTCCCTGAAAATGTGTGGGAGAGGCAGAGGAGAAACAGAAAGAGGTAGGTCCATGGGTCATCAAAGAACTGCTCTGATGCAAAGCAGGAAAATGAAAGATCATGTGTCTACTTCATTTCTCTTATACCTTATATTCAAAACCTAAAGCTTGAGGCCGTGCTATGTATATTATTCATAAAAGTTATTTAATTTTAGAAGTTGTCTACTGGTGTCTGGGTAGCTGGAAAGATACAAATGAAAAACTATGATGGATCCTTTAATGTTGAAAATTTTGACATTAAAAATATAAATATATTCAGTATTTTCTCTGTATAGAATCTTGTGGTTTCTGTTGTTTTGTTTGCTTTTACCTCTTGGGAATATTCCAGGATACTGAAGGTAAGGAGTCATACTGAGGAATCTACTTTAAGATTTTAAGAAACATTGTACTCTAACACTGTCATTTAGATAACCACAGCTTCTCTCTTTGAGGTAGAGATTTTCAGGGGGAGATAAGAAATATGATTCTTTCTGATAACTATCTCACGTATTTTCTAGACATTGGATTCAGATTCTTTGGTTATAAGAATGAAGTATAATTATCAACTGGTCATGGAGGCCATTGTGGGAATGGTGTGCGAGTAAACTTTCTCAATTTTAGTTTTTTGGTGTCATACTCACAAATGTTTTATTAGCGATTTATAAACAGATTTAAATTGATCCTTCTTCTGAGCCTAGAATTCTCGGCTATACTCTATTCGACTTAGTAACTCCCATGTTTCTTTCTGGATTGTATTACTAATTTCCAGGGTGGGACTGGGTGTGTGGGATGCAGAGTAATGAGAAAACTTAAGACTTGGTAGATCCTGTGGCTTGATAAACTTTGATATTCTACCAGGCTTGTCTACTTCTGCCAGAACCCCTATGGAGGAGGACACACTGCTGGCAAATGAGCTCATGTGAAACCTAGAAGCCTAAACAGTGTAATTTTAAATATTTCCTGATTAAACAAAATAAAAGTAAAAGGTCAGAATCTCAAAAATAGCAGGATTTGACATTAATCTACTGGTAAATCGGTACCAGTGTTCAAATGAGGCTCGAATGGTGTTCTTTTTTTCCTGAAAGCAAACCATAAGCCAGACATATAGAGCAGGATTTTTGTCACTTCGAAAAAATTGTACACAGCTTTGGTTTTTCTTAATATTTTGATTTTACACACCAAAGAGTTTTCTTAATAATTTTTTTATAAAATATTAGCTCACTACCAAGTGGTCAAGTGGTAGTTTTACACTTTAGTACCCCCCTCTCTCTTTCTCTCTCCCTCAGTTAGAAAGAAATCAAAACATATTTTTAAGGTCTTTTTTTCTGTAGGAAGAACAAAATATTTTTTTTTCCAAAGTGTTTTTTTTGTTTTTACAAACTGTTTATTTTCCGTCAACCTTTTCCATCTCTATTCCCATTTTGTTTGCCTTTGTGGAAGAGCAGCTTAAGACCACTCAGTGGTTGTTCCTCCCCATTCAGTGGCCTGAGCAGTGGGAGCTGCAGACCAGTCTTCAGGGGCCGGCTGGGCGCTCCAGTCTCCAGTAGGGAACTGCTGCATCGGCACCGAGGGCACCTGCACGCCTTCAGACCAGTCTGCGACTTCAGGCTGAGTGCAGTGAACTCAGGAGTTGGAGCCGTCCATTCACCCTGAAATTCCTCGTTGGTCACAGCCTTTTCAGCAGCAGCCTGCTCTTCCTTTTCAATCTCTTCAGGATCTCTGTAGAAGTAGAGATCAGGCATGACCTCCCACGGGTGTTGGCGGGAAATGGTGCCACGCATGCGCAGAACTTCCCTGGCCAGCATCCACCACAGCAGACCCCCTGAGTGAGCTCCCTTGTTGTTGCAAGGGATGGCGATGTCCACATAGCGCAGGGGAGAGTCTGTGTTACACAGAGCAATGGTAGGCAGGTTAACATAGGACGCCTCTGTAAGAGGCTGGTGGTCAGCCCTGGGATCAGGACCCACCAGAAGTCCCGGCTCCCGGCAGGCTGCCTGGATCTGGGTCCAGGAGTGAAGCCGCCAGCAATAGGAGTGGCTCTGGTAGCAGCAGCAAATTTCAGCACAGCTCGCTGGCCGTTATTCCCGGATGATATGACACTGACATCAGCTGGGTTTTCAATGTCAACAATGGCACGGGCTGCCAACAGAAGCTTCTCCCAGGTTCTCTTCAGATTTATGATGTAGGTACCTAGGTGATAGCAGAAAGCTTTTTAACACCTGACCTAATTTGCAATGGATTTTCTTCTAAAAAACTGAATGTAGCAGAGAGTACTATCAAACTCCAGTCATAGAGGCAAGCTCTACTGGTGTTAGCGAAAATCCTGCTGTTTTTATGGCACACTTCCGACATTCAGAAGTTCATTGGCCACAGATGGCCTCAACCTTGAGCTTTAATAGTGTGCACCCAAAGTGGTTTTATAAAGACTTCCTTTCAAGCTGCTTCCATAAATATTTAGAAACCTCCCTCAAATCAAAAATCTTATATTTAATGTGTTAGGGGAAAAATGGCAGTTAAAGAATGGAAAGAAGAAGGACTCCATTTCTTTTGGAAAAGCAGAGCGTGTGAACTAAGAGCTGAACCAGCTTCAGTTATGTGTGGATGCAGTTCTAGGAGTTAATCATTGCTTTTTTTCCAGTGAGACAAGTAGAAGTTTTTCACAAAATTGGTTCCTTTCCAGGTTGGATGGAAAGTGGAGCGAAGTCATGCAAATATCTTATAAGCACAGATTGCCAAGAAAGTCATTGATTGGCAGGATCAGGGAGAGTGAAGGGGGCTGGGGAAGGGAGTAGAAGGGCAAACTGTAAAATTTGAAGTGTAGCATCCGTTCAGTTTGTTTATTGCAGGTTTCTGGCTTGAACCACTTCTAGTTCTAGGACATGTTCTTACAACTTTGCCAATTGTTGGTGTCAGGGTTCATACTCATATAAATAAGTAGTCCAAACATTAAGATATAATTTATCAACATTCTCTGCATAGAATGGCTCTGCAAAAATTAAAGTGAGGTCAGTTTTTAGAACAATTTTTGTTACGTTACTACTCTTTCCTTACCCCCACCTGTCCTTCGTCTGTAGGCAGAACTCTCTTCTTTCATGCCTTTCTTCTGCCTAATAAAATGTGTATTCCATTTCCCAAAGGTTCTTATTTCTGCTGGAGCTAATCTGATAAACTAATGCCTGATGAGTTGTTTAATAAAAAAGGATTGCTCCTATCTTGCCCATCTAAGATTATGATTTTGAATATTAAGATCTTTCAAAGACTTCTTTTGTAAGAATGACCAATTTGGGGTATTTTCTATAATTAGTAGAGAAAATGTTTAGACCAAGGAAACTTCAAATGGCTCACTCCCCTTTTGGGGCATATTTTTCTAATAGGACTGAATCAACTACTACATATATATATATATAATATATATATAATATATATATATATGTAGTTCTGAGATGCCACATATAATTAATACATATATATATAATACAAATATATATAATTAAAAGGGTGCTTGGTCCTGATTAACTTTCAATTTTTTCCATCTGATATTCTTGAATCCATGAAATGCCACAGTGAATGAGAATAAATAATGATGAATTTAACCTTCACTATTTCCTAGTATTCATTTTCTAGATAAATCCACCTCCCCCAGATGCTTTATATATTAGTTGAGATGTTTTTGGTTATGAGTAACAGAACTCCAACTCAAATTAGCATAAGTGATAAACCAGATTTATTGGCTCACATATCTGAAAAGTCCAGGCATGTTTTGATTAAGGCAGTCTCTCAGTTTTCTATGATTCTCTTGGCTGTGCCCTTCTCTGTATTCTGGCTCCATCCTCAGATTGGCTTCCATCGTAGCCACAAAATGGCTGCCAATAGCAGCCAGGGCAACATGTTATTTGACTCATATCCAAGGGGAGAGAGACTGTCACATTTTATAATCGTTTAACAAAAGTCTTGAGATTTACTCTGATTAAGCCAATCACTGGGCCCAGGAAGAAACCAAATGCTGGTTTATCTGGGCTTTGGTGACAGCCCCTGCTGAAACAATCTTTGTTTTATCTGGGGTAAAATAATATAGCTTGGAGCTGGGATGGAGTCAATCCATTCAGAGTTCATGGCTCTAGCACAATGAGGGAAGGACATTTCTAAAATCTGAGTGCAGTTGGTAAAAGTGGAATAAATTCTAAGTATGTAACTAAATATCATCCCCCAAACCCCTTTAAGTGGAGTCTATTCTTTCAAGCTTTGAAAAATGTACAGAAAAACAGAGAAATAGACTTCACTGCCAAACAGAAAAATTGTATGTGACTCATATCTAGCTTGGCAGTTTCTTTTTACTCTAGAGTAACCAAAACTTTACTCATTTCTTAGAACTGGATATACACACTTAGCCATGTGAGAGATTCTAAGTACTGTATGATTAAATACCACTTTTAGCCCCCAGCCACATAGGGAAGTTCTGAGATGCCACATACAATTAATTTAAGAGGAAAAGGACCAAGATGATACCTAGCCAAGGTTATGAATTCCATGTGGTTTAGTGTAAGATTTACAGTGCTCACCCTGAGACTGAGGAGAAGGCATGTATGAATATCCAATTTTAAAAAATAGAATTCTGAGGAAAGAACCAATTCAGTGCTTGAAGAATTATCCAGGGGTTGGTTTCCTTTAGTTTCGTCTCTAATCTTGGTTCTGTTGCTACTATGTCTTCCAATAATCAATAATTAAGAGTTTTAATCTGATGTTCTTGTATCACTCCTGCTTCATTACAGTGGTTTTTTTAGGTGTTTTCCATTTTTTCACTTTCATATCATTACATTCAAATACTTAGAGACAACCCAAGTGGCAGAAAGCAGCAAATAACTAATTTTCTGCTTGGTATTGACATATGGGCCTATAGCAGCCATGCTCCAACCTCCAACTTTATTGCTATCAGAGTCTCTATATCCAAAAATATCTCTTTACCTTCCTCTGGAGCCTAGAATTCTTATCTATAGGATCATACCCTATTTGCACTTAGACATGGTCCCAGAAAGTTACTTTTTAGAATGCTTAAAATGGCTTACATAAAAGAACATGTTGCTAGTGTGCAAATTAAATCATTTGTGAAGTTTAGAATGTGAAATAGTTGGCCCTTTGCCTTTCTGGCTCTGGCTGTGTGTCTTTTTTTCACCTACATACTGCAAAATTCCAGTTTTGAAAAAGGAGAAAGTATGTGAAGTTCTACCTGCTGCCTCCAAAGGGCTGGCCTGGGTGAGATGTTGTGAAGATGGGGACATGAGAGTAAAAGGTGGCTTTTGAGGAGAAGTCCAGCAAGTGAGGAATTGGGAAGAATGCTACTATGAAATCTTTCCTTTTTAGAGCTGAGCATGCAAATCTTTTTTGTTCATCAACTTAAAGCAGTATACATCTAACATCATGAGTCTTACTTCCTATGCACCAGAAATTGAGGGGATTGTCTGCCCAGCACCCCTCATTCTCATGGTGCTATAGGACCTTCTCTATAATCCCTCTCTCATAAGACTGTCCTGGTCTAGTGACCAACACCATATCTGAACTAGACCAACTGGAATCTTTATAGGAGTTTTAGGTATGGAAACCAAGAAATGGAAGTCAATATCTTTTAGTACGCCAGGTATAAAGGCAGAAGTATGGGAACAGTTAGTAGCCATGTTTTCTACTCTGTGGGTAGGAGAAGTCAGGGTGCACCCACTGGTGTGATATTTGAGTTAAAGTTATGAAAAATATGGAAGTTCCAATAGATGTTATTTAAATCTAAAAGGAAATATATTAAAAAAAAACAAAATCTAATTAAGTGGTAAAAAAAAGTTAGCTAAAGTCTCAGGTGGCAGAATTCCATTTATTTAACTCAGGTGGAAATATTCAATAAAAGAATGTCTTGGACCGTGTTGTCAGTGACAAGATTGATGTCAGTCTGTATGTCTACTGTTCCAGGTCTTTCATTCTAGCCCCAAATAACAGGTCAATAGCGATTTTAACACACTGCAATGGTGAGAGCAATTATTCTTCGAAGAATAAAATTGTCTCCTTGAGGAGGTTTAAAATTAAATATAGAGGAATTTTCAGTAAATCAAATTAATATTTTAGTATTAGGTTAGGAATGATATGTTCATATTTGGTGTTAAGTATTTATAATGTTTAATATATATATATATTAATTATCTATTGATGCTATGATGATTGATCTGTGTGTCAACTTGGCTAGGCTATGGTGCCCAGCTGTTTGGTCAAATACCAATCCAGTTGTTGCTGTAAAGTAAGTTTTAGATGTGATCACTATTTACCGGTAGATTTTGAGTAAAGCAGATTACCTTCTATAAAGTGAATGGCCCTCATCCAAGTAGTTGAAAGCCTGAAGAGAAAAGACTGAGGTTCCTCAAAGAGGAATGAGTTCTGCCACTCTCCCCCCTCACTCCACTCCCCAACCCCAAAGATTGCCTTCGGACTCAAGGTTGCAACATCGACTCTTGCTGTAATTGACAGCCCGTCAGCCTACTCAGCAGATTTTGGACTTGTCAGCTCCCGCTCTCTCTCCTTCTGTATATACACACACCCACACGCATTAGTTTGTTTTTCTGGAGAACGTTGATTATACATATTTATGACAAGGACTCCAAAAATTGTTGACTTAAGGCAGCAAACATTTATTATCTCCCAGTCTCTGTAGATCAGGAATCAAGGTGCAGCTCTGCTAAACACTTCTGCCTTAATGTCTCTTCAAGGCTGTAATCAAGGGGTTAGTTGGAGATGCGATCTCATCTGAAGGCCCAGGTCGGGGGTGGATCTGCTTCTACATTCACTCACTCTACATTCACTGTTGTTGACAGGATTCATTTCCTCATGGCTTGCTGAACTGAATGCCCCAGTTCCTCACTGGCTGTTACTTGAAGGCCTCCCTCAGTTCCTTGCCACATGGGTCCTCCATAGGGAAGCTCACTACATGGAAGCTGGCTACATTAGAGCAAGCAACCAAGGGAGGAAGAGGGATCACCAAAGACAGAAGCCGGGTTTTTTGTAACCTAATCTTGGAAATGAGATAGTGTCATTTCTCATGGAAATTCACTGGAAGTCAAAAAACACCAGCCCTCCAAGGGGGAGGTATTACATAACAGTGCGATCACCAGGGGCGCCTGGGTGGCTCAGTTGGTTAAGCATCTGCCTTCCGCTCATGTCATGATCCCAGAGTCCTGGGATTGAGCCCTGGGTGGGGCTCCCTGTTCAGCAAAGAATCTGCTTCTCCCCCTCCCTTTGCCCCTCCCCCTACTCGTGCTCTCTTTCTCTCAAATAAACAAAATCTTAAAAAAAATAAAAGTATAATTGAATGATTGATTTGAACTTGTAATTTAGTTCAAAATCAGAAGAGAATTTTTCTAAGATTGTAAACACTGTTAAAATGCGTGAGAGAACTGCAGATTCATCACATTTATGAATTTAATTTATGAAGTTTACTAGAGCAATTTAAATAGCTGAGAAAGTACCTGAGAAAATTTCACTTGTCATGTCAGGTCAGATCAGGCAACAAATATGTTAATTATAAATGCAGTCTAAAATGTTAAAGGCAATTAAATTAACTAATTTGTAAGGAGCCTGATTGTTCAGTGAGTTCTACAACCTGAGACAGCAATGACCACTCTGAAAGTGATTGTTAAATTTTACTAATTTGTAAATAGAATTTACAGTTAATGTAAAGAAGCTTAAGGGAAACTAAATTCTAGAATTTTTTCACTTTAATAAATTGAATATTAATTTTAAAAAAATCCCAGTAGCTAAGATTTGTCCTCTCTATGCAAAAAAAAAAAAAAACCTCAGAAAAAATAAAATCTTACATTGACAAAAGCCAGTCCGTGGAGAGAGAGAAAGAGAAAATTCAAATAGGTAAGAAGAAGAGGGCAGTGGTGATACTTTGGAGACCTTTCTAGCTGCTCCTGCCACTAGCTGCATCCCTGTCCTTCAGTTCTGTAAGATACCTTGGTGTGCTCAGAATCACTTTCACTTGAAACTAAGAGTCTGAACTCAAATATGTTTTTTCCTAGGACCTCTTCTGCAGAAATGTCCTTTGTGACATACAAACTGGACACAGTATCTTCTCCAGTAATAGTAACTTTCTGAGAGCCAGAAAAGCTCTCCAGCGTGGGAACCCTGAGACCCAGAGTTCACTCCTGAGCTGCCATTTCTTTCCAGGTCAATTTTCTGTTTATTAAAATACGTGAATTTAGTATTTGACCACTGCCTCATATGACTATCGAGAAAATAAATAATAAACTTCGACATGTGTTGAAAAAAATATTCAAGTTTACTGGTACTCCAGTTCCACGTCAGCGGTCTCCCCAAGGTAGTTTAAATTTCATGTATTTTGTAGTATTGGGATACTAATGGTATCTGTCTTATAAGATTGTTACAAGATTTGAAGCAAAGAGCTTGACACGGTGTCTGGAACAGAGTAAGCCCTCAATAAATGTCACTGATGATGCTGATGCTGCTTTTTTAAACTTTGCACATGGCGCACAGAAAATCTGTCAGTGGTCCCGGGGCTCTCCCTCCTTCCCCAAGCAGTGCTACTGATTCTGATCTGCGACTGTGCTTCTGTCTGTGCTTACCTTTTCATCTCCATTATTATTACATTTATTAAGGCCTCTGTCATCTCTCCTATGGGATTTTGCAATATTTTCCCATTTAGTTATCTGGACATCCAGGACAGCTTTTGTCTATTCCATTCTGAACACATCCCAGGAATATCTTCTCAAACACAACCCTTTTCATGGTTTTCCTTATTAACGTCCCTGAAAGGTTCCCTATTGCCAACACAAAGCACAAACCTCTTAGAACGACACATGGGATGCTTTACACTAGCTTCCAATCCTAAATTTTATGCTAAACTCCTAGAGAGCTGATTATAGTTTGCTAGAATAATTATGCAGTACACCTCTCGCTAAAACATCTTCCACCCAAACTCTTAAAAATCTTTCAAGGCTGGGCTCAAAATTCTCCTTTTCTACGAAGCTTCATCTTCCCTGACTCACTCAAGCAAAGTTTCCATTATAATTTTCCTATCAGCCTTCTACATAAAGCTATTACAGTTTTTATGTTTGTTTCCCAAACACAATTGAAGACAGGCATGTGCCTGACTTACTCATCCTTGGCTCCTCGATCTCTTGGACTGTTCTTGAAGCAAGGTGGCTATTCAGTAAATGTATGTAAAATGGAAAGGTAGATCCATTGATATCCTTGGAATGTGTAATATTAAATGTAATTTAAATTGAAAATTAAATTAAATTTAAAAAATTTGTAAATATCCTACTTAAGAGTTCTAAGAAAATTATTTTTTATTTTTATTTATTATTTTTTATTTAGTGATTCATCACTTAACGTATAACACCCAGTGCTCATCACAACAAGTACCCTCCTTAATGCCCATCACCCATCTAGCCCATCCCCCACCCACTTCCCTCCATCACCCCTCAGTTTGTTCTCTATAGTTAAGAGTCTCTTATGGTTTGCTTCTCTCTCTCTCTTTCTTTTTTCTTCCCATACATTCATCTGTTTTGTTTCTTAAATTCCACATGAGTGAAATAAGAAAATTATTTAACTTTCCCTTCTGTTGGGGAAAGGACTGCTTTAGACTATAATAGAGCACAAATTAAAGTAAAGCAAGCTTGTGGGACGCCTGGGTGTCTCAGTTGGTTAAGTGTCTGCCTTTGGCTCAGGTCATGATCTCAGGGTCCTGAGATCAAGTCCCGCATTGGGCTCCTTGCTCGGCGGGGAACCTGCTTCTCCTTCTGCCTGCCGCTCCCCCTTCTTGCGCTCTCTCTCTCTCTCTCTGACAAATAAATAAATAAAATCTTTTTAAAAAATAAAGTAAATCAAGTTCGTCTCTTTAGGTAGTGGGAGAGGGAAGAACAAAAAAGTGTTTCATTCCTTGTTTTGGCGTGCAGGTTAAAACATAGTTAAAGTAAGATTTGTCGCAAACTGCAATACGACAGAGTTGATGGACTATATTGAAGTGAAACAAGAGGGAGTTTTAAGAAGGACTCACTATTTACTTACTTTTTCTTTCCATATTAAGGGGGAGAACACCAAAACAGATGGATTCAGGGAAGCTTGTGGTTGAGAATTAGTATGGGTATTCTCAGCCTCTTCTCTCTACGCTAAAATGCTTAAGAAGCCAAGAAGAGGTAAATGAAAAAAGATGCTAGCATTTGCCTTAGAAACCTTTAAAAGTGAGTAGCCTTTTAAAAGAGAAAGTTTTATTGGAGATTGCCATTTCCATCCTTTCTGGCTTTCTACTCATCAAGTTGTGTAGTGTTTTTTGTGTGTGTGTTTTGTGTGCGTGTGTATGTGTAAAGAGATCTCCTGTTATTCTGCTGATTTATTTATTTATGGGTTTTTAAGTTTTGAATGTTTTATAGCAATGACAGAAAACAGGATTGTTTGGAGTTCAGCATTCCTCATTACTCACTCACCATAACTTGTAATAAGATGAATAAAGATAACGGGAGGCAGAGATCAATCACTGCTCTGTTGTATTGTGTGTGAAGTGATACTGAGGACAGCGACCCAGCAACCCACTGACTTGTGGTGTTTTAGAACACATGAACAAAGCATTGTCCCGGATCAAGTCCTATGATGGATGGGACAGTTTTGGATCCTGACTGATACCACCCCCACCACCCCCAACCACTAAACAGTTCAAGTCAACTAGCCAGCAACTAGCACTTAACTTGAACACCCAGTGGGGTTTGGGGAGCCATGGAAAGGCCTGCTTTTCTGTCTTAGGTGTTATGATTATAACATGAAAAGCTTATTCATTGTTCAATTGAATCTGAATCAACACTGATTACAAACATCTGTATGCAGACAATTAAATTCAGAAACCTATTCCTTATGCTTTTATACCTGGCTAAATTTGAACAACATATTTCTCTAAAGTTTATCTAAATCTCTTTCTAGTATCTTTAGCCTAAAATTCCCTTCACCCTCATCACCCACCCCCTCAATTTTAATTCTCTTCCATTTGCAGGAATCCTATCCTAACCACCCCCCTTGTACATATTCCTATTCCCTCTCGTATGGGGCAGATTCAGAGATGAGGATAAAAGAGAAACAGAATAAGCGAAAGCCAGAGGTGGGGTTTGGGGAAGGCTGTAATTTGATAAGGATTAGCTCAGATAAGGCAGGATTGGCAAATTGTGGTCTGATTGTGAAAGGTCTGGAATGTCTGGCTGGAGCTCCAGACTTCATGCTTCTGGAAGTAGGAGGCAGGAAGTTTTGAGCTGGGGAGTGACCTGATTAGATTACACAAGCACAGTATTTAGGGTTAATTGACCAGGACAGACACGGGAGGCTTGAGAGTAATTATGAGACAAATAAAAGTATATTAGCACATGTAAGATGTTATGAGAATCTGATCTTAGGCAGCAGAAGTGGGTCAGAGGGAAAAAAAAAGATAGCAAAAACAAAAAGAGCCCAGGCTAGAAAGATTGAATTTTCTGTCTCAATTTTATAACAGGCAGCATGTTCACCATCATGAAACCCTAGGTGTCTGCTTGTGTAATCCGTAAATACATAAAATCCCTTCACTGATAAGATATGGGAAGAAGATACAACAAAAAAAGATCAATTTTGTCATATCATTTTAACGGCCATCAGATAAGGATGATAAAATTTACTTAAGAAAACTGATGCTCAAGATACCCTCCTTGCCAAAGAAACCTCCCCACCCCCACCCCCACCCCATGGGCAGGAAGAATGGAGCAGACGGTTAATCAACTAACATTTTGTAAACCTTTTACAACAAAATCTCAATAAAATAAGCATTGGGTTTCTCCAAAATTAGGAGGCCACTGTGACTCATTTAAAAAGGTCCTTTCCAGAGCCTGGAGGTAGGCAACTAGGTGGCCGTGTGATGAGGCGGCAACTCAGAAGAGCGAAGTAAGGCCACACAGTTCTGGAAAGCCTCCTACCAAAACACTTAGACATTAAATAGATACAAGAAACCAGACATTAAGAAAGTTAGAAAGGAAGCAGAAGAACACACGAATACCATAGTGATCCTTTATGATTAAGGAAAGTGTTACCATAAATGGTATTGACTTTGTATAAAGTTAACTGCAAAGACCATTATGTGGTACTATAGAATAGACACGAAGTTCAAAGAAATTTAAAGCTCTTTTGGCCAGCTTTCCACTTGTACAGAGATGCCATGTACAAGATCCCTAGCAGGGGCTTAGTATTAGCCTTCACCCATCTCAATGATCAACACATTTTCTGCTTTCAGGGCACATGTATTTCATTTGGAGTATCCTCATTCTGATGGTACCTTACACCACATCCTTTGTACCTCGACTCATTCACAGCCCTGTTCCCTGGAGAAAACTTTGTCTATTCCTCCTTCCTTAAAACAACTCCAAGTATGTGAAGCTTTGCATATTTCTCCCATTGAACTTAAGATAAAAATCCAAACTCCAGATTTCTGAAGTCCTCTTAAAATGTGGTACTTAGACTCCAACAGAATATCCTAGAAATCATCTGATCAATACAAAGAAGAGTGGAATATTAACTTCTGGTGTTTGGGAAACATATTTTTAAAGACAGTCTAGAATGTTTTAGCCATTTAACAGACATTTCATTCATTAATTCAGTAATCTTTACTTGATGCACATCATGTTCCATGTACTGGGTTTTTTTGTTTTGTTTTGTTTTTTTTGTTTTTTTTTTTTAAAAATTTATCTATTTGGGAGAGAGAGAAAGGGATAGCACAAGCAGGGGGAGTGGCAGAGGGAGAGGGAGAAGCAGGCTTCCTGCTGAGCAGGGAGCCTGATGTGGGGCTCAAACCCAGGACCCTGGGATCATGACCTGAGCTGAGGGCAGACGCCCAACAAACTGAGCCACCCAGGTGCCCCTGTTTTCTTTTCCTTTTCTTTTTTTTTTTTAAGATTTTATTTATTTATTCAGAGAGAGAGAGAGAAGGCATGAGTGGGAGGGGCAAAAGGAGAGGGAGAGAGAGACTCCCAGAGTCCTTGCTAAGCACAGAGCCCGATGTGGGGCTTCTCACAACCCCAAGATCATGACCTGAACCGAAGTCAAGAATCAGATACTGAACCGACTGAGCCACCCGGGCACCCCCATGCACTCTTTTATATGCTGGGATTAGATGGAGAACAGAAATGGATAGAGTTCTTGTTTCTGTAGAAGTTGTCTTAGAGCAGAAAAACCATAATGAATTGAAAAAATAAATGACCAAGGTAAATTCAGAGAAAATCAATGCTACGAAGATAAAAACTAAAATAAGTGTGATGTGATGGCTTAAGGTAGGAGAGCTGAATGGTTAAATTAGAGTGGCGGCCATGGGGGGATGTACTGAGGCGGTAATATTACAGCCCAGCCAATCTTGGAAATACATGGGAAGAGGGTGCTCTAGGCTGCAGAGTGAGTGCAAGGTTCTTGTGGGGAAAGTTTGATACATTCAAGGGCCAGAGAAGCCAGTGAGTATATGGAGAAGTCAGAAACAAGGGAAGTGAGAACATATAAGATCCAAGAAGGAGGATTTTATCTTTTTTTTTTTTTTTTTAAGATTTTATTTATTTATTTGAGAGAGAGAGAATGAGAGAGAGCACATGAGAGGGGGGAGGGTCAGAGGGAGAAGCAGACTCCCTGCCGAGCAGGGAGCCCGATGCAGGACTCGATCCAGGAACTCCAGGATCATGACCTGAGCCGAAGGCAGTCGCTCAACCAACTGAGCCACCCAGGCGCCCAGGAGGATTTTATCTTAACTGCAATGGGAGACACTGGGGTTTGTAAAGAGAAGTGTGGGATGATTTAATTTACAATTTGACCACTCATGCACTTACTTGTTTTCTATTGGGTCCACCATTATATGTAATGTTCTTTCTTTCTTTGGACTCATCAGCTAATTATTATTAGAATTTCTTCTCAGTTTATTAGTTATACATTATCTTCTATATTATGCTAGCTTGATTTATTAATATCTAATATTAATTAGTGGTTTTTACCAAATCCTTGGAAATATGAATACCTTAGAACACTAATTCTATTTACACCCTCATGACATTTATGTTTCATATATTTTAAATTCTGGAAGTCATTATTTTTATTGCTTAGTAAAATATTTATTTTTATTTATCATGCTCCCCCCCACCCCCATTACCATTACACTTCCAGCTCCTTGTATTTTTCTTCCTCCATCTGGGGATCCTTTCTGATGTTTGTTTGTTTATTTATTTATTTATTTATTTATTTAAAGACTTCATTTATTTATTTTCCAGAGAGAGACACAGTGAGAGAGAGAACACAAGCAGGGGGAGTGGGAGAGGGAGAAGCAGGCTTCCCACTGAGCAGGAAGCCTGAGGCAGGGCTTGATCCCAGGACCCTGGGACCATGACCTGAGCCTAAGGCAGATGCTTAACAACTGAGCCACCCTTGCTTATATTTCTTTGAGTGGAGATATATTGTGAAAAATTCTCTTTTTTTTTTTTCTGGAAATATTTTTATTGCACCTTCAATTTTGAAAGATTTTTTATTTTTTATTTTATTTATTTTTTGCTTGTTTTTGGACTTTGAAATATCATTTCATTGTTTTCAGACCTACATAGTTTCTGTTAAGAAGTCAGTTGCCAATCTTATTTTTGTCTGAAGATAATGTTTCTTTTTCACCCCGCGGGCTGGTTTTAAGATTTTCTCTGGTCACTCGTTTTCAGTGGTTTGTACTATCAGTTGACAAGTTGTGCTTTTCTTCTTGTCATTCATATTGTTTCTTGAATCAGCGGCTTGAAATACTTTAGGGAAATTCTTAAAAATGAGTTTCAAATATTGCTTCTGCCTCAATTTCTCTTTTCTTCTTTCCTGGGACTCTCATCACACCTCTGTTAGATGGTCTTAAGTCCACATTTCTTTTACCCCTTGGTCTGTATTTGCCATCCTCCCTTTCTCTTTTT
This sequence comes from Phoca vitulina, assembly GCF_004348235.1. Taxonomy (NCBI): domain Eukaryota; kingdom Metazoa; phylum Chordata; class Mammalia; order Carnivora; family Phocidae; genus Phoca; species Phoca vitulina. The sequence continues at coordinate 12,700,500 of NW_022589756.1, read as the reverse complement.
GTTGCAGCCTAAAGATTCTCTGCTGGCCTATTTCTGATTCCCAGATCAGATTCACGAGTATCTTCAGCTATGTCTAATCTCTAATTTCATCTATTTTCTTGATTTCAGTAATTGTCTTTTCAGTACTAAAAGTCTTTATTGTTTCTAGTTCTTTGGCAAAATTCCCAATCTTGGTCATCTAATTTTTTAACATATAATTTGCAATTATTTTATTTTATTTTTTATTTTTTTAAATTACAATGATTTAAAAGTCCATTTCTGATAACTCCAATATTTATTTTTTCAAATAAAATATTTTCTTACTGTTTGTGTGTCTGTCACTTTTTTTTTTGTCTGTTACTTTTTAATTGAATGCTAAAAATTGTGTATGAACAATTATAGAAGCTCTAGCTGATTATTTTTCTCCAGAGAAGGTTTTCATTAGTTTATGGTAGACAAGTAGAATATTAGTGTATCAGCTAAATCTAATAAGGGATTAAGATGACTTGAATCTGGGTTTTAGTCCTTGTAGGGCCTGGTCTCTATTTCTGGTCTGTCCTTACTTGTAGAGTATGGCCCTTTGTTGTCCCCAAATGAGACTATTTTTAGTTACCTCCCCACCATAATTGGGGCTGACTCTTACTGTTTTCTTCCCCACATGTGATGCTGGTGAAAACAATGTTTAGTTTTCCAGTTTTTTAGTAGCCACTTTATATTAGCCTGTCTGCCTCTCAAACCAAGCTGCTTATGGGTTGTTGAATGGCTTGTGCTGAAGCTCAGTCCCAGCTTTGGGCTTTCCTTTCTGTACTTCCTTTTTTTTCTATAATCCTGCTCTCTCAGATCCTCGCTACTTAGTTGTCTTAAACTCCAATATTTTTCCTCCAGCCATGTACCATTTTTTAAAATACTCTTTTTTTAAAGATATATTTATTTTTAGAGAGTGTGAGAGAGGGAGTGGGAGGAGGAGCAGAGGGAGAGTGAGAGAGAGAATCTCAGACTCCCCACTGAGCATGGAGTCTGACGTGGGCTCAGTCTCATGACCCTGAGATCATGACCTGAGCTGAAATCACAAGTTGGACAGACACCCTTGCTTACCTAACTAAGCCACCCAGGCGCCTCCGTGTAACATTTTACTTCTGTTCTATTTTGCTTCTCTGCAACTTAGTAGCCATTAGCCATGATCTACTGTTTGTCAGCATCTCTAAGCATTTAAAAATTGTCCAGTGTCTCCAAGAAGTAGTAAAAACACCACATTCATTTTGGTGAGTTTTTCTTCTCTCCAGCATCTTGGTCCCTTAAAATTCTGACTGCTGGGGAGCTTTCCTTTGTCATCAATCAGATGTGTATTATTATTACTCAGTCAAGCTTTTTTAGTTTTTTTTTTTTTTTTTTTTTAGATATTTTTTTTTTTTGTGAGAGAGGGGGAGGAAGAGGAAGGAGAAAAAGGGGGGGGGAGGCAGGGGGAAAAACCCCCCCCCCGGGGGGGGGGGCCCCCCCCCCCCCCCATGTGGGACTTGATCCTAGGACTCAGGGATCATGCCCTGAGTCAAAGGCAGACACTTAACCGACTGAGCCACCCAGGCACCCCATTAGTTTTCTTTTTCTTTATCTCCTCCTTTCTTTCTTCCTTCTCTTTTCCCCTCCTTCCCCCTTTTTTTCCCTTTCTCTTTCTTTGTCTCTCCCTTCCTCTCTTCCTTCCTCCCTTCCTTTCTTTCTTTCTTCCTTGAAGCCCATCAAGACCAGAGGCTACTTGGTAATTTTTGTTATTGAGCATACTGTATTTTAAATATTTTTTTCTCTGTTTTTAGATTTTCACATATTTTTCTATACCATCTTTGTTTTCAGAGCCTTCTTATACCAGTTAGCATTTGCCACATAACAAAGAGCCATTCATTAGTGGATTAAAACAACAATTTGTTTATCTCCCCATTCTGTGGGTTGGCAATTTGGGCTGGGCTCAGCCAAGTGGCTCTGCTGCATGAGTTAGGCTTGGCTAATCTTGAATGGGGCTCACTCATGCATCTGCTGCTGGCTACTGGAGTGGCTGGAAACTGGCCAATTAGCATGTGTTGTTGGTTCTCCTCCTTGTGGTCTCTCATCCATCCACAGGTTAACATCAGGCTTGTTCATGAGGAGGCAAGATTCCATGCACAAAAGTAGCAGCAAGCAAAAACCCCATCAGACTTCACATAATATTGATTCTCCTGTGCTGTTTTGACAAAGGAGATCACAAGGCCAGCCCATATTGGGGTGCAGAAACAGACTCCAGCTGTTGTTGAAAGAAACTACAAAGAATTGTGGCTTTTTTTTTTTTTTTTATAGTCTACATGCTTGATAAATCATTAATTCTAGTAATTTAAGTTTCTTGGATTTTGTACATTGATGGTCATATCCCAGAAAATGATGATAGTTTTATTTTTTTCCTTTCCTTTCCTTTGCCTTTTCATTGCCTGACTGTACTGGATAGATCATTCAATTTCAAATGAAAGCTGAGATAGAGAACATTCCTGATTTGTTCCCAATTACAGAGCGAAAGACTTTTTAAAATATTTCCCTATTAATATGCTGTACTTTTTTGGTGGATACTTTTCATGAGACTAAGAAATCACTCTTCTATTACTAGTGTTTTATACATATTTGTTGTCATAATTAAGAATAGATGTTGAGTTTCATCAAATATTTTTTCTGCATATATTAAGATAATCATATGATTTTCTTTTTTATTTTTTAATATGATCATTTTCATGGAATATATTTTAAAGTTGGACCAAATTCAATTACAATAGTAACCCAACTTGTTTTTTTTTTTTTTTCAACTTGTTTTCTATTATTTTTTGATGTGGAAGCATTTTTTTGTGTGTTAACTTTAAGGATTTTTATACTTATGTTCATTATGGGAAAAGTGTGATCGGTCTATTCTTTTTTTTTTTTTTTAATAATGTCCTTGGCAGGTTTTGAAATCAAGGTTGTAAGTTGGGCTTCTTTTTCTGTACTCCAGGAGAGTGGATATAAAGTTGAAATTGCTTCTTCCTCAAATATTTTGGAGAATTAATCAGTGAAGGCATCCAGGCAAAAAAACGTTCTTCTTGGTCTATTGTTCTCCATTGGCGGGGCAGGGCGGTGGTGGTGGGAATTGATGGTACCAAATTGCCTGGAAAGTTGTGTCAATTTTACACATTCTGTCTTGTCAATCCAAGTTTCAAAACCCAAGGTTTATTTTAAGTCTTAAACACTTAAAGGCTTTTTCAATCTGGCATGTAATTTCTTTAGCTGAGCAATTCTTCAAAAAATTAGTAGATTTTGATCTATTTAATCTAGTCAATTTTGTTTGCGTGAAAAAATCTCAAATATATTTAATTGTCATAATAGTCATAATTCTCAAGCCTGATATATTTTTCTGCACCTCCTCCCCCCATTCTCTTCTTTCAACATAATGGCAGCTACATTGAGATAAGCAGGCTTGGATGGAACTCTACACTCGTAATTTGTGACAGACCTATACTTTTTTTAAGTTTTATCTTAATTCCAGTTAGTGTAATATTAGTAATATTAGTTTCAGGTGTACAATATAGTGATTCAACAGTTACACGCAATACCCGGTACTCAGCACAGCAAGTGTACTCCTTAATCTCCATCTCCTATTTCACCCATCTTCCACCCACCTCCCCACTGGTGACCATCAGTTTGTTCTCTATAGTTAAGAGTCTGTTTCTTGGTTTGCCTCTCTTTTTCTCTTTGCTCATTTTTTTGTTTCTTAAATTCCACATATGAGTGAAATCATATGTCTTTCTCTGACTGACTAACTTTGCTTAGCATAATACTCTCTAGCTCCATCAATGTAGTTGCAAATGACAAGATTTCATTCTTTTTATGGCTGAGCAATATTCCATTGTGTATATATACCACATCTTTATCCACTCATCAGTTGATGGACACTTGGGCTGTTTCCACAATTTGGCTACTATAGATAATGCTGCTATAAACATCGGGGACAGACCTATACTTTAATGCATCTTTAATGCATCTTTAATGCAGAAAACATTTCTTAGTCTTACCCTTTTGTATTTGGAGTCTAAGGCCAGTTAAACTTTCCAACCCAAAAGGCTCCAAATTTCTGAATTATTTCTTCTCCTTTTTTATCCCCCCCCCCCATTTTTATCACAAACTAGCCAATTCCAGCCTGAGCTCACCTCTGGTTTCTATACGTTACTAAATGTAACCAGAAAATAACAAAACACACCGCTAGCATTCTGTCTTCCAACCTCTTCACCTAGAAATCAGCCTCAGTAGGCACAGAAGCAGTATCATTATCAAACGTTTTACTTTTGCTTAACATGGTCCTCCATTTTTCTAGCCTCACCACCCACTACCCACCTACTAAGCCAATGCCACATAGGTTGGGTCTGGTTGTTTTTTGGCAGCATTCCACTTCAGTATCAACTGCATTAACTAAGCTAATGTTCAGTGCTGTAGGAGAGAAATCCCATAATTGCAGGGGCTTAACCAAATAGAATTTATTCCTGTCAGACACAAGAATTCAACGTAGGTATAGAGTGGGCAGCATTCCAAGAGGGCAAGTTAAGGATTCAGGCTGCTTCCATCTTGCAACTCCACCATAATTTAGAGCTCCAGAGTCCATTTAGAGAGTGGACAAGGAAATTCCTCACTTCCAGGAGAGAGACCTCACAATGCTTACTTATAGGATTGTTATCACTGCTATTTACCAGTGATCCTGGTCTCCCCTTTCCCAAGTGAGAGATTTTATTGTAGATTTTCTCCCTCTGGTCATCATTACACATGGTGTGCGTGCACAAGTTAGATAAATTGTCTTTTGAGTTCATAGGTCACTAGCTCATGAGAAGCCACATGTCCTAATGGAGAGGACTGTGTATCTACTGGAAATCTGGATTTGAGTTACATGTAGTAACTGCATGGGATTTTAGGATGTTTCCCTTGAGTGGGAGTATGTGTATTCAGTGTGAGGAATAAGGGGTTTATCGAGATGCTAGGTATGGCAAAAACACAAAAGATGCATTTGCTCATCAAAAATGCATGCTCCCTTTCTATTGTGTAGAGTTGTTTTTGGGAGGCTTGTGTCTACAGGTTCTACATTTCCCAGCATTGCTTGCATTTGGATAAGGTCTTGGAACTAGTTCTCACCAATGGGTTATGAGTAAAAATAATTTATGTCACTTGCAGGCTGAAATGTTTAAGAAGCAGATATACCTTCTCCACTTTTCTTCCCCAGTCTACTGGCTGAAAATGAATGACCCCAAAGCCCTAGACAGTGGAGCTATAATACAGAGATCCTGAACCACTTCTGGAAAGCTGTTCACGGAATACCAGCATTGGATTCCTGTGCAAGCCAAGAAAAAAAGTTTAATTATGATAAGCCATGAATTTCAAGGTTTATCTGAATCCTCTGCTACTCTTACTCAATGATTATAAAGTATACATAGTTCTAAAAATTCTTTTGTGATTACAGGAGCAAAACATTTGGAAGCCACAGATCTATTCTAGTTCTTCCATTCTATCTATCATCTATCTATCTATCATCTATCTATTTATCTATCTATCATCTATTTATCTATTTACCTATATCATCCATCTCTTTATGTATATGTAATTTATCTATACATACAAAAACATATATCAATTTAAGGGCAGTTAAATAAAATTTATTTATTTAAATTTATACATTTAGATTTTAGATAATGGTGTCTGATTAGAATGCAATTGCTTTACGGCAACCTAAATCTGGGAATTTACCACCTCACTAAACCAGTTGAGCCCAAACATCTGATAGGATTTAATATGATGATCAGCATGTTTTAGTATCATTGAATCCTTCTTTAGCTTCTATACTGTGATGGTGAGACAGTATTTCTTTTTTTTATATTTGCAACAGTATTTCTTAAGCACATAGCTAAAGTCACAGCATAAAACAAATAAGACAAATGATCTTAAGGATGAGTGATAGGAATTAGTAATAAATCCGTACATCTCTATGCAAAAGTGCATGGGCTGTTACTTATCTGCAAGATGTCTGCGGGGTCATTAGCTATTGTGCAACTAGACCCCAGACCACTGCCCATTTTATCTTATGGAGTTAGAGTGTTATCTTTACTCATGCCTCTTAAAAATAAGCTTTAGTGGGTGCTAAGTAGCAAGCTCAAATCTATGATTGCAGCAGGGTAAATATCAAATGTATGTTGTGTCTGTCACTTGTCTGGTTATTCTCAAATCCATTCCCTCCCACTATACTGCTCAGCCCTGTATCACAGTGGGCAGATCCTGCAAACTCCATTTTCCTGACTTGAGAACAGAATACTGAAGCACAGGCCAATAAGAGATTTCAGCATCATTTCTTCCCTCTCCCCTCTCTTAAGGTGGCGTGTCTGGCTACGGCTGCCTTCTCCAGGGTTCCAGGTCCCACCAGACAACTCCTGCCCTGTAGGCTTAGCTTTGCTTGGCAGCCTTCCCAGTGGCTTCTGGGTTCTGGTAATATCTTGAGTCCCACCACTTTGCAGGTGGTAGTGCCGTCCTGCTGGTTGCTTTATCATCCCATTCTTTTTCTTTGGCTCTTCAGTTCTTCCAGTACCTTTGAAACTCTGTCCCCATATTAGATTCCTTCAGACTTGAATACTCTTTGCCAGACCAGACCTTAATCAATGCATGTCTCTACTAATATCTACATAGAACACAATTTATTGAAACATGTACATATAAATGTACCAACAAAATAATGGTTCGGGAAATATTTGTTGAATGAGAGGATTTATGTGTGGAAGTGTTACTTGAAAACTGGGTGAAAAAAGATATTTTAATGGTTTAAAATTAAATGTAAAAATTTCTGTTAAAGGGGCGCCTGGGTGGCTCAGTTGGTTGAGCATCTGACTTTGGCTCAGATCCTGTTCTCAGGGGCCTGGGATGCAACCCCGCATCTGGCTTCGTACTCAGCAGGGAGTCTGCTTCTCCCTCTCCCCTCCCCCTGCTTGTGCTATCTTTGTGTGTCTCTAAATAAAAATCTGTTAAAATTTAGTGTAACTATATGTTGATGATGAAATTTTAGTAAGAAGAATTAGAAGTGCTGCTAAAACATTTGAATGGAACCATAGAATTAAAATGGTAGTATAGTCAGAAATTCAAAAATAAAGTCTAAGGGCAATGATTGTAGTCAATTTATTAAAATAAGTAGCTTTTGAACCTTTTTGAACCTTATTGTGATTCACAATAGTAAAGATCTTAGATTGAGAATGAGTACAGTTATATATGCATGCGATAACTGCTGTATTTTCTACTCACTTTCTTCCCTTCTCTTTCATCACATTTTATCCAATGTGACACACAGAGTTTTGAAACATGGTTTAGGTATGTTAGAGGAACCATAATAGTCTTCGCGAATCTCCCCAAGAGATTAAGATATTACTAATCCTCGCTCACTCTGTCTTCCACTATAGTGGCTATCTATTGCTTTTGTTAGCTCAGTATGTTCACCCATGTGCTGGTAATGGCGGCATAATTTTCCTCTTGGAATTATTCCTTTCCTTGTCTTAGTCCAGAGGGTTCAGGTCAACTTCCCGCCCACCTCTCCTGTCCCCCACCACTTTTTTCACTACCTCTGGGGGAGGCATGTCATCTGGTTCTGGTCAAGGAGAATGATCTTTGAACACAAGGACCATCTCGGTACTTAGTACATAACCTAAGCAAAGCCAATGAGCTCTGCTGTCAGAAACAAGTTCTTTTCGGGCGCCTGGATGGCTCAGTCGTTTAAGCATCTGCCTTCGGCTCAGTTCTTGATCTCAGGGTCCTGGGATCAAGCCCCACGTGGGGATCCCTGTTCAGCGGGGACTCTATTTCTCCCTCTCCCTCTGCGCCTCACCCCCCCACCACCTGGCACATGCTCTCTCTCTCTCTCTCTCTCAAATAAATAAATAAATAAAATCTTTAAAAAAAAAAAAAAAGAAAAGAAAGAAAGAAACAAGTTCTTTTGCCAGACTGGAAGCTGGTGAAAATCAGCCTGTTGATCCCAAAGCCATCGTATGGACAGAGCTGCCTAGGAGGGAAGCTAACAAAAGGAAAGAGATGGAAGACTGATGCCAGAATTTGTGACCCTGAAGCCAGTCACCTTTTCCCGTGCACGAGTAATTTCACCTTTAGAAATTCAAATGTAAGAAAGAAGCTCCACTTCAAATGATAGTATGTGAAATGACTTGAATTTTATTAAAAATTTACATTATTCAGACCTCTTCAGTATCCTAAACTTATGAACAGATAGAACAAAAATAGAAATCATCACATAATCACTTATATTTTAAATGGCACAAGTGTCTAAAATTATTTGGATACAAAATTTAAGTTTGTTGGACATTTCAGTGCCATTATCAAGTCTTAATCTTATTTCAGTGTCCACATACTTTTAGTTTGGCTGTTCTGGGACCCCCCCCCCCAATTATTAAGAAAAGAACATTTGAAAAAAAAACATATTATTTACATTAGGATTTTCACTGAAAAAATGCAATTAAAGAAATTAAAGCTTCCTCTTCCCCAAATTTAATGTTTATTTTTTTCCCAACCACTATACAGAGATATCATATAACATTATAGATTTATTTAAAGCTATTTATAGCAGATACATTTTAATGTAAGATAAACTTTTACAACGTAGGTCACTTTTTTTCAGTTCTACTCAATATTTGATTTTAAATGTCTTCAGAGTTCATTGATTTGAAACAAATTCCACTCAAAGCACAAAATATACTGAAGGCTGCCAGTTTACAAAAAATGATCCATAAATGAGAAGTTTTAGCTACAGCATTGAACATTATAGTAGGAAAATATGTAAGATAAGTGACATTTCCACATGCCTGTATTATTCCCCGACTAGTTACTGCCGCAATGTATGAACAAGTTGGTGCACGGTTACAACTCTTCTCTATCAGACATTCACAGATGCTCATTTCTTGTTGTTTTTCAAATACGTTATGTGAAACTCTGGACAAGAATTATTCATATTAAAATTACTCCTTAAAAGTGAAGGCAATAGTTCTCTATGGCAGAATTAAAACAGAGCAAGATATAACACTCCAGTGTCTCTAGAAAAATCCTCATCAATCTCTCACATGGACAGCATTTGCTCCAAGGTGGGAGCTTTGGACTTAGCAGGCAGAGTGAATCACTTATACAATATTCTATGAAAAAATGATTGATTTGGAAATCTTGTGCTTTCACTATCAGTGGCATTAATTATTGCTTGCAAATAATGTTACCCAAAGCAGTTGCATTTACTGATCCTATCTTAAAACACTTGACAGGGAAAATAGCAAAACATCACAGGCTAACTTTACCTCTTGTTATTACGACTTTGCGCACACAGAAACATTTACAACTGAGGCTGTGACAAAACTAGTTTTTGTCCTCGATAGCTATACATAGAACACTAAATAAATTCTGGAGATTAGAAAAAGAAAAGTTTTATTAAAAACCAGGCACTATGGAAATTGGTACAAATGAAGTAACCTGAAAAATGTTATATTTGTATTTTTTTTCCTTAATGAGGTGATCTTAAATATAATATTTTAGGAACACTATCATTTTTGCTATAACTGTTAAATGTTTCATTCCTGAGATTTCTGGAGAAAATTAAATTTCTTAAAGTAAGCAAAAACAGAAAGAAATGGTTTTCCTAGATGGGAGGCTGAACTATGGATCAATATCTCAGTCAGTTACTTTCTGTCATTTTCCCATACATCAGGTTTTTCATTTGGGATATAGTCACACTGTAGTTTATTCTTTTAACTACTGGCCCCGAAATATGCCACATCTTTAAAGAGCTGAAATGTTCAGCTGAAAGATGGCATAGGAGTAAAAGTTATTGTTACTAAAAATTTGCCATTGTAGGTAGCTTCTCTTTTTTCAAGTGAGAACATAAAAACAAAATGAGATTTTTACATCTGGTTTGATTTAAATAACAATTCAAGTATCTCCTTTAAAATGATATTCTGAAAAACATTAATATTTATGTACCACAAATTTAAATACATTTTTCTGAAAGGCAGAATATTCCTTGAATATCCTTTGTTTTAATCATTACATAGACTATAAAGATCAAAAGTTAGCTTTGGTTCACATCCCTGTTTTTGATAGTTCCTGATTGTTTTTATCCAAATACCTAACTAATCATTTAGAGATAAAGTTAATATCAAATGCATGGAGGAAAGCTTCAGACAATAACACAATTACATTTGGTTTAAAAAGCTACATTCAAATGAAGATATGGTCTAATAGAAGTCATTTGTTCTTATTTTCAGTTATAGTTGATATATAAGATGTTCACTGAGTTTTTGCATGAAATGGAGTTGTTTCGTAGTCTTGAAAATGAATTCCCTTAGAAGTTGTGATCTTCATAATAGCGCCATTCAAAGCATCATCTTCAATGAGTGTTATTAATCCACTTGCAATCATTGATGGGCTAAAAATAAAGGAAACATTGGTTTTTTAAAACTAAATATGAGGCATAATTATCACTACACTTTGAATTGTTTTTGAAAAATCTATTACCTTTATATGTTAGTAATAGGGAAATGGATATCATGAAGCTATGGCTACCTCCATATTTTAGTCAGTTAGATATCAACTGAATCATATGTCATTCTGACAGGAAGAATTTATGAATTTATATTTATTGTTCAGGAAATGATTATCTTCTCATCTTTATCTTATAGTAGATCTTAGACTTACCAGATAAAAATGGTATTAAAGTAGAAATGTGAGGAATTACAGATAAAGTTTACTGAACATCTATTATCTACTTGTGGCTGTTTTAAGAACTTTCCACGTAGCAATGTATTCATGGACTTTCCAAAAACCCTATTTTAGCATTATTTCTATTTTACAGGTGAGAAAATTGAGGTACCCAAAGGTTGACAGATAAGTTTATGGTCAGGGGTAGAGGCAGGATTTGATCCCAAGTGGTCTGATTCCTTCATCATGACGGTTATGTCTCTCGGCTGTGAGACCAACTGCTTGAACTCAAACACTGTTCACCAGCCATGTGTGTTGATCAACTGTTTCTTATGAAAACGGTCGAAGCTACGGGGCCATATGAAATTTTGCAAAAGGTAAATGTGAATATCGCTTGGAATTTAGTCAAATTAGGTATCATAGCTTCCACTAACTAAACACCACGTTTTTTTAAAAAAAAAAATCTGATGATGGTCAAAGGCATTATGATGCACTGCTTCTTGGAATTCATAATGTATAAACATTCTATCTGGAAACCCAGAAAAAAATATTTTTTTTAGAGAGTTTGCCAAAATGTCCACAACAGCCAAACTATGGAAAGGGCTAAGATGTCCATCGACAGATGAATGGATAAAGAAGATGTGGAATATATATGTATAATGGAATATTATGCAGCCATCAAAAGGAATGAAATCTTGCCATTTGCAAAGACGTGGATGGAACTGGAGGGTATTATGCTGAGCAAAATAAGTCAGAGAAAGACATGTATCATATGATCTCACTGATATGAGGAATTCTTAATCTCAGGCAACAAACTGAGGGTTACTGGAGTGATGGGGGTGGGAGGGATGGGGTGGCTGGGTGATAGACCTTGGGGAGGGTATGTGCTATGGTGAGCGCTGTGAATTGTGTAAGACTGCTGAATCACAGACCTCTACCTCTGAAACAAATAACACATTATATGTTAAAAAAAAAAAAGAAGAAGAAGATAGCAGGAAGGGAAAAATGAAGGGGGGGAATCAGAGGGGGAGACGAACCATGAGAGACTATGGACTCTGAGAAACAAACTGAGGGTTCTAGAGGGGAGGAGTGTGGGGGGATGGGTTAGCCTGGTGATGGGTATTAAAGAAGACACGTGCTGAATGGAGTACTGGGTGTTATACGCAAACAACGAATCATGGAACACTACATCAAAAATTAATGATGTAATGAATGGTGATTAACATAACATAATAAAATTAAAAAAATGAGAAATAGAGAGTCTGCCAAACCAACACTTTGAAGCACCCTTAGTTTCTCAAATTTAAAGGGTTATTTTTTCCCTTTTTATGACTTATGTTTAGATAGTACTTTGCTCCATCATATAAAGGAAGATCAGTATAGTTTTACTTACTCCAAAATTCCATAGAACTTCATCATATCCTTAATATGATCCTTATATTCTATATATTGTCCCATGTTTTCTTCTTTCTCAATGGATTCGAGGATGGGTGTATTAACAAAGCCTGGGCAAATGGCATTCAGTCTAACACCACTGTTCATGAGATTAGCTGCCATCTGTGGATTAGAAGTAGAAGGTTGCAGGTTTCAGTTGCTTTGTAAATGTATACCATGGGACACACTGATAATTAAAACCATTTCAAAGACTCTGATGTGAAAAATACTAGTCAGATATCCTTCTAGTGATCTAACAATGATAATGTTAAGGTTGACTGGTAGCAGAAAATGAAAGAATAGGGCGCCTGGGTGGCTCAGTCGTTAAGCGTCTGCCTTCAGCTCAGGTCATGATCCCAGGGTCCTGGGATCGAGTCCCACATCAGGTTCCCTGCCCAGCAGGAAGGCTGTTTCTCCCTCTCCCACTCCCCCTGCTTGTGTTCCTGCTCTTGCTATCTCTCTCTCTGTCAAATAAATAAATAAAATCTTAAAAAAAAAAAGAAAAAAGAAAATAAAAGAATACATACCTAAAGTATCAAATTAATTCTGGAAAGCCTCAGCTAATTAATTCTTTAAAAATCAATATTGCTGGGAAACTCCTGAAAATACTTGATTATCTAAGCTGCTCTTATCTACTGAACTCTGCAGGAAGCTAAACGTAAAAAGCCGAGGCTCAGAATCAATATCTCTCAAGTTTGCTTTTAAAGATTAGGATTGTATATCAAGAGACTATTTCTTTAAAAAATACTGTTAGTGGAACGTTTGGGACTCTGATTGATTATAAAGATACTCTTATAATATGCACTATGTGGAAGGCAATTTAAGTATTTTCAGACTAGCATTCTTTGGCTTAATTTCAATCTATTGATTTTATTTGAACTGTTGATAAAACAAAATGTAGTCAATTACTTTTGGATTCCATTAACTTACTGCTAAAGTTCATTTGTAACCCCCAAAATCAACAATCATGGATCTTTTGTGGTCATTTATGGACAAGCACAGAGCAAATGTTCCAACTAAGATCAAAAAGATGTTCTTGTTTCAGCTCTTATACTATAAACAAATGTCCTCTTTGTGATATATTTAGTCTATGTTTTTGTGCCTTTTGTTGGTGACTTTGCTATGTAAAACGCCTCCCAAGCATAGTGGTGAAGTGCTGTTCAGTGTTCTTAAGTGAGGGAAGGCTGTGATGTACCTTACAGAGAAAATTCATATGTTAGATAAGCTTCATGCAGGCATAAGGTGTAAATGCTGTTGGCCATGTTAATACATATCAAATACAATACATATTAAATAGGCTGTCTTTACATAAAAATATACATAAGACTAGACAATGTATGGATTGGTTGCTCAAAATGCTGTAACCAGAGGCTCAAAGGAACTAAACCCCGTATTTCCCCGAGGAGCAACAGTTCAATATTCTCTACTGCAGTGTTGGCAAGTGGTTTGATAGAGCTAACTACCACAAAAAATGAGAACTGACTGTACAGATTTACATTCTTGTCATTGTAAATAGGAGATTTTTGGTATTTAAAAATTATTTATTTTTTTATTTAAATTCAATTAGCCAACATATGGTAGATCATTAGTTTTTGGTGTAATGTTCAATGATTCATTAGTTGCATATACCACTCAGTGTTCATCAGAATTATTTTGTTTTGTAAGAGCTTTATGTGTTCCTTAAAAGTTGAATTAAAGATTAAATCTCTGCAAAGTAAATAAAAATTTCCAATCAACTTGAATTAAGAGCATGAGAGCTGCTTATCTTCCTTTTTCACTGAACATTTACCGTTCATGCATCTACTTTCTTTCTCCCCATCTCTTCTCTATCTTTTTCTGTCTGGTCCCTCTCTTTGTCTCACCTAGATTAATCACAGCAGAGATTCCCCCAACTCTTTTATCCCCTTCTACACCTGTCCTCTCTAATACATTCTCTTAACAACAGCCAGAATGGTCTTCTGAAAATGGAAACCTGATCTTGTCACTCCTTTGCATAAAAGACCCACTGATGCTTGCATTTCGAATCAAAGCTCATTTCTGGGGCCCATAAGCTGCTTTTTGTCTGGCTCTGGCTTCTGACTTTCCCCTTGCTCCTCAGGTTCCATTCAAAATGCCTCCTTTCGGTTAATAAAAAGGCAAGCATTCCTCTGTACACCTGTCACCCGAGGCCCCATGGAGACGTCATCCTTGACTACTCTCTCTGGTAAATTCTGGTCCCATCCCTCTGTGCTCGCCTTTTTATCATATCTCCAGTGATAAGTGATACCTAAAACACACTACATATTCTACTCAAGGAGGCCTAAAGTTAATAATTTTTAAATTTGGAGTCAATTTTAAAAATAAAGAGTGTCTCCCCCCCCTTTTTCTTACCCTTAGGATATTTTTCCATAATGCGTCTGTGTTTAGGACCAACTTCATTTTTATTATTTTTTTATTTTTTTATTTTTTATTTTTAAGATTTTATTTATTTGACAGAGAGAGAGATAGAGAGAGCAGGAACACAAGCAGGGGGAGTGGGAGACGGAGAAGCAGGCTTCCCACGGAGCAGGAAGCCCGAGACAGGGCTCAATCCCAGGACCCCGGGATCATGACCCAAGCCGAAGGCATACGCTTAACGACTGAGCCACCCAGGTGCCCCTTCCAACTTCATTTTTAAAAGATCTCTTCTTCACTTGCTCCTTGATGTGATCTGAAAACCATCTTTTATAACAAAGATTAAAGGAAAATTTACTTTTCTCTCTTTAACCCAGATGTACTGAATTCTGAATTTCTTCCCCTCTGCTTTATAGAACTCATGTTTCATATATGCACAGAAAGAAAACAAGAGATACTGTGGTTGTTAGGTCCTCACCGCTGCTGAGCGTGTGAATCCAATTATGCCGTGCTTTGAAGCACAATAAACAGGCTGTTGTGCCACAGGCATGAGCCCTGAAACAAACAAAAAATTTAAACAATTTCACTAAAAAATAAGCAGATAAAAATCCAATAATTGCTATGCAATTGAGTAATTCATGCCTATTCCGTTTGAAGCTTATTCTACAAAATACACTACAATAATTACCAGACATTTTTTCCTTCCATGATCTCTACTATACTGGCCAGAATTGATGGTATGTGAGTTACAGCCTAGGAATGAAGCCGAGAGTGATATGTAAGTCCTTCTGTCTCCCTGACCCTCTGTCAAGAGAAGTAAATATTATCTGAAACATAAACAGAATCACCTTTAAACCCAGTAAGTTACCACCAATTTTCAGTTGTTAAGTCTTGATTTTAAAATGTGTCTATTCTTCATTTTGTAAGACTTCCAAATGGCTTCCAAGTTTCTGAAGTGAGACTTGGAGATGACTTGTCTTTGCTATAAATTAGTATGCATTTCCCCATCGCCTATTGTACTGAATGGTGCCTCTAAAGTGTTTAAGAAAAGTCAAAGTAACTTCTTTTGATTTTGAGCTGTAGGAGATGCCTAGATCTTCCTGCCCATGACTTAGGTAAAGAAAGCCAGAAATTAAAAAAAGAAAAGAAAAGAAAACCAGAAATAAGAATGTATGATCCTATTTCATTTCATTTCATAATTATGTACTCTAACAGAATTCAAGCAATTTTAGAATTGGTTTAATTTTCCACATATACACAATAGTAACTGCTCGGATGTATGATTAAATTCATGGCTTGCAGAAATACTAGTATTGTAGCACACACAGCATCTTTTCTCCCCTACCTCCTGGCCCAACCCACCAAAAGAAACAAAACAACAGCAAAAACCTTTTACTGAACTGTTACTATCAAGTTTATTTCTCATCATTATCAGTTCTCTACAGTGACACTTTAAGCCAGAGCCATTCGTATATTTCAGTTTTTAACAAATTTCCCCCATTAACTCATTTTAACATTTTTTAAATTTGTGATATCTGAGTCAAGCAACAGTGATCTCTGATTACTATAATGTTATTAATATCAAATGTCACGTTAATAATACTAAATTATTCTGCTGAGACACGTTCATCTCCACCCAGCTAACTAGTCCCAGAGCACCACCAATCAGTCGAGCGTGTTGTGCCAAAGTTCAGCAATAAATGCAGACCTTAACCACTCCCTGGGTGCCTGCCAGGTCTCAATTTATAAAGTATGTTTGCTCAAGAGCAGTTTAAATCCCTGAGGATGGTAGATCACACATAGTGCGTCCACCCGGTGATTTCAAAGTACTGTACCATGTGGCTCTCTTGTTGTTGTCGTGCTTGTTGTTTCTTAGCTTAAGTAAAATGTGTAAGTTAATTAAGTTCATCGGTGTCAGTCAACAAGAATTTATGATGCCTCCACAGGGTACACAGGTGTGTTAGGGGTTGGGGACAAAGGGAATAAGTAGGTGCAGCCAGACATTGCTGCTGCTTGCTCTTCTAAGTTAGTCGTTGTTTT
The DNA here is from genome assembly GCF_004348235.1 of Phoca vitulina. Taxonomy (NCBI): domain Eukaryota; kingdom Metazoa; phylum Chordata; class Mammalia; order Carnivora; family Phocidae; genus Phoca; species Phoca vitulina. The sequence continues at coordinate 12,683,931 of NW_022589756.1, read as the reverse complement.
GCCTCTCCTTAAAGGTTTACGAGACAAAGGCAGTTGGTTGGAGGATGGTGTTCACGGACTGCAGGAAATGCAGAATGAACCTTAGTTAGAGATAAGCTGACGCAGCCACAGAAACAAAAAAGCACAAGGACACCGTTCATAAATGTTGTCAAAGATGAATTCGGAATGAATTTCTGTTACTTGTGCGAAGGTACTGAACTTCTGAACCCAAGCTAGTTCAAAGTGTCACAGAAGTGAAATAAATCAAATAGTGTTAGGTTGGTTCCATCTAAGAAGCAAGCACAAAACACAGACGTTCCTCTAAAGACACAATTGTAAAGGCGACCAGAATGTGAAAAATTTGTTTGCATTTTTAAAGTGGCATTCGGTTTTATGAATCTTGTTAACATTATAATGACATTTTCACTGCTATCCTGCAAAATGTCTATTTATGCATTGCTTTCACTTTCTGATATTAGATCAAAGCCTGTATAAATCAATATCAGACATTCAGAAATCGTGTCCTTTTCTATTTTTTTACAGCTTTATTGAGGTATAACGGACACACAATAAACCACATATATTTAAAGCGTACAGTTTGATAAGTTCTGACATATGTGTACACCCATGAAACCATGACCACAATCAAAATAATGAACATATCCATCACCTAAAAGTCTCCTCGTGCCCCTTTGTCATCTCTTCCTTCTGCTTTTCCCCCTCCCTCTAGGCAAACACTGATCTGCTTTGTGTCACTGTAGTTTGCCTTTTCTAGAAGTTTATACAAATGTAATCATATATTGTAAACTCTTTTGGTCTGACTTCTTTCACTCAGGATAATTATTATGAGCTTTATCCATGCTGTAGTGTGTATCAATAGCTCATTTTTCCTTTCTTTTTTTTCTGAATAGTATTCCACTGTAAGGATATACCCATCAGTTACATATACATTCACCTGTTGATAGATATCTGGATTGTTTCCACTTTTAGGGTATTACAGATTAAGAGAATTCTTTTTTTTCAATTACTTAAGCAAGTCATAGTTAACTTAGAGATTTTTTTCTTTATCTTCCCACATATAGATTTTCACTGTTGCTTCTTATGTTTCAAACAGGTAGGGTGGGTTAGTGATCCGCAGCGCTTTCCCCCCAGCTTGCCAATGGACAGTCCAGGTGGAAATTTACCATCTGTACCTCAGCTTGCTATTGTGAAAAGAAGACTAAATGGGTAGAGAAAGGCTTTTTTTTTTTTTTAAGGTTTTTGTTTTTCTTTTTAACAATGATTTTGTTCTGAATATTTCAGAAATCCAACATTTTCTATTGGATCTCAAGAGCCACTTTTCTTTTACACACAATGCTATTGCTATTGTGGTCTAGCTTCAGTATTTTTAACCATACTTCTGTTACTTACCTTAGCCCTAAAACACTAATATATGTTGTTTCTGTGTGCTTCAAATAAAAATGTATTCTGAGGCTGGGAATCAGGGTCAGCAGGTAGAATTGTGCAGGATGTGTATGTTATGACTCTGGAAACACCATTAACATGGTAGTGTAAATTTTGCCCTCTCCCGCCCCCAAATTCCTGCAGTTTACAACCTGCACAACCAGACATGGCAGCCGTCTCTGGTAGAGGAGGATGACCAAACAAAAGAAACTGTGAAGGAAGAACCAGTAGAGGTAGGAAGAAAACAAGCTAAGCACCATGTCATAGAAATTAAAGATAGTATTCTAAGAAGCCTACAGTGGTCACTGTTATCAAGTGCAGAATCAAATGAGAATCATTCCTCTTGAGATATGAAACATGTCTCAGAATCACTTATCTAAAAGTAATACCCTTGGTCTCACATTTTCCTCCAGCTACAATTCCATATCTCTTGACAACACAAAGTACTGAAAAGAGTTACTCTATTCACTGTCTCAACTCTCCTTGCTTCCCATTTGCTGAACAACTCACTCTACTTGGGCTTCCATCTCACTGCTCCAATCAAACATCTCATGACCAACACTTTCTTATACTATTTAACCACTCAAAAATGTCTTTTTAATCAAAGTGGTCAAGAGGGATGATATAGCATAGTAGTTTGGACTTTGGGTGCCATGATGGCTGAATTTAAAAAAAAAAAATTTTTTTTCAGGGAGGACTTTTTTTTAAATCTTTTTAAAAATTTATTTGAGAAACAGAATGCATGCAAGCACAAGCAGGGGGGCGGCAGAGGGAGAGGAAGAAGCAGACTCCCTTCTGAGCAGGGAGCCTGATGCGGGGCTCGATCCCAGGACCCCGGGATCATGACCTGAGCTGAAGGCAGACGCTTAACTGACTGAGCCACCCAAGCGCCCCCCGAGTTCAAATTTTGAATCCACCACAATGAGCTATGTGACCTTTGAAGAAGTGCTGGCTACCAAGGTGTTTTTCTTCTGTGAACCAGAGCCATCATAGTAGCTGCTGAGTCTCCAATGAGCTAATTTACATAAAATACTTCAAGTAGCGCCTGGCACATAATAAACTCTACTATTTGCTATTATTTTATATAAATATTTTTCTTAAGAGGAAACATCCCCAAATCTTGTTTTATAGACTTATTTATCCACATTATATCTTTTTGTGAGAATGTACATTTTGAACTAAAATGCCACAAACCTGGTCCAGTGTCCTAACTTTCTTTGGTTTCTGAACCGTGGCAAACTGTGGGCTACTAATCCTAATTGAAGAGGATTTACAGAAGTACATTCATTTAAGATCTGTGTGTTTAGTACCTTTCAAGTACAAGGTATAGGGAAGTAGTCTTTAAAATATACTCTGTTAAGGGGCGCCTGGGTGGCTCAGTTGGTTAAGCATCTGCCTTCGGCTCAGGTCATGATCCCAGCGTCCCGGGATCGAGCCCCGTGTCGGGCTCCCTGCTCAGTGGGGAGCCTGCTTCTCCCTCTGCCTCTGTCCCTGCTTTTGTTCACTCACTCTCTCTCTCAAATAAATAAAATAATATATACTCTATTGAAACGTGTCAGACTAATGGGAAGACCCCTGGTGCAGTGGGAGAGTAGAAATTCATTGGCTGAACTGCTAGATCAGTGCCCGTCATCCAACTCCAAGGGACTTTTGCCAGTATTAGGACTACAGGACCAGCTGCTGTACTTAATTTGGGTTTTTAACATCTTGCAAATTAATACCTATATGCAGAGGGTCTTCATGTTAAAGGACTTAAGAACAACAACAAAACAAAGGATTGTGGCAATGAGACGGCAGTCTCCAAAGAAATGACATTTTGTTTAATATTGTGAGACATTTCTTATTAGTGTTTAAAAATGGAGGCCTGCTTCTCCCTCTCCCACTCCCACTCCCCCTGCTTGTGTTCCTGCTCTCGCTCTCTCTCTCTGTCAAATAAATAAATAAAATCTTTAAAAAAAAAATTGATACCTTATATTTAAAATTTAAGGTCAAGAATAGAGTTTTTATCTCTAAAACTCTCTATCTCTAAACCCTCTAAAACTTTTATCTCTAATACTCTAGACCCAGCATGGTGCAAAGTTCACTTACAGAATCCCAAAATGACTCTCTCTAAAATATAACATGTCTAGTTAGTTACAGGATTATGTTTATCATAACAATAGATTTAGAAAAAAATCAATAGGAGAAATTCTAGCCACAAAATAGAGAAATCGTTTCTACAACTGCTCAGGATAATACCACCAAATAGCCACTGACTGATGAGATAATTACAAAGAAAAATTTAAATACCTGAAAATTACATATGCAATTACAGAACATACAAGGAAGTCATTTAGAAAAATATAATTTCCATTTCCACATTTGTTCTCCCATCTTTAATATTCTTTCTGGCCATATTTGCAACAGATAGCTTTAATCTCTACATCCCATAGGATGTAAAAAAACTCCAAAAGGATTTTGTGCAAAAAACTGAAATCTGTTCGGACGGGAATTGTACTGGATCCCCAAACAGGTTTTCTTTTAAGTGGATAGAAGCCATACGAAATAGATTACAGAGAAGTACTAAAGAAATTCAACTTAGGAAAATAAATTGAGAATCTAAGCATACCAATCTTTGCATGATAAATTGTAGTTCAGCAGCTATGCCAAAAAGCAGGAATCTGAACCCCTCACATTTTCTTTACAATCAAGAAGGAAACCATGTACCCACCTTTCTGTTTTTAACTATCACATCTCTAAGACAAAGGAAAAGGGAGAACTAGTGAGAATCTGTTTATCTATATTGGTGCAGAAAGCTGACCAAAGTAATGGAGGCACTTCCTCATTATGTGATGTTCCACATAACAGAACACCTTATCTGATGCTGCTTTTTTTCCCCTAGGTATCATGTTTACCATTAACAAATCATGTTTTATTTATTTACCTATTTTATTTATTTTAAAGATTTATTTATTTATTTTAGAAAGAGAGAGAGAGCACGAGCAAGGAGGGGGAGGGGGAGAGGGGGAGAGGTGGAGGGAGAAGGAGGGGAAAGAATCCCAAGCAGACTCCCAGCTCAGCGGGGAGCCCTCCGCGGGAGTTGACTTCACCAGTCGAAGATCATGACCTGAGCTGAAATCAAGAGGCGGATGCTTAACCGACTGACACACCCAGGCACCCCCAAATCATGTTTTAAAGTGTGACATGACATAAAAAGTGGTCTAAGCCTTCCTAAAACCATGACATCTTCTATAATAAAAATCTTTCCAGAAAGGTAATTTTGTTTGTTAAGAATTAACTTTATTAATTCTTAGAAAGTGGCTTCTAAAGTTGCACCAAACTTCTCCTTCCTAAAAGTTCAGGCATTGCCTGTGCTGTGATCAAAAGAAACAAGAGATGGGCTTCTGTAGCCACTCAGTGAATCTCCCTCTGCAAACTGGAAGCTAGCTGCTCGAAGTGTGGTCCAAGGACCAGCACCACAATTTCAGGACCCCTCCCAGACCTACTGAGTCAGAATTTACATCTAAACAAAATCCCTAGGTAATATCTATGCATGTTAGATTCCAGAAGACTTATTCATTTCCTAATCTGGCTAGGAAGCCCTAAATCTTTTTATCCATTCCTCAAAAGGCCAACTTATCAATATTTCATCTTTCTTATTGATCCCTCTAGTCTGTGCCTTCTTAATAATTTTACGCCATAAGACAGCAAAATGGACACCATGAAGAACGTTGCCAGTACAAAACAAGAAATGTGGCTCGCATATTCCTAACAGCTGACATCTGACCAATAAAGATCCAGATACTGTAGGATCACCTAATCTATGACATACACTCATAACGGCAAAATAAAAGCTGCTGTTATTACTACTGCTAATTCTCACCACATTTTCCAAGTTATATATAGTTGTTCGACTATAAGTTGTAGGGACTTGGTAAGAGGTAAATGTGACATCATACAGCCAATAGTTTAGCACAATGCCTGTGACTTGGAAGTTGCTAAATATGTTAGGCCCCCTTCCTTGTAGCAGGAATACTTGCAGAGGGTGGTACCACGTGATTCTTTTTACTTTCAGCCTAGAGATGAAAGAAGGTGATGAATATTTTAGCTCACCTGAAATTTCTGCTCTCTTGTGACATTCCAGTCCAACTACCGTTCTTCAGGCCATGGGAGACCCAGTGCCTTGAAATTCAGTATCATGTTTCTGTTTAAAAAGTCTATGTCACGCTAACCATTTGGTTCTGCCATGCTGATAAGAGATACTGATGTACAGCTCTTCAGGTAGAAATTTTGCCTAGTTATATCCATATCCCCCTTTTCCTTTCTGTACATGCTCAATGTATGCTTGATTAAGTTGAATCTGTTACTTAAAGCGGTATCTTTAGGACATCCACCTTAACACAAACTACAAGCTAATTATATCAGCTTAGATGAAACATATAGCTCAAGTGAGTATGATACTGGGTTGATATTTAAGACATGCTAAAAAAAAAAAAATCTATGATTGTTTTCTTGAGACCCTAATGTTTTCAGAAAATAAGTTTTCTTATTTACGGTTTTTAATCTCAGTAAATAAGACCCTAATGGGATCTCTCACAAAATGCCCCTGAGTGCCTGTCTCAGAGACACAGAGAATGCTCCCAGTGAACACCAGGACCTCAGCAGCTGGGTATGTAGGCAGGTAGAGGCAGGATTAGCAGGCAGATTGCTTTTCCTGTGACAACTACTTCGTCCTTCCCACTGTTTGAAGCAACGAACTACATAAGAAGCACACTTGACTCTCACCGATGTCTTGTGCTCAGAGGACAGCTGTTGAATGACCCGCCTTAAACCAGACTTCATGCTGATCTGTTGTTGTTCCTCTCAACTATTTTTTTTTAATAGTTAAGGATGACTATGTCAACACGAGCACAGCTTTATATACTGTGTTGATAGACAGAAACTCCTAGAGAAGAGTCTAGGTTGTTAACAGTGCTCAGAACATCTTCCGGAGCTCCCAGCTGGCGCACACCCTTCCCTCAATACGCGGAGGAATCACTCTCCACTTGACTCCTGTTTGTTAAACTTATTAATTGCATTTGATACTTGGTCTGCGTCAGTGGTCATTACTCATTAACTTCTCTGCCCAAACCAGTGTTTCAACTTAAGGTTTTACTGACAGTGAAGGACTCCAGTGAATCTATGTAAGAGATCGTGAGGGAAGACTGGTGGAGTTCAACAGCACCCACAGCTAGTCCTTTAATAGAGGGACCAGTAGGGGGGAAATAGGAACAAATCTGAGGAAAGGAAGTTCGGAAAACACCTCTGGAAAACACAGAGGAAGCAAGCATTGGAAATATCTTTCCTAGATTTTGTCATTTATACCTCAATAAAGCTGGGGGAAAAATACTTTGACTCTGGTAACTCCTCAAAGACTTTTTTGGTCATCTGGCCTCTCCCAACAGGCAATGACTTCAAGGGTTTAAAACTGTTGGTAACATTTCTGAGGAAAATGTGAAGCCAGAGAGGTTCTCACTGATCTTTTTCTACTATTACAAAATCCCAAGTGTTTATCAAACTAATCTTATTGTGGGAAGAAGAGACGCTCTTGGGGATTGGACAGAATACAAGGCAATGCATCTTCATCCTCTTTGTGAGATGAAAGGACATTAGTGCCAAAGCCCGGGGTGGGAAGAGAGGTGGCAGGGCCTGCCCAGGTTGGCCAGTGACGACAAAGAAACAGTACAAAGGCATCAGGTATAGAGGTCAGGCATTATGGAGGAAGGGTACGTCTCTACAGAAGGATGAAGGCACCACATTAAACAGAATGGACAAAGATGAGCTACGTAACCATTATAAGTAGAGTTACCCTGCTGGTTGGGAGGAATGTCAGGTGGAGAAGCAGTCTGGAATGCCATGATATTCATTAAATTGTAAGAGTGCCAGAAAGGTAATTTGAAACCCAAACGATCTTATCACTGAATTTGTATTTATTCACTGTTTCATCTGCATGATTAGAGAAAGATCCACACACGGTTCCAAATGTTGATTCTGAAACAGGTAAGAAGAGAATGAATACCCAGGGGTGGGTAGTGTGATAAAGCAAGCTCTTAGCCAAGAAAGCAAAGTGGACGTCTAATTGTAATCCTTAAATTGCGCTTCTCAATGACGTGTTTTGACTTGTGACTTTGGTAACCTCCTCAGATGTTTTCAGGGCTTTACTCTGTGTGTCAAATGGGGCAAAAGCTTAAGATATCACTGAAGTTTAGTTATGTGGTCTTGAGATTAAAGCAGTGCCCAGAAGACCTGAAGATAACTAGCACATTTCACTGGTTTCATGGAGTTATAGGAAGTCAGTTTCTTTTACCTCACAGTTGGGCTAAACTACTCAGGGATGGAGAGCCAGATTAACAATCTCACGGACAGAAGAGTTAGATCACCTGGTGATTAAGACAGAAGAGGTCCTGTATCAGGTTGCTTGCACGGGAATTTCAGCTTTACTGCTGCCTTGCTGTGTAAGCTTGTGCAAGATACTCAAATTCTCCTACCTTGATTTCCTTCTCTATGAAATGGAGATTACAGAATCTACTTCATGGGGTGGTTGTATTAAATGAGGTAATATACACACGATGCTTAAAATAGTATTGTGTAAACAGTGAGTGCTCAATGAATGTTAAGTGTGATGACATCTTTAAATATTTTTATTGGCCAAAAGGCAGTAGTACATTGCATTTTTTAATTATGCTCTGAGGCAAGTAAGCCCCCCCCCCTTTTTTTAAGCCTCCTCTTATGGTACAGAATGTCTCAAACAGAGTCCAAAATTGATCTAGCCCTAAGGCTTCCAGACTTCCTGGGAATGAAAGAAATGCCTCCAGTGACAGAAGGGCAAGGGGCTCCCTGGACAGGGTTCATGCGTCTTCAATCCTTGTTAGCCCTTTAGCTTCAAGACACAACCCATGGGATTATCTCTTGATCACCACCCCACGTTTTTCTACATTTCTACTTTTATTAAGATATCAAATACTTCTTGTTAATTCTCCAAGCATTTATGTATTTTTTCCCTTATAATTTCATTTCAAAATGGTGCAGATATAGCCTTGGCAATTTGCCTCTAGGGTTTCAGACTCCCAGAATCTAAAATGTGGCTCTCTCTTGGGCCAAATATCTAAGCCTTGCCCATGCTCTCACCTTTTACCACATCCTCAAAATTGAAATGTTATCATTTATAAGTAGACGTAACATTAGGAAAAATAACCAAGTTACCCTCAAAAACTTGTAGAATTGGTTCTATAATAACTTTAGGGATGTCATTTTGTCTTTAAGCAACCCAGAAACCAAAATGCTAGTCTGTTTTTTGAGAACCTCTCAAGAAGGAGATTTCTAAGCCTCCCTTGGTTTGAAGAGTTTAAAGAGGATCACCTGACAATGAAGCCCAGAGGAAGGAGAAAGAACAAAGCTGAGAATCAGAGCTCTGATGTGGTCACAGGTGCTTGCACACCTGACCCCTGAAATACAACTGGAACTGGGAGGTGGGGCACAGGGGAGAGGCGGGGAACACCTGTTCTGAACACCTGTTCTGAAATTACGAAGTGACTGAAACCAGGTAATGTAAGGAAGTCTCCCTACTTTGGGACATGCAGAGTTTAGATGACTCACTGTCAATACTGGTCAGACTTCTAAAACTTCATAATTTCATTTGAACTACTGAAGAAGCACTGGTGATTTTTTTTTTCCCCTAGAATTTTAGAAGTCAAGTCATCTGGTTAAGTTGCTCCAAAAGTTTCTGCCAAAGATTTATAGCCACTATTGAGTAATATGGTACCGGGTGGTATTAAATCCTACTGCCCTGAATAAAACAGAGTTTGGATTACACGTTGTGGCAAAGACTGTTAGCTGTCTACTGGAATCCATTCTTTCCTTAGGCACAGAGCTAGATGACATTCTCAGACCCTCTTGTAGTTAGGTGAGCCATGAGGTCAAATTCTGTTCTGGAACCTGAACACAAGTGAGGCTGGGGGTAGAGGGGTTTAGAAAGGCAGCTTTGCCCCCCTACCCCGTGCTCTCTATTTCTGTTGCAGAGAAAGGAGTCCCCACCCCATCGTACCCCACCCCCACCAGCATAACTATGGAAGCTCCATGTCAAAGAGCTCAGCCAGCTAGTTTTCCCAATGACTGCATATAGAAGAGGCTCCTGGCAACAAGGATCTTGCCCGGGACTGATATATGAGTGAGAAATAAGCTTATACTATATTTAAGCCATTACATGTTTGGGTGTAAACTATCAATGCAGTTTAGCATTGAGGGGTGGCAGAATAGGTCACCCCAAAATGTGTCATTTTGGCATAAGAATTATTTGGAGCTAAAGGCACTTGAAAAACAGCAGGTACAAGAAGGGCACTCCGACCTCTCCTTTTCCTCCTGAAAGCAGGTGATAAAACTCCCATGTAAAATATGTCCTTCCTATACCAGTAGGAAAGAAACATTCTTATCACCAGAGATGGGGAGTTGAGGCCAATGGAAATCTGTACAGACCTTGTTAAAATAACTCTCATCTTCCTTTAGGACCCCTAAATATTTTAGTGGCTTTCCCACAATTACCTCTCTTTGTTCAACCTTGTTTATAAACGCTTAGGCCTAGCCGTTCTTGGGGCTTGGTTTTCCTATGGGGGCTCTCACATACACGTAAAAATCTATACCCTTTTTTCCTGTTCATCTGTCTTATGTCGATTTAATTCTCAGGCCCAGCCAGAGACCCTAAGAAACTATAGGTAAAGCCTGGCCTCCCCTACAACAGATCCCAACTACTATATATGCCATATTTTTAAATTATATACTCCTTCTAAAATCACATGGGAGTAGAGATACCGTGCTGTGTTTTAGCACTTTTTTACTTTGTCAAAGATGCTTTCATATGCATTACTGCTCAGTGCCACAGTAAGGGAGCTTAAAAAGTCACAATTTAAAGTAATAGAGGTAAACATATACTTCAAACTTCTGATATTATGCAATAGAAAATTCCATAGAGGCAGTAAAAACAAAACAAAACAAAGCAATTAAATGAATTTTCAATTCCCAACCTGAGTTGATAGTAAATATACTCAGAAGATTTACCTTTGTGGTCCAAATTACCAATAGGAAATTGTTATGAATGTCATACTTGTCCTTACCTGCTAAAGAGGACATATTGATAATGATGCCGCCTTCACCTCCGTTTTGCTTACTCATGTAATCCAAGCCAAGGTAGGTCCCACTGATAACAGAAACCTAAGCCAGAGGCATAAACAGGAAAAACAACATAGCCGTTATACTTTATAATATATCCCAGAGTGAAGCTTTTATGGCGATTGCAGACACCCAGGGAGATTTCTGCAAATACTATCACCGAAAGGCTTTCAAGCGGCTGCTTGCTTTTTTTTAAAGCGAGCCATTGACTAGCTTCTCTTTTGTTTGCCTACAGTTGCAGAGCTTCTCACATCTCTGCAAAACTTCACTTAGTTGCCCAATCTGAGACTTTATGAAAAAAAGTTGTATTCCTACAGTGTTTGTCACTTGACCTCAAATCTCGGCATCTTCGAGAATTATACATGCAGTATTCTTTTTCTTCTCTAAATATTGGGTAAAAACTTATTTACCCTTCTTAGCATATGGTTCTCAGATCCAGGTTAATTCTCTTGGATCTTGGAATATATAATAGTGGAAACCCTTGATTTCCTACACGGTTTTCATGTCCTTTTTTTTTTTTTATTTCTAATAAAAAGTCTATTTGGCATTTGTATCTACTTCTTCCCCAAGTAACTCATGAGGAAGGTGATCTCCCCAGGTTTAGTGTGGACACTGATTAATTTCGTTCAGTCACAGAAATCCCATTCTCTTTGCTAGTGACTGGTTTAGGAGCCCACATGTGACCCATTTCCAGCCAGTGAGACCTGAGGAGCAGTCAGCTAGAGGGGGTCCTGGTCAGGGAAGGGCAGTGGAAGAGGATGTGGCCGAAAAGACTGTTGCTTTTAAGAAAACCAGAAAGAAATGATTACATTAGTCCTTTTCCATCCCTCTGTATGGGCGTGGTGGCTGGAATACACAGTTACACTGCTAGTACCCTTAAGATGAAAGCTCCGCGAAGGAAGGCAGACTGGAGAGATGAAAAGAAACTGGGTTCTGGGATCACTGTGTGGCAGTATCTAGCTCTCATGACCTCTGTGTTGTGTGAGATCACATAATTCTCTTCCTCAGTTTCAGGACCCCGACTTTTCGGTCAGTTGGACACAGGGTCTGCTGTACTATCTGTCACTTAATCTTGTTCATCACTCTCGCACTGTCTTTTTGAGACTTTACTCTGATTGGTTACTCACCTCCCTGCGTAGGCAACTTTTTTGTTGTATTCTTTTTTTTTTTTTTAAGATTTTATTTGTTTATTTGTCAGAGAGAGAGAGAGAGAGCACAAGCAGGGGGAGCGGCAGGCAGAGCGAGAAGCTGAGCAAGGAGCCTGATGCGAGGCTCGATCCCAGGACGCTGGGACCATGACCTGAGCCGAAGGCAGATGCTTAACCGACTGAGCCGCCCAGGCGTCCCTGTTGTATTCTAACATTGGAGAATTTGCCACTACCAAAAACAACCTGTGGTACAAAACTTCTACTTGAAGCCTTATTTTCCCTTTTAGATTTCAGAACTCCTCTCCCTTCCAACTCAGACTTTGAGAAGGTGAACATTTTCTTTTGATATCTTAATTCCTACTTTTTGCATTCTTTACAATACTGCAAAGAAAATGACACAACAGTAATGAGTCTGAAACTGAGAGCATATAGTGGTGGTTACCTTCTTTTTATTTTAAAAAGTCCATTTGGAGTTTTCTTGACACACATTCAACGTTGCCACTCTACCTAATAGTAGTTCTAGAACAAAAAAGTAAATTGAAGATTCTATTCACTTAAGCCATGTGTCAGTTTGATATTAAGCAGGCTTAGGGAGAATGAGGAAAATCTCCACATGATTCCCTTTACAAAGAAAAAATACAAAACATTAAATGGTTTATATAAGAAGGAAAAAATGTACATGGCTGAAATAACTGAAGTCAGTTAGATTCTGGTAGTTTCTGCCTAAGTCTCTAGCAAGTCTGGACAGAATTTCTGTTTACGCATATTGGCGCTATGCTTTTATTCTCAGGTATTTATAGCTTTGCTGACACCCTGCTTTTGTGTTTTCAACATCTACTAGATGCAGCCAGATAGAAAGTTTGGGAATATTTAAGCTTTAATTTTTTAAAAAAGGAAGATTTATTTCCAGGTCTTTGGTGGAGGAGGATAAAAGATTATTTTCCCATCTATTACCAAGTTAAGAACTGAGGAACTTTTCAAATGAAAGTGTTCTTGGAATAAATCTACAAAACAGGGTTTAATGCTTTGGCTGGGGCATATGTCGTCCTCTCCTACAACAATCTCTTCCTTATCCCAGGTAATAGATGCAAGGAAATGTTAAGAAACCACAGAATAAAATGTTTTTGTTAATATTCTATTTCTTGTCTCTTGGCAATATTTATGTATCACATAGAGTGGGTCACTAAAATATCAAGCATCTAGGGGAAGAAAATGAAAATTATAGACGTATTCTAGCTACAAACACAGAATAGCAGGGATCTATAGTATTATTTTAGTCTATCACAAAGGTACTCTCAATTTTGTATTTGACCTTCAAAAGATGGTGTACTCAACTCTCAAAAAAGAAAAAGAAAATCCCATGGCTAATTTCACATAGTGCAAGTAAAAATCCACTTACTGACAAAATGATCTAATTAACACATGCTTACTCAATAGTTTTGGTTATGAATAATTTTTATATGTAATACCAAAATTATAACTGTGCTGTATTCCAAATCTTAAATTAGTTTTTTCCACAGATTAAAGTACCTTGTAAGTTAAAAACCACTCATAAATTCCCCTGTCCTGGGAATAATTCTTAAGTAGCAAAGATAAATGGATAAATGGTAATAGCATATTTGTTTAACTCTTATCAGGCATCATGTCTTCTTACTGTATATATGTAATATAATATATATTATTATATATAATATACAATATGTTATATATCATATATATTTCCATAACCTATATACAAAAAGCACACATGCATGTATTCCTTACTGAAATTTCCTAATCTATCATTTTCCTTATCTTATCTTCCTCCCCTCTGAGGTTCCTTTTAGTTTCTGGTTCTTGTGCTACACTCTAATTTTAAAAATCCTGTCATCTAAATTATGAAACGTTGCCTTTCAGGTTTCTTGTCTTTTCTCCAGCCCAATTCTCGAGGAGTACTAATATAGAGGACCACTTTTTTTTTCTGAAATCCTTTTCTATCTTTTGTTTCTCTGTGTTCAGTCTTTTTCCATTTTTGCTTGTTTATGTGATGAATATTATTGTATTCCACCTTGCGAAGCTACTTAAAATTTAGCAAGTTCTGCCTAACCATAACAGTTCAACTAGATCTTTAAATATTACGGAGTAGGAGTAACAAAACAGAGAGAAGTTACTAATTTAATTTGTAATCAACATCCTTGGGAGCCAAGAAAAGGGCGTACATTTGACAACATTTCTACCCATCTCCACAACTCTTCCTTAGAGGCAGAGTAGGGCAGAAGAATCCACTTCATATAGAAATGAGATTGTGAGAATGACGAAAATGTAAGTTTTGACATTCTGGATGAGAAATGTAATTTATTGAGTGATACTATGTAGTAGCACTATGCTGGATACTTCATGTAAGTTAGGGTTTATTTAAGCTTAACCATTCTTCCAGGTAAGGAAATTATCTTCATCCTTTTACAACTGGGAAATTCAAGACCAGAGAAATGAAATAAAAATTCATGAATTCTAAATTCAGGACTGTCATCTAGTTTTGATGGAATCTAAATGTATATCCTTACCAGTGCAAATCTTTAGTGAACCCTTGTATTTCTGAAAAAAATAATCAACCACAATAAGCCATCTATTTTTTTAGTTTTTATTTGAGTACACTAAGGGATTCAATATGTTATTTACATGTCCAAATTAGATTATAAATCCCACCTGAATGAGAATGAATTATTTAGGCTTATTAAAGATCAGAAAGTAAAAAAAGTATATTACAGAATGGCCTTATCAATATTCAAAGTTAAGTCTACCTCCACCCGCCCAGTTGCCAGAGGAACCTTTGACAGCTATTCAAAGATTCAGTCTTTCCTGAACATTCCTAATGAGCTCTGGGTAGCTATAAATAAAGCTACTGCAGTTGGTTTCAGACTAAGGAGGAAGCACAGAATAGCCTAATGGAAACAAAAGAATGGGAAGAGGTTTAATGTATCTCTTGTGTGGGAAGAATGGTGAGATCTGCTGAGTTAAGGATAAGGAAATGGCAAGTTTGGTAAGGAGTAAAAGTAGGACAGATGATACAGCTTGGCAGCACTGATGGATTTGGAAATAATCCAAACATTGTATTAAAATACAAAAATGAATATCCATGTATGTAAAATATCATAGAATGGCAGTTTATGTATCCAATAAATATAAATTGAACATCTACTCTGTACACAAAACAAAAATTTTATGCCTTGAAAGAGCTTATAGCATACTGGCATAAATTGCACAGGTATAAAAATAATTCTAATATAATTTTAAAATTTGTAAGCCCTATAAGAATGGTATCATTATGATATACAAGATTCCAGAAGAGGAAGAAATATGTGGTGAGGTCCTTTAACTAGGTGGTTACTCTGATAGGGACAGGAACATAGAAGAACATGCATGGCATCATAAAAGGAGGCAAATTACATCCAGAGTATAAAAAATATATAAACCAAACACAAATATTTGCATTATACTAACAGAGATAATCAAGTTGGAAGGATAGTGATAGGTCAGACTCTAATCTACTCTTGAACTGAACTGGGTGTTGCAGGGAGGAGGGGATCTACTCTTGAACTGAACTGGGTGTTGCAGGGAGGAGGGGGAAGTAACATGTTTTCAACTTATATATAAAAGTTATAGCTTGCTCTCTAGATGTAAAATTAAATAAATGTCATTAGTTCCTGGAGTTAAGCTAAGGAGTGGCCTACGTCAGCAGAGTCCAAAGAAAAATAAAGGCCAGATAATTTCAATGAGGAAGGATCTAAGAGAGTGAGTTGTAACCAAAGGAGTCAAATAAAATTCTCCTGGTCTTCTAGAATTTTCTATTTGCAGATAATGTAAGAATTTCTAGCCTGCAGCAAGTGTTTACTCGCCCAGGCCATGTGAAAGCAAACATGCCCTCTCAGCCAGCCTGGCGAAAATTGATAATTGATAATTCTAATCCTATTACCTTTGTGATAATCTCGTCATTATTTTTATGTTCTTTGTATTAACTCTAATCATTGCACAGTTTTCTGAGAGCTGATTTCTGTCTTTTTTTTTTTTTTAAAGATTTTATTTATTTATTTCAGAGGGAGAGAGAGAGCATGAGTGCAGAGAGGGGCAGTGGGAGGGGGAGAAGCAGACTCCCCGCTGAGCAGGGAGCCCAATGCGGGGCTGGATCCCAGGACCCTGGGATCATGACCTAAGCCTAAGGCAGATGCTTAACTGCTTAACCGACTGAGCCACATAGGTGTCCTGACAGCTGATTTCTTAGAGAAAAGACACAGTAGGTGTCCATTATGAATGCAATGAATATAAGAACTTTATAACCTAGTGATCTTTGTCTATAAAATATCTGTAGATATTACTGAGGAAACTATTAAAAATACCAGTAGTGAGAAAATTGCTGTGTGATTTGTGCTTTTTCACTAGCAGAGCTTGATGCAAAGAAATTCTCGTCACTTTATGTGGTTGTGGAAAGTGCCATTAAGTTTATAAAAATATATTCTTAAATATTCCTGAAGTTCTCAATTGGTTATACATTCATTTTTTTCCCATCTGGCAACCAAAGGATGCAATGAAATATGGTTCATAATAAGTCAGGGACAACCACCAAAGATTAATAAAATGTATAATTTTCAGGGCGCTTGGGTGGCTCAGTCGGTTAAGCATCTGCCTTTGGCTCAGGTCATGATCCCAGGGTCCTGGGATCCAGCCCTGAGTCAGGCTCCCTGCTCAGGGGGAGTCTGCTTCTTCCTCTCCCTCTCCCCCCACCAACTCCTGTGCATGATCTCAAATAAATAAAATCTTAAATAAATAAAATCTTAAAAAAATGAATAAATTTTTATTTATTGCTCTCTCTCAAATAGCATCTTAAAAAAAATAAATAAAATGTACAATTTTCTTACCAGCATAGAAGAATTAAAGGTATCCAGTGGAATTTAAGAAAGGAATGGAAAAAGGTCAAAAGCAAAAAAAAAAAAAAAAAAAACTTAGTAAATTCAAAATATGAACTAAAGCCTGGGTGGCTCAGTCGGTTAAGCATTCGGCTCATGATTTCAGCTCAGGTCATGATCTCACGGGTCGTGAGATTAAGGCCTACATCGGGCTCTGCACTCAGCAGGGAGTTTGCTTCTCTTTCTCTCTCCCTCTCCTGCTGCCTCTCTCTCTACTCACTCTCTTTCTAAAATAAATCTTTAAAAAATTAATTAAAAAATAAAATATGAACAAAAATATAAGACATAAATCCCAATAAAGGGTAATGATAAATATAAGTGGCTTAAATTCACAAATATAAAATGCAGATATGCTCAGATGTGACTTAAAAAGCTCACGCTATACTGTCAGCAAGAGACAAATTTAACATAAATGTTGACAGGTCAGGTCTCTAAACACACACACATATCCCAGAAAAACTTCAGGGGAAACTTGACATATAAATTTTAAAGTTATTTTGAAATCTGATGCTATCTAGGAACACTTGAGACAAATTTTATTATTTTATTATTTTTTAAGATTTTTATTTATTTGACAGAGAGAGGGAGTGAGTGAGAGAGAGAGAGAGCACAAGCAGGGGGAGAGGGAGAAGCAAACTCTCCACTGGGCAGGGAGCCCAGCGTGGGGCTTGATTCCCAGGACACTGGAATCAGGACCTGAGCCAAAGGCAGATGTTTAACCGACTGAGCCACCCAGGTGCCCTGAGACAAATTTTAAAAAGAACTGGAAGGAACACCTTTCATTCTCGATTAAAGGACTTCAGGCATCTGTCAAGTTTGGGGAGAAACTCTGTACCCTTATCAAAGTGATTCAACTCTTTCGTGAGGTAGTGTAATTCTCATTACTCCCATAAAGTTATTACAGTTAAGAAATCATTCATGGGAATGTAGATTCAAGTCAAACATTTATTGACTAAGCACTATCTTCAAGATATTGTGTTGATTACTGAGAAAGAAAGAAAGAAAAAACATAACACATCCTGTTTTTAAGGAGTTTATCATCTCCCGGGAGGATATCATGAAGTAGGGGGCCACTCCCTGTATGTTTATACACACAAGTGGTCCTTCTGTACTTGACACATACCTGCTTTGCAAGACTAGTAGAATGACCTTACCAAGGGCAGGGTGACCCCATGCAGAGCCTAGCTCTTACAGTTTCCTTTGGCTAAGATTTAAGTTTTACTAAACCCCAAGATCTTATGTGAAGTGTGTTTATAAAATGGGATAACCAACAAACTTGTGATATGGAGGCTAAAAAAGAAATTTTATTTCCTAATTCTACAGTTTTGTAATTTAAGAGCTAAATGATCATCAAACATTGTAGAAATTATACATAAACACACACACACACACACACACACCCCGACTCTCAGGATAAAAATCCTAATAATTACAAAGTCCAACAGTCACTTCAGCCTTGCTTTCTGTTACATTTCTGGAATTAAATTAAGACTTAGTTTTTAAATAAACAGGTTAAGCCAGGATTGACAAATATTTTTCTGTAAAGGGCCAGACGGTAAATAGCTCAGTCAGTGCACATCGTAGGGTCGTTGTCACGATTCAACTCTGCTGCTACAGCAAAAAGTAGCCACAGGTAATATGCAGATGCATGACTGGAGCTGTGCTCTAGTAAAACCCTAGACACTGAAATTTGAATTCCATATATTGATATATTTCATATTCTTTTTACATTTTTTCAACCATTAAAAAATGTAAGACCCGTTTTTAGCTTGTAAGTCACACAAAACAGGTGGCAGGCTAGTTTCACCTGTGGACCATAGTTTGCTAACTCCTAAGTTATGCCATAAACTATGAGTTTTTTCATATTTCCTTTTAAGATTTTTAAGACAGAATTATTTGCATAATTAGAAGCCTCAAATGTCTTCCCATTTGTAAAAGGAAATGCTTTTTTCTAGCTTTCTGTAACGTCCCTTTTTCTAGGTTATAGGTCATTATATTGATTCCGTGAATGTAAGAACCTTTTCTTCTTTAAAAGCATCAGTTTATTAAATAAGTTTAGACAATAAACGTGGCGAAAATAGCTTACCAAATTAATTTGCACAGTTTTTTCCCAGTTTTTCTCATTATTCACGCCAGCATTATTGACCAAAATGTCCAATCTTCCGAAGTGGTCTACAACTTTTCTAAAGGTATCTAAGTAAAAAAAAGAAGACATTATAGATACAGTCTTGTATTCCATGGGTACATTTCAATCCTACCCTGTGCCCTGAAATTAATTTTCATTTATCTACTTTTATAATGAAAATTATACTCTTAGACTGCGACTTAACGCCTTGCTTCTCAGAGCGTGGTTTGCGAGCCAGCAGCCTCAAGAGCATTACCGCGAAACTTGTTAGAAATGCATAATCTCGGGCGCCTGGGTGGCTCGGCTGGTTGGACATCTGCCTCTTGGTTTGGGTTCAGGTCATGTGAGATTGAGCCCCACTGGGGATTCTGCACTCAGGGGGGGTCTGATGGAAGATTCTCTCCCTCCGCCGCTCCCCCCACTCGTGCACGCTCGCACACTCTAAAATTCTGTCCTTAAGAAATTACTGAAGTTCTGTGGCTTAGACTATGACAAACATCCTTTTTTAATAAGCCATATTATCTTCATAAAGTGTATATTAAACACAAGTCATCTTGTGTATTCAGATCCATTATGATCATTTCAGGAAGTCTCATACTCCAGCAAGTAAAAGTGTACTTTTCATTCAGTTGATCTGGATACTGTAACTTCAATATCTACTATTCATTCTTTTCTTTTTGTCACTATTATTGCTACTTTGTATTACTAGTTTGTGTAAAAACTATGTTCAACCAGGGTAAAGTCTGCATAGATCCTGAGGCCTGAAGTTCATTCATTACATTGTCCAACCACATACCCAGTCCAGGCCTTGCAAACCCTCCTTAGCCAGTTCATACTTGGTTTTACCACTTTTGTATCAGGAAACACATTATTTTTCAAAGCAGCCTTTGACAAGAGTTCTATAGATTTAAACTGTTTCCTTGGGCCCTTTACTATTGGTTCTAGCTCTGTTACTTGAGACTATAGATAACATTCATGGCTGTTCTTCCAAATGACAGAAATGTATTCTCTGGTCTTAGGGCCAATATATGAGTTCCTTGAAAACAGTAAATCCACACAAACTTTATTTTAATTGAATAAAATCTAGAATTATTAACAACCACCATATTGAAGACAGCATGGATTCATCAGTTCCCAAATGGATAAATTACTATGCAAGTTAATTGCCAAAAATATTGCAAAAGCCATTATTTACAGTACTCTACCATACTGGAATAGAAAACAACAAAATAAAAACTGTTTACTTTTTCATGGAATTTTTAAACTGCTTAAAATCTCAAATTGATTCCAGAAAGGTCCTCTAGCAGAAAACATCTAAGGAATAATTTTTTTTTTTTTTTGCATTCCACCTGAAACATGTTCTACTTTTCAAAACTCACATCCATCGTATAGGAAATTAGGTTGTTAAGTACATAAGTCTAATTGCTTTTTAAATTTTCTTTCCTCATTCTGGTCTCTGCTGCATTCCTTATCCTCTGCCCTTATCAATATCTAATACATCATCTTCTCTCTGGCCTATACTGAATTTTGGGCTCAAATGGCTTACAATTAAGCTCTTGCTGACATTTAGAAGCTTGGGGAACTCTATGATTTACCCAAACTCTCCATGTTGTATTTTTTTCATTTGTAATATGAATTATGTCTAGATCATCTCTAAGAAACTTTTCACTTCCGTATTTATGTGATTTCAAAGAAGTCTCTCTTGGCCACAGCCTAAACAGTTTCAAAAGCTGTAGATGGCATTAAATCCTGAAATTGTTAGAGTCAAGGCCATGTCTTCCTTAAATGCAAATAAATGCTGATGTTCAGACAACATGTGGATTTCTCATGACCAACATGCCTTCTTCTGGTCACCCATTATGTGTCTGAGTTTCCTCCTCCACAATCACTTATCCTTAAGGAATGTGTTTACAGCCAAGATACTAATTTTAAATACTGGGAAGCAAAACAATTAAGGTTAAATGTCACATGTGAAACTACATAAATTCAGGCAGAAATAGCTTTCAGATGATCTATACTGTTTCCTATTTCATCAGCATGGATGTTGGGATTTGGCATGACT
The DNA here is from genome assembly GCF_004348235.1 of Phoca vitulina. Lineage (NCBI taxonomy): Eukaryota > Metazoa > Chordata > Mammalia > Carnivora > Phocidae > Phoca > Phoca vitulina. The sequence continues at coordinate 12,663,054 of NW_022589756.1, read as the reverse complement.
TTATCCTTGATCCAAAATACCATGCACAATCAACAGAACTTTGTCCTCTGGCAAAATATGTTCCACTAGCACTGTGGTTCACAGATCTCTTCTAGTTGTGCTTGTAATTCATGTTATAGGTCTTTATTAGCATTTTCAGATTTAATTACATAATTTCCTTTAAAACAATTTCCTTTAGCTGTGGGGGAACACTCCCTTCTAAGGTACCACTCCATCTTTACCCTCTTACAGAATATCCCAACATTTCAAAGAAATTCACATGTTCAGTGTTCGTTTAAGAACAGGAGTACTAGAATGACTTTTATGGAAGATTTTTGGTGCCTTCATTAAAGATGTGCCTAACAATTTAGTCTTCCAATAAAACTTTGTGAAATACATGTATTTTATTTTTCTACTTTTTTTCCAGAAAAAGGTGTTTTTTTTTTTATGCGAATCTATCAGGCCTCCATATGACCAAATCTGTTTATTGTACACACCAATATTGTCCTTGATATCTCACAAGTAGATATTTCTATTTTAAGGGAGTAGACCGGAAACAGGAAAGTGTTGAGGAAAGTCTGATAGAAATTTTTCTTCTGCAATTCTAACACTGCAGTACAGCTATTATTATTTTTAAAGTACCATTTCAGAGGGGAAAAACCAGAGAGAACATTTGGTTGAAAGCATCTAGCATGTCTGTGATGATGATCCTTGATCTTGCATTCTAGTATGTTTAAAAGGAAACATTGCCACATTTGGTCGTCGTTGGACTCTGCATCTTCCAGCGTTCTGGGAGAAGTTGTTTGCCACAGTCCCTTAGCCTACTTCCAACTTTCCAAGTTCCATCTGCAACTTCAGTCACTTAATACTTACTGCAGCAGCACGGTCTTTGATTACACAAAGGAATTTTGATTACATTATGTGCTGCCAAATGACTAAAATAAAAGATTACTCAAGCAGTCTCGGTTTTCCCCCCTTGGTCTTTATAGCTATCGGGATGTGGGTAGGAAACCTAACAGTCCAAGCTATCTACTGGAGCTTCTAAGTGGCTGCTCTCCAGGAGGCAGCCGATCTGCCTGCACCGAGGCTGGCTCTCTGGCCCAGGCTGCCTTCAGGTCGTTGCTTGTTCAAGGCATGTTCCGATGGATGGATCGGATTTGATGGATCGATTCCCCCTCTCTTACCTCTCAGTTGTTCCTGGTCCGCCACATCGCACTGGATGAAGAAAGTCTTCTGAGGTTCAAATTGCTCATCCAAGGCAGCTTTACACTTGACACCTGCTTCAAGATTCCAATCGACCAGCGCTACCTATAGACAAGAGGAGAGGCATCGAGGTCCTGAGCAGCTTGTGAAACAGACGAACAGTAAATAAACACCAGGACGCTCCCCTCTTGGACCTCAGATTCTGCAGTTAAAGTTGGGGGTCTCTCCCCAGCAGCTTCGGAGGTCTGCTCGAGACGGTCAGCCTCAGCAGCTTTTGAAAGCGGCAAGGTGGGCAGCCCGGGGCGCGGCGCCCTGGCTCCCCGGGGAGTCATGTGGCTGGGTGGGGGGACGAGGGTCGGGGTGGGAAGACAAGTTTCCGCGGCCGGGCGCCACGCTTACCTTGGCGCCCTTGTGCAGGAGCGCCTCCGCAAAGGCTCTGCCGATGCCCTGCGCCGCGCCGGTCACCAGCGCCACTTTGCCGTTCACGTGCATGGTGCGGCCGCTGCTCCGGGGCGGTGGGCGAGCTCGGCGTCTCGGCGCGGCCGCAGCTTTTATGGCCCCCTGCGCGCGCGCGTGCAGCCAGCCCTGCCGGGCGCTCTCCTGCGAGTGGGCGGGGATGAAACTGTCAAGCCCGCTCCGGGGAACCCACTGCTGTGTCACCTGGCCCTGAGCGCTCCGAGAAGCCAAGCTTCGCGATCTTTGCCTTCCTGACTCGCAGCCCGGGTCAGAGCCTCCCCTTGGCCTCTGACTGAGCGGCTGGCAGGGCTCTGACAGGAAAAACAAAACAAAACAAAACAAAACAAAAAAGATTACCTTCAGTGCGCTAAAGACCACCGGGATAAGAGGAGGGCAGAGGAGGGGCTCGGGAGCTTGGTTTCCTCCTCCTACCCAGAACATCCTCCCCTCTCTCGCCCCCCCCCCGCCCCCACAATAAGAAACAAAAACAAGCAAACAGAGCAAAATCTTAGGGGTGTTGCTCTTTGTCTCAATCTAAGTTTACATCTGAATTCCCATGTCTCGGCGATCCGAGTGTCAATTGTGTGTCATCTTTACTTGCACAGGACTTCCAGAGTCGCTGTTAGCCTGGTGAACTGTTGGTTCAATGGAATGCTTACTCATTGAATCATACTAGCTTTGGAGGCTCTGAGTTGCCAGTGTGGGAAAGAGGTTCTCAGTCTTCCAGGAACTTGAGTGTAAGCTGTGTATCCAAGATGCATTCAGCCAGGGCTGTTCTTCTGACCTAATCACTTTTTTTTTTTTTCTTGTTATCACCTACAGGCTTCAATTTTAGTTCTGTAAGCTTAATACCTGGTTGGCATGTATTATGAAACCTAAGCCTTTGGGGAGATGAAAGTCAGGCAAAAAGGCTTAACTAACAGCCGAATGAAGCCTTTGTGTACTTCCTTGCTGCTTATTGGAGATATGGGCGCAGGTGACTGGGTCAGCACTGAAGGCGTTTGGGCGGGCTGTGTGAAATATATGTTGTCAGTAAGCCGGAAGAAAGACTTCCAAGTTGATTTGAAATTGGGTCTTCAAAAAATGTTGAGAAATTAAGACAGGAAAAGAGATTTACATTCTATCATGATAATTAAAAGTCATAATATGAAGAGTGCGTTGAGGGATCATATTGAAAGAGAACAGCAGAGGACAAAAAAAAAAAAAAAAAGGAAATAAACAAAAACCCAATACCTGTCGTGGCATGCACAGAACAGAGAAGAAAAGGAATGAGCTCCTCAGCAGGAAGGAACTACTAACAGAGAAGGAACCACTAGAGGAACATCGGACCATGCTGGGAGTGCAAAGTGTTACAGCACATATGGGGGAAAATAGATTCAAGAAGAAAGGAGTGGTTAATTATACAGACTACTCTAAGCAGCACAAGGAAAAGACAGATGGAGGAATGCTTCGGATTTTTCAAGAAGAGAATTAGTGTGAATAAATTTACAAGGCACAGAAACCAAATGGCTGAAATTTAAGGAGAAAATGGGGAGAAATGGGTATCACAGGAGTTCAAGATATTACATGGAAAGAAATGGATCAGACAGTAGTCAGAAAGATCAGAGGAAAAACCAGTTTTTCCTCTAAGGAAGGACAGGAGGACTGATTCAGCTTAAAAGGCCAGGAGTCTGTGAGAGTGAGAGGAACCCGAAGCAGTCTGTGGGTGCAGAAGAACATTGGCTTCAGACTCACACAAAATGGGTTTGGATCTTACTTGACCAGCAGTCTGACCTTGGGCAAGTTTCTTCAACTCTCTGTGCCTCAGACTTCTTCTTAGTAGAGTAGCAGTTCCTATAAGAATTTGGTGAAAATTAAATTATGTAATACATATAAAGCACTTTTTCAGTGTCTGGCACAAAGTCATGCAATAAATATCTGTTCTAACTAATTACTTCTGGATTATTCATAAATAATACATGTGAGATAGAAAAGAAAAGGTGAGAAACAGTTTTTTGTTTGTTTGGGTTATTTATTTATTTATTTATGTATTTATGTATTTATAGTACATAGGAAGAACTGGAATCTAGGGCAGTTAGTACCTTTTAATCCCTTTCCTCTCAGCTTCCACTGTCACCATCTTTGTTCAGACCCTTAACTTTCTCCTGTGATAGCAATTGAATTAACATCCTGAATTACTTTGCCCACAAATTTCCTAAATCCAATTCAGCTTCCACACTCCTCCCAGGAAAAGTTCTAACCTATTGATCTAGTCATGTTTGGACATTCTCACTTTCAAAATCCGTAAAATACCCAAACTCTCGGGCACTGCATGGGAAGAGGGCATAGCTTTCCACGCCCCGTGTCTTTCTTGTAGCCTCTCTTTAGAGTCTAGGAAGTGGAATCAGTTAAAACCTACCCCACTCGCCAAGCCTCAGGCCCTTGCCATCTTCTGTCTTCTCACCTGAGGATGCTTCCCTTCCTAATTTCTTCTCTTGTCTTTCAACTCAGCTATGAAAATTCTACAGTGAAAACACTGATCGCGTTATTCTAATGATCTGACTAACTCTGTGTGTCAGTTTTCCTTGAAGGGAGAACTGGGTCTTTTTTTCGGGATATCTCCAGCATCCAGCACAGGGCTACCCAAAGTGTGTGCTTATACATGTTGAATGAAGAAAAGTACAGATAAATATGAGATATGTGTTTGAGAGAAGATGGAAAATTTGAACTAGATGATGAGATCCCCCATATATTATGATTACCCTTTTTACACAACTTACAAGACTAGAAAAAATACATTGGTATGGTATTTTTTGAAGCAGAGTGTCTTGATACTTTTTTTCATATTTTGTATTAAATGTACATTTTGACATAAAAATACCTATAGAACATTATATATGTATATTCTAAAACCAAAAAAAGTACTCTTTACCCAGTAAACACATCTCCCCGTGGTTTCTGATATACATTTCTCAGCTTCTGTGTTGATAGCATTATTTAGTTTCATTGACACTAGCTATATAATTTTATCATCAATGTAATTTGTGTAATTAAAAAAATAATTCTTAGGTGAAACTAAGTTAAATCTGGAACAAACCATCATTCACGTAATTTTGCAAAGCATTCCTATTTACAGGTTCTACTTTATTTAGTAACTTCGAACAAAATTCTCTTTAAGTGGAAACAGATAAAACGCAAAATTAAATAATAGATTAAAAGGGATGATTTTTCTCTCAATACAATTGCAGGTATTGGGTATTGAACATTTACTCATCTGATAAAGTCTAAAAGCATAGCCTCTGCAACAAACTGCCTGCCTCTGATTGAGCTCCGCCGCCTCCTAGCTGTGGCCTTGAACTAGTTACTTAACTTCTCTGAATCTCAGCTTCTTCATCAGTCAAATGAGGATGAAAGAGTACCTATTTCACAAAGTTGTTGTAAAGACTATACTGAGTTAGGGCGCCTGGGTGGCTCAGTTGGTTAAGCGACTGCCTTCGGCTCAGGTCATGATCCTGGAGTCCCTGGATCGAGTCCCGCATCGGGCTCCCTGCTCGGCAGGGAGTCTGCTTCTCCCTCTCCCGCTCCCCCCCTCATGCTCTCTCTCTCAAATAAATAAATAAAATCTTAAAAAAAAAAAAAAAAAAAAGACTATACTGAGTTAAATAAATTCAAGTGAAGTGCTTAGACCAGTGACTGGCAGATAGCAAATGCTCTGAAAATGCTATTATCATTAAGCACTATACATATATAATTGCATTTATTATTTACAACCAAACAGTGACGTAGTTATTATTGTGGTCATTTTACAGATGAGGAAAATAGGTTTAAGGACTTTAGGGAATTTGGCCAAGGTCACTTATCTAGAAAATTGAAGGAGGTGGTTTTGAGTCAAGGTGTGGTACTAAGTGGTACTTCTTTTTATTTTTTTTAATTAAACTTTTTGAGATGATTGTAGCTGAGCAGTAGTTTTAGCCATGATTGAATAGTGATTTCTTTAAGAAAGGCAAGTTAAAAATAAACTTAACTTCAAGTCAGAATTCCTAATCAAGTATATATTTTCATACACACACTAGTCTTTCTTTGTTGGCTCAGTTCAGACCTGCTAAAACCAACGAGCCTTCACTTGATTTTCCTTCAACCCATGCCCAGGTTGCGCATAGATATCCCAAGATGCAACTAGTCATGGGCCAGGTTAAAGATAGAGACAAGTCAGTCATCTGATAGATATCAGCTTATTTAATTTTTAATTGATCGCATATAAATCAATATAGAAATAGACTTTTTCTTTGTGAAACCAAAAAGCACTGCTGAAATAAGGCTGTTTCTGCAAATGCTGGGGTCAAGGATTCTTGTTTTGACTTTCCCTGCACGAGCTAGAATAGAGGAGCTGACTATGTTTGAATCTATACTATGTTCTTATTCTTTTGTGTATCACATTTAATCCTACAAGATACATAGTATTATCCTCGTTTTACAGTTGAAGACACTGAGGCTCATGGAAGGCAAATGACCTGTCCCAAAGTCACACTCTGCCATTTAGCAACAAACCTGAGTTCAAACCCATCATGCAGCTCCCAAAGCCTTTGCTCTTTCGGGACCACTCGGCTGTCTTGGACAGATGTATATTCAAATGCAGTCTCTTCCTCTTTGCTAATTGTATGATCTTGGGTTGATTACGATTACTCAGCCTCTGCAGTCCTGAGTTCCCTGAGCTGTTAGGTGGAGAAAAGGTTGGCAGACCATGGAGCACCTGGGACAGTGCCTGGCACATATTGGTGACCCATGAATTATTACTATTAAGTTCTTCTTCCTTAATGTTCATATTTCTTTCTGGACTTAGATATAAAGACCTAGTTCAAAATGGAAAACAATGATGATAAGGGCAGAGTTTCAGCTAGTCTGTGAGGGCTGCCATAAGAAAATACCACAGACTCTGTGACTTAAATGAGAGAAATTCAATTTCTCACGGTTCTGGGGGCTGGAAGTCCAAGATCAAGGTATCGGCAGGTTTGGTTCCCCGAGATCTCTCTCCTTGGCTTGCAGATGGCTGCCTTCTCCCTGTGTCTTCACCTGGTCTTCCCTCTGTGCACGAGCCCCTGGTGTCTCCCTGCCTATTCAAATGTCCTCTTCTGACAAGGATACAAGTCAGATTGGATTAGGGGCAACCCTGAACGCCTCCTTTAAAGTAATCACATATTTAAAGGCCCTATCTCCAAATACAGTCACTTTCTGAGATACTGGGGGATTCAACAGATGCATTTGGGAGGCAGGTGGTGACACAATTCAGCCCACAACAGATAGGTTTTCCAATTTGGAAATGGAAGTCTGCTTATTGACTAAACTATATTGGGAAGCCCTATAGATGTAGTAAGGATTGAGCCAGTTTTGTGGCGTGTGATTGACAAGGCATCACACATTCCTGTGACTGATAAGAACTGGGAGGCAAGAGACATGGGAGAAGAGTGGTCAAGATTATACCTGTGTCGGTAATCTGTGACAAGGAGGGAGAGGAAAAGAAATTTGGTTGTTGTAAATAACTGCTCTGAAGTAACTTCTACTTAATATGCTGTGCTTATACGATTTGTATGATTTATTCAACAAATGTGTCTTAGGCACCAAAGATATGTCCTGCACTAGGACAAAAGGACATGCAGTCAATAAAACACATGGTCCTACCCTCCATGGAGTTTGTAACCTAACCTGGCTGGGGAGGCAGATGATCATTTGGGCAAAGGGGGTGTGTGGGAGCAGAGAGAGTCAGAGAGACTTAACATAGTAAGGTGACTGGGGAGAGGCAAGTCTTCTGGAGAAAATGCTAGTTCTCCCGAAACCTCTCCTTCTCAGACAGCAGGAGAAAGGGTAGTATAAACAGGGGAGAGCTGAAGATTCTAGGGCCTAGAAGGAAGGGGAGGGCTATGTATTCAAAGAGTCAGAAGAAAGATAAGAGTTTGGGATGGTGGTGGGGATGCAGAAGATGAGGCTGGAGAAAAAGGCAAGAGCCAGACCCTGAGAACCTTTGAACCCATTTTTAGGTTGTGCTTGGAGAATGAGCTGTAGTCAGGGGCAAGGGAAACTGATCAACTGTATTTATCCTGCTTTACTGTTATAGAATTTAGGGGTTTGGGAAGAAGAGGGGAGTTAGAGCACTGGTAAGACACCATCATGATGCGAACCACAAGAACCAACCTGACAGGACAGAATCGAGTGGAAGAACGTCAGTGAAACCTCTGGGGACGTCACCCATTCACATTTGCATTGGATTGTTTCCTGTTTTGAGTTGGCAGTACTCTGTATAACAATGAAAAAAAATTGTATATAATTCTGGATGTCAGTGCTTGTACATTTGGGTTTTAAATTTAGGGAAGGGAATTTTTTTGTACTTGGCTGAGCTGTTCACCTGTGGGAGGTTATTTATTCTTGCTGAATTTTTGGGTAGTGTTCTAGAAAATCTTTTAGGACTGGCCCTGTGGCAATTTAACCATCTTGGTCAGAGAAGAGTAATCACATTTCACAGTATGGTGAGGAGAATGAAATTCAAGTTTCCCCCATGTAAGGGATTCCTTACCATTTTTAGATCCTCCTAAACATAGGGGAGAGAACAACTTCATTCATTTTCGTGGTTGTGTAATAGGAGGTCTTATCAGAAGACAGGGAGACTTCTGAAAACTACCGGCACAACTGACCTAAGTCTCAATACACTCAAATGTACAACCAAAGTCCTCTGTTGGCGGGGGGGTGGGGAGGTGGGGGTGGGGGTGGGGTTTGGAGTCTAGAATGTGCATATGTTGCTGATGTGCCATTAGCGATGAGAATTTTTTCAGGTGATGCCACCACAGGTCTGGTCTTCAGTACCTGGTAACAATAGAGGACACTTTTCAGAATCCCATTGCCTAAACTTTGAAGAGACTCTTTTAATATGTGATTTCCTATGTTTCATAAATTCTTAAAGTTTTTAAGGTAGTAAACGTAATGGACTTCATAGATTAAAGTGAAGAAACAATCAGTGAATCTATTTCTGGTACTGAGAGATAGAATATACAATAGAAATCCAGACTTGGAAACTTTAAGGATTTGTGACTTGGAAGTCAAGAGAATATGCCCTCTTATAGGCTGATATGAATAAGCTGCATGGGAATTTGCAGATCAAATGCTCAGTGTTCTCACCTGTAACATTATGGCTTGTATAAAGTGGAGAGCTCCTCTAAGGGAGCTGCCTGTCCTCTGTTCCCTAATCTCCTGCCTCCCTCCTTTTTTCTGTCTCTCTCCTTCTCCTTCTCTCCTGTATTCTTTCTAACCCAGGATTAGACATGTTTGTAAACAAGAAACAAAGAGTGGGAGTAGGACAGGGAAGAGGTGATTGTTGCAGGTCATTTCTTTCTTGGTTAGGAGCCTCTGTGTGTGAGAGCACAGGACCCAACTCTCAGAGCTACTTGAACCCTGGATGAAGTGGGAAATGAGAGGAGGCTACGTGGATAGTAGGACAGAGGAGGAGAGAGCTAAGACCATAGGCTGCAGTGGTTCACGTCTGTCCATCCCACTTATCACATGCTCTCTGCTCTTGAAATATTGCTAGAGAGCACTGTTGCTTTATAACAACATAATTAAAATCATTAGAAAGAAAACAATATGGAGGCTAGATATAACACTTGCTAATACTGTGAAATTTACAATGTAGATCTCTGCTATATTAGATCCAATAAAAGAAACTGCAACAAATAATGTATGTTAGGATGTAGGATTTGAACTGGCCATCTTTATGCCAGAAGCCTATGAATAGACACATTTATTTCAAATGGGGACAACTAGGTTAACTTTTAGGTTGAAAAAAATTATGTTCAAGTTATTGTCATTGACCTGGGACTATCTTATATTTATGAACTGACTTCTTCAAGATAATCTAAAAATAGTAAGTAGCAATAGTTAAGTGCTTTACAATTTATTGAGTACATTTCATGAACATTCTCTAGTTGATCAGGGAACATGCTAGAACTTCTGGAGCTACAGCTAATCAAAGCAGCCTTTCACCCTTTCATTTGCTCCATGACTTACATAAGACCACAAATAATCAAGGAAGTTAGGATAAGTGTATTTTTCCAGATACTCCTTTTAAGAAATGTTATAGTTTGTTTTATTTTGATTTAAAATGTCTTTGGACATATCTAGAGAACTCAAACTATCAGGCTTTTTAACTGAATCCTGACACCGAAGTTGTCTTTTCACGATTTTTACTTTTGTATAAATATGCTAGCTTGCTTGCACTCTGCTTTGGAATTTAGTTTTCCTAATTGCTGTCAACTTTTGAACCTACAAGGTGAGATCTTATATAACACTGTGTAAATGACAGTACAAGCTAACTATAGAAAAATTCCTACTGATAGGCCCTATGGGTTTTAACTATAACTATGCAAGTAACCTAAGTATTCTGTGAAATTAGGGGAATAGTCTGGCTTAGAAAGAAGAGTTTAAGAGAGAGGACAGAGACAGAGACAAAGACTGAGGAAGGAAGGAAGGAAGGAAGGAAGGAAGGAAGGGAGGGAGGAAGGGAGGGAGGGAGGGAGGAAGGAAGGAAGGGAGAGAGGGAAGATGGAGAGAGAAAGAAGGGAGGAAGGAGGGAAGGAGGAGGAAGGAAGGGAAGGAGGGAAACATTAGCACAGAGCTGCTTGAACGGGTGTCTCAGCCCCTTGCTTGGGAATCAAGGTCTCTCTGTGAAGCACAGTGACTGTCTGGGAAGGGCAGCCCTCAATAATAGGAGCAATACAAATGACTAGCTTAATAGTCAGATAAGATCAGATGTCTTCTCAGTGACTCACTGTGAAGAAAAATTCAGTTTTTGCAGTTTCACTGTATGAAGAGAATAGCACTATTAGTAAACTTCTTTTAGAAGATTGGACACTTTGGAAATCTGCCTCATCTGGGTTTGGGGTCAGTCCAGACTTGAATAAAGGAAGGAAAAAGATTTTTCCTTTCCCTATATTTCTCATCTATTTATCTCACTATTTCTCATCTTTCTTAGGCACGCTGGAATGGAAGTTCACAGATTCAGTTTCTTCTTCCAGATTTCTCCTCAATGTTATGAGAAAATTTGGGCAAAATATGCAAATTCCTCATTTTACATACAGGTAGGTTTTATTTTTCTCCTTCTGAAACAAAAATGTTTTTGCTACATACCACTTAAGTAATTTATAAGGGTTTTGTAAAAGTTAATGAGTTAATAGATCATGGCAGGTGACTATATTATTCCAGAGAATGCACTACTGTATCTAGTTGGCATTGCATTGATTTTTGGGGGGTAAATACTTTATTAATCTCTACTAGAGAGAAATGCTTTTATGTCTTGTTATTTTTGGAGTTAAAATGATGTAATAACTCTCTCCGAGAGCTAGAAATGAATTTAGTGAACTGGAACTGGAGAATAGTTTATTCTTTGCTACCACAGATGTTAATTATTTATCATAAAATGGAGCAGGCCAAGAGATAATCTCTTTGGTTTGGATGGAGTCTTCACTATTTATTATATGTTCCAATTCCTTTATTATATATGAGCAGATTAAAGCAATAAGGTAAGTGTCTTTTCTTCGATCACACAGTTCTTTTTCTTTTTTTAAAGATTTTTATTTATTTATTTGTCACAGAGAGAGAGAGCACAAGCAGGGGGAGTGGCAAGCAGAGGGAGAAGCAGGCTCCCCGCTGAGCAAGGAGCCAGATGTTGGACTCGATCCCAGGACCCTGGGATCATGACCTGAGCCGAAGGCAGGTGCTTAACCAACTGAGCCACCCAGACATCCCAGATCACATAGTTCTTATTGGTTGGGTCATATCTGAAAGCTAGATCAACTGTTCCAGTGAGTACATTTTGTGCTATATAGCTATCTTCCTGAAGAAGACAATTACAGGATTTACAGGCACTGAAAATTACCCAGAACCTCACATTAGAATAAGAGGCATTTGTTACAATGTTTAGGGTCACAGTGGCTTGTTTTGGTTAAATAGATGTGCATTGTTTTCTTGGTGCATGTTTCCAAAATAGTGATGATGAGGAGGAGGAGGATGATGATGATGATGATGATGCTGCTGCTGATGATGATAGTTAACATTCATCAAGTTAATAAATTAACTTTTCTCATTAATGGCATTATACTTAGAGGTTTACACAGATTATTTCATTTATTCCCTAAAATGGTGCTGTGAGGTTGGAACCTATTATTTCTTCTGATTTACAGAAGAGGAAAGTGAGACTTAGAGATGTTTAGTGAATTGTATGACTTGACACCATTAGAAATGGCATAGCTGACCATATGACACCATCCCATGCCTTGTCACTGTATTGTTCTGATACACATTTGAAAGTCTGCCAGATTTCATGAAGATCATTATATACTACCATTTTTTTTCTGACTTGTGTTGAAATGAATGACATTTCTAGCAGGCACTGTTGACATATTTAGGCAAATTTTAGAATTGTAGAGTAGGAATAAGATACTGGGCATTGAGTAACTGCATGGTTAGGTGGTGCTGACTACCAAGATCCTTCTGGACCGAATTTTAGAAAGAAGAGTGGTACGGAAGCCTTCCGAAGTGGAAAAAGCAGTAGACACGTATCCCCCTTTACCACTTACCAGCTGTTCAACCAGTGGCAAGTTACTTAGTCTTTCTCAGGTCAGTTATATAAAATCTGAGATGAGGATAATTGTTTTTCTAATGATATCAACAGGAAAGTCAAGTGATAAGATATACGTGAAATGATCCAGCACAGTACTAGGCAGATCATTAAACGTTACTTGATCCCAGGGAGTTCCTGGCAAAGTTGGAACACGTTTCAAGCGACTAGATTTTAGCAAAAACATTTAGAGGAAGGGGGAAATGATTAGATAAAATAAAAACCCAGATACTTTGAAATGGTTTCCTGGCAATTCTTAAATGAAAACAGGAGGAGAAAGAATTAGGAAATGTTAAGTGATTGTGAATAATGGATAAAATGAAATTTAAATTTAACCATAAATAGGTGAACATGATCTTAATTGTTACTATGAAGTGAGATGGCAGAAATAGGTCTGAGAGCAGGGACAGGGGAGTAGAAAGCATATGTATCATTGCAATTCCAAGAATCTAAAAGAGAAATTGAGCCAAGAAAGAAGGAAAAAGAGAAGCATGACATTATTAATTTTATGTAGTGCATACTGAATCCAGCTTGTATGAATAAAAAGGTATATTCAACTCTATTTAACTTGAAGTTACTGCCGCTACTTCTAGTCAAAGTCTGGTGCTGGATTTTGAAGGGATTTTTAAAAATGAAGAAATGGGTCTTGACTTTAAATAATTTATTACCCAATGGATGTGAGTAGAGCAGGTGGACATCACTTGGCACACAGGGAAGGCTCGATAGTGATGAGACTGGTATATTTTGTCTATTTTCAACAGAAAGAGCAAAGATCGTGAAAAATACTTGAGCTTCTTTATTGTCAGTTTGGAGTTTCTGAAGATAAATGAAACGCAAAGAGGAAAGTACAACTGTGCTGAATTCTAATCCAAGAGGAAGAACTGGTTTGTATCCTGAGACTTTTGTAATAAATTCCACGTCTCGGTATTCAAATTGGCCAAAGGAAGAAATGCTGGAATTAGTCTTTCAAAAGCCAGCTTATGGAAAATGGAGAAAACATGAGAGAGATCCCATGGCTAGAGCTCAGTATAAAGAAATATTGTTGGACATATTCATGAGGCTTGCAATAATCAAGTTCTGCTTTACCACCCAGAGTGATCATCATGAGAGGCACGGATTTGGAAGGTGTTCTTAAGAAGGTGACAGGGAAAGTAGTGATAAGTTCCTGACAGGGGGCGGATGACATAAGCTTAGATTCACTCATTCATTTAACTAAGGCTAATATGCAGTCCGTACACTGGGGGGAGCAACTCCAGTTGTTCACATCTGGCATCTGTTCTAATTGCTGCGTTTCCTACTATGCCAGTTGATGCTTTGAGTATTAGCACTGTATTCAACAGCTTATTTAATATTTGCTCTGTGTGTGGGTCTGTAATAAGCCCTTGGGTGACAGTCTTATTCCTGCCTTCACGGGGCTCACCTTTTAGTTGAAGTAGATAGAAAATATTATTACAGGTAGTGACGAGGGATACAAAAAACAATAAAACAGGTCTGGGGTAGAGTGACATGGGGGGGGGGCGGAGGAAGGATCCTGCAAGATCCAGTGGTGAAGGGAGGCCTCTGAAGAAGCCACACTGGAGCTGAGAGAGGAAAGGTCCACTATGTGAAGATCTGCCGAAGAATGAAAAGAAAGCATGAGATTTGAAGAAGAGAATTAAGATCAAAGCTTTCTAATGGCCTGAGCTTTCTAAATCATGGGGGCAGTAATAAAAAATTTCTTTAAATATGTGAAACAGGGAATGCAAGCTGGTGCATCCACTCTGGAAAACAGTATGGAGGTTCCTCAGAAAGTTGAAAATAGAGCTACCCTATGAGACAGCAATTGCACTACTGGGGTATTTTTCCCAAAGATACAAATGTAGGGATCCAAAGGGGCACCTGCACACCAATGTTTATAGCAACAATGTCCACAAAAGCCAAACTATGGAAAGAGCCCAGATGTCCATCAACAGATAAATGGATAAAGAAGATGTGGTATATATACACAATGGAATATTATGCAGCCACCAAAAAATTAAATCTTGCCATTTGCAACTATGTGGATGGGACTAGAGGGTATTATGCTAAGCGAAATAAGTCGATCAGAGAAAGATAATTGCCATATGATCTCACTGATATGTGGAATTTGAGAAACAAGACAGAGGATCATAGGGGAAGAGAGGAAAAAATGAAACAAGATGAAACCAGAGAAGGAGACAAGCCATATGAGACTCTTAATTTTAGGAAACAAACGGTTGCTGGAGAGGAGTGGGGTGGGGGGATGGGATGGCTGGGGAATGGACATTGGGGAGGGTATGTACTATGGTGATCGTTTTGTGTTGTGTAAGACAGATGAATCACAGACCTGTACCCCTGAAACAAATAATACATTATATGTTAATAGAGAAAAAAAAACTTGATATTGACGGACAAAAAAAAAATAAAATATGTGAAACAAGGGGCGTCTGGGTGGCTGAGTCGGCTAAGCATCTGCTTTCGGCTCAGGTCATGATCCCAGGGTCCTGGGATTGAGCCCCACATTGGGCTATCTGCTCAGTGGGGGGACTGCTTCTCCCACTCCCTTTGCTGCTCCCCCCTGCTTGAGGTCTCTCTAAAATAAATAAATAAATAAAATCTTAAAAAAATAAAATATGTGAAACAAAACAAAACAGTAACATATATATTTATATATAGAGAGATGAATATAAATTCATCTCTATATATTAATATAATATACTATATGTATACCATATACTATGTAAATATTGTATATAGAGATGAATTTATATTCATGTCCCATGTATATAATATATACAAATAAAAAAATATATAAATATATACATAAAGGTAGAGAGGAGCTAGAGTAGCTGATGTAACAGATGATAGCGAATACCTGCCTATTCATAGCTTCTGTGATGCTATTTTGTTGTATTCTTCTTTATCCAGGAGAACACTACTTGAATTAGAAAGAACAAAGCAAACACGGTCTGAAGATCACAAGTGACTTAGAAGATTGAAAGGCATCACCTGAACACTTCTAACATGAGTTAATTATTAATCCAAATACTGATGTTCTTCAGTGTCTAAGCATTTTCTTCTGTGATTGAAGACCTGCCAAGTGACATGTGAGAGAAGACCAGAAATGCAAAAATGGCTATGTTTTCACAAGACAAGTCAAGATGAGGGTTGGGGGGGTGGGGTTGGGGAAGGGGTTAGCCCAGATAAATTCCAGAAGTTGTGCTGGGATGACTCTGACATCCATCTTCAGCATAATTTTATGCTTGAATATTGAACCAATTATTTGGGGGCTCTTAATGAGGCAAGATGGTTACTACTAGGAGCCAGCCCCAGTTCAATTAGAATTTCTCATGCCAAACTAACCTTGTGGATTTTCCCAACTAAAAAGGCAAGTAGTAAAATAATTCTAGATTTGAGAAAGGCATATGAGGAAAAAGTCTGGCTTAATAACTTGCTTTTTCAAGTTCGTATTTTACAAATTCCATTCCATTTCAAAAAACACACAACTCCTTTAGAAGTGGCAAATGTATTTCTTGATAGTCAAATGCCATTTTTCATTATTAATAATTCTCTCTCAATCCCCCTTTTTTTAGAAATTTACATTCCAAGTAAAATGCATAAAATAAATGACAAAATTTTTTAGTAAACAAAATATCCATTTTTGTTTTTTAATAAACTAACAAATTCTAACTTTGCCTGTGGAGAGTATAAGATAGGATAAATCTATTCATAATGAATATACGGTTATATTTACATCTGGTAAAACAGTATGTGACCTAAACCCTGAGTTTATTCATTCTTTGAAAGTGAAAATATAATGGCAAGTTGTGGAGTAAAATAATATACTTCAGGCTTCAGTCTGTTATAAATAAAACTGTGTACAGAGGTATAATCTGCCAATTGTACTAGTGAGCTGAATTGTTACATGTGTGATTTATGAGTGAGTTCACTCGGGAAGATTTTAAAATTACTTTTTAGTTTGAATAATTTCAAACTTAGAGAAATGTCCAAAAAAATAGTACAAGGAACTTTTTTCAACAGAACCATTTGAGAGTTGTCAACGTGATGCCCCATCATTCCATATTTCATGCCAACAAGCAAAGATATTCTCCTACCTAAGTATAATATCACCATTGTATTTAAAATTTAAGAGGACTAAGGGATAATGGATCAGTTGCAGAATAATGTCAGCAAATGCTTCCTGTTGCTCCATGTTATAAATAGTGTATTGTCCTTATTGTTGTTGTTGTTATTCTTACCAATTTAGTTTTATACCTGTTTTGGTACATATAAATTTGTAATTTATTTTTTGAACATAGTTTTGTAATCTTATATTTCAAATGTCTCTTTGTTCTATTAAATTCATGAGGTCTACAAAGAGGATATAATAACTGAATATTGATTGTTTGAATTATACTGTCATTGACAAAATGGCACATGTGCATGACTTCGCTAACAATATGAAACAAATTGTTCACATTTAAACATGTAAATAAATCAGTCTCAATTGCATTTACATAATGATGTGATCCATAATAAAATATTCATATATTACTCATTTTATCATTCTTGTCTATAGCAAGTAAGGTTATTTATAAGATTTGTAAAATTTGGCACATGAACTGGAATGCTATCCTATTTGTTCTCCTATTAACAACATTATTTTAAATGACAAAATATTATTCCATGAATATGGCAAAATTTACTTTTACTTGCTAATATCTTGTTGTTGGGTATTTACATTACTTGCATTTTTACTTTGTTTTTACTTCTTAAGTTATTTCCTTAGGTTAAATTCTTAAAAGTAAAATTTCTAGATTAAGAGGATATGCCAGATTAATGTTCCAAAAATGTGATACCAATGTATACTCCTACCACCAATATGAGACCGTTTCCTTGCTAACTAATATTGTTACACATTTAAACCTTTGCCAAATGTGGGCAAACAAAATTAGACAATTGTTTTTATTTGAATTTGTAAATCTTTATTGTTAGTGAGATTAGATATTTTTCATGGGTTTTTTTTGGATCATTTTTAGTTTTTTTCTTATTTAGTCTGTGAATTGTTTACCCATTTACCTTATCCAATTTTTGTCTTTTTTTTTAAATTTATTTATTTGAGAGAGAGAGAGAAAATGCACATGAGCATGGGGGAGGGGGAGAGGGAGAGGGAGAGAGAAAATCTCAAGCAGACTCCCTGTTGAGTGTGGAGCCCAACATGGGGCTTGATCTCATGACCCCGAGATCATGACCTGAGTTGAAATCAAGAGTTGGACACTTAACCTACTGTGCCACCCAGGCACCCCCAATTTTTGTCATATTTTAAATAGTTTATTTTGTGTGATGTTACTAATTTTATGAAATTACATTTTAGAAATGCATTCTCTTGAAGAGGTTATGCATTAATTAATATGATATCTTGGATTGTAGGTAAAATAATCCAGTAATGTGGTGGAGACAGACGCAATGAAGAGTGGTCATGAGCTGACAGATAATGTGGGAAAACTGGGGAAGACTTCAGGGAGCTTCACAGGGCATTCCTCTCCATTCATATATACATACAAAAATATCCATTCCAAAAGGTAGGATATGTCCTTATATTAATAATTTTATATGTCACAAGGGATGTATTTAAAAGGGCAAAAAGAAACTTTCGATTTCAAGGGTTTAAGCATGTATCAAGACATCAAATTGTATGCTTTAAATATGCAGCTTTATTTGTAATAGCCCCAAGGTGGAAAAAGCCCAAATGTCCTTTAACAGATAAATGGATAAGCAGATACTCTATCTATCCATACAATAGGACAATATTCAGCAATAAAAATAATGAACTATGACATTTAGGAATCTGAAAGTAATTATGTAGCATGAAGGAAACCAGAATAAAACAAAAAGCAAACACTCTATGACTCTGATCATATGAAATTCTAGAAAATACAGACTAATTCATTGTCAAGGAAAGTAAATCAATCATTGTCCGGAGGGCTGGTAAGGGCAGGGAGAGATGATAAAAAAGTACAAGGTAAATATAAGGGTGATGGGTATGTTCATTAACATGATTACGATGGTTTCATGGGTTCATACGTATGTCAAAGGTAATCCAACCGCACACTTGAAAATATGTGAGTTTATGGCATGTCAGGTATACCTCAACAAAACTTAAAAATAAAGTTTCCATAAAAGTTTAGATCTCTTATATTCCACATATGAGTGAAACTATATGATAATTGTCTTTCTCTGAGGGGAAGGAAGGGAAAACTGAATGGGAAGAAATCAGAGAGGGAGACAAACCATGAGAGACTCTGGACTCCGGGGAACAAACTGAGGGTTGTGGAAGGGGAGGGTGGTGGGGGGATGGGATAGTGGGGTGACGGGCATTGAGGAGGGCATGTGGTGTGATGAGCACTGGGTGTTACATGAAACTAATAAATCATTGAACTCTACATCAAAAACTAATGATGTACTACTATATGTTGGCTAATTGAATTTAAAAAAAAAGTTTAGATCTCTTTTTTTTCCTCCCAGAAACCAGAAAGTTTGGCAACTCTATATTTATTTAACCATCTCTCTCTTCATGCCTTGCAAAGGACAGCCTTCTTTTAGTGACAAGTAATATTGGCAAACAATAAAGATCATTTCTGTGGGTCAACAACTCCAGCTGAGTGAGAAAAGTCACATTTCTGGACTATGGGATTCCCCTTTTCTCTATTTTTGCTTTCCTGGACAACAATGGCCTTGAGGTGAACAATCCAGAGGCTATAGGAGCCAATAAACCCTTATTTGCTCTGACAATACCCTTGAGTCCAGGAAACACACCAGTATGAAGTGGACACACTCATGTCATGCAGCTGTAGTCACTAGAACATCTGGGGATGCATTCCAGAAGCACATTCTCTCTGCTGTGGTGCAGTCTTCTCCAGACCCTATTAGTTACACACACTGTTTCAGTCTGGCCCCTGTAGTCTTAATGGCAAGTGCCACCAGCAAATGGAAATCTGGACATCAGGGGACATGCTTCCTTTGCAGTACCTGGGGAACAGCTGGGTGTTATATGATGTGCCCTGGGTACAAGGGAACTGATTTTTCTTTTTCCCCAAAGCACTGAAGGTTGTCACCACAACCTCCCCTTCCTCAAGGTGACTTCTGGAACTGCAAAAAAAAGAAAAAAGAAAAAAAAGAAATCCTGGGATCCAGGCCACAAAAGAGGACCACAAACCGTTCCTAGGTGGCCTTTGTCAGCTATGCAAATTAAATCAAAACTGAAAGAACTAAGAGGTTTAGCAAGTTGCCAGTGTTATCCAGACTGGGTCTTCTTGGCCAAAATTGTGTCAGAACTATGCCTTAACTGGTCAGAGAGAAGAGAAGGAGGCCCCCTAAAGGTTCAGACTATTCATGGTTTTCTCCAGGGCATGGGAGGGAGAAAAGAAACATCTGCCTTCCCTTATTACACTGGGGTGACTAAAATACACATCAGGGACCTGCTAGGTGGGAGAGGTGGAATGGCATAAGCCACAGAAACTCTGTGACATTCATCTGGCAAGTGCCCTGGCCTGGTGCTGCTCATTAAAGCTTCCCAGATTCCTAGTATTTACGGGGAATCTCCCAGTATGGATGTTCAGATATATGGAGTTCAATTCAGGTAGATGGCTCTCTCACAAAGGCTCTCCTCCTGTGTTCTTACACTGAACAAGGAAGCTTTTCTCCAGTGTGAACTCTGTTGTTGAATGAAGTCAAATTTATGGTTAGAAGATTTCCCATATTCAATACGTGTATAAAGCCTTTCTCAAATACGAACTCTGCGGCGTCAAATGAGGCCCCGGTTGGTCTAAAGGATTTCGTACTTTTGGCACGTTCATAAGGCCTTGCTCCATGGAACTCTCTGGTGATTGCTCAGGATGGAGCCGAAGCTAAAAGATTCCCCACATTCACTATAGTAGTAAACCCTGGCTCAGGGTGATGCATGACGTTGGAGCTTTAGCTGAAGAATTTCCCACACTCACGAGAACTTTTCTCCGTTGTGAATTCATGGATGCCAAACAAGCTTGTATTTGTAGCCAAAAACTTCCTCCAGTTTGCTGCACTTGAATGACTTCTTCCATTGTGAAAGGCCTCTTCACACTTGGGGCTGCCGTGTGGCATCTGTCCAGCTGGGAGCAGCTGACACTAGAGAAAGCTGGTGTTGTTCGGGAAGCCCTTCCCACAGATGAGGGGCAGCCCTTCTCAAGGCGGGACCTGTCCACGTCCCATCTACACTATGCTCCTTCTGGAGCTGGTAAAGATGTGTGCTGAACCAGAGCTGTTTTCCACATCTTCACAAGTGCTCAGCTCTGCTACAGAATGTCTTACCACCTGGACACACATCTCACAGAGATGAGCCTTTTGGAAGGATGGACCGAGCTGTGTCATTCTGCCCTGTGAAACACTCTATATTGAAGGTGCCCCCTCACCCTCTGGTCCACACCAACCATCTAGGGAGGTTATGAGTGCAAAATTTTCTGGCATCACATGGCACGGCATCTCAGACCCTCCTCAAGTAAACCCCATTGCTCTTAAGAGATGTCACTGAAGATCAGCCACACTCTTAAAATAGTCACACGGAGGCAGTTTCTGCTATGGGATTCTGTGGATGCAGCAGGCTGGTAGCTGTGCTAACCAGGGAGGGGACCCCGGAACCAGAACCTCTGTCCCCACCTGGCCCGGAAGTGTGGTCACTGCAGAGGGGAGAGGCAAAAGACCCAGAACAGCCAACACAATTTTGAAGAAGAACAAAGTTGGAGGACCGACATTATCCAACTTCAAAATTTACTATAAAGCTACACTAATCAAGACAGTGTAGTATTAATGAAAGAAAGACAAATAAAATCAATAGAACAGGAAAGAGAGACCTGAAATAGACCCACATACACATAGTTAACTGGTATTTGACAAAGGAACAAAGACAAGACAATAAAGCAAGGAAATAATTTTAACAAATGGTGCTAGAACAACTAGACAGCCACATTAAAAAAAAAAAATCTAGACACAGTCCTTCACAGCCCCTTTCACAAAAAATTAACTCAAAATGGGTCACAGACCTACATGTAAGATGCAAAATTATAAAATTCCTGGAAGATAACATGGGAACAAATCTAGATGAATTTGGGTTTGGCAAAGACTTTGTAGATCCAACACCAAAGGTACAATCCATGAAAGAAAGAATTGATATGCTGGATTTGATTAAAATTAAAAATTACTCCTCTATACAACACACTTTCAAGAAAATGAGAATATAAGTCACAAACTGGGAGAAAATATTTCCAAAAGACACCTCTGATAAAGTGTTGTTACTGGTCAAAAGAACTCTTAAAACTCAACAATAAGAAAACAAACAACCTGAATTAAAAATGGGCCAAAGTCCTTACTGGACACCTTACCAAAAGAGATAGATGGATGGAAAATAAACATATATTGCTCTACATCACATATCATTAGAGATATGCAAATTAAAATAACAATGAGATAACCACTGCATACCTATTAGATTGGCCAAAATCCAGAATGCTGACAACACCAAATGCTTGTAAAGATGTGTGGCAACCGAAACTCTCATTCGTTGTTGGAATGCAAAATGGTACAGCCACTTTGGGAGATAGTTTGATGCTTTCGCACAAAACTAAACATACTCTTACCATAAGATCCGGCAATAGTGCTTCTTGGTATTTACCCGAAGGAGTTGAAAATGGGTTCACACAAAAACCTGCACACAGATGTTTATAGTAGCTTTATTCATAATTGCCGAAACTTGAAAGCAATCGAGATATCCTTTAGTAGATGAATGGATAGATAATCTGTTGGAATCTAGGCAATGGGACATTACCAGGGCTGAAAAGAAAGGAGCTATGAAGCCAGGAAAAGACATGGAGGAAGCTTGAATACATGTCACTAAGTAAAAGTAGCCAATCTGAAAAGGCTACATACTGCATAATTCCAACTACAGGACACTCTAGAAAAGGCAAAACTTTGGAAACAGTAGACACATCAGTGGTTGCTAGGGCTTAAGTGGTGAGAGAGGGATGAATAAGGCAGTATGAAGCATTTTTCAGGGCAGTGAAACTATTCTGTATGGTATTATAATGGTGGAGACTTGTCATCATATATTTGTTCAAAGACACAGAGTGTACAACCCCAGGAGTGAACCCTGATGTGAACTGTGGCTTTGGTTTATAATAATGTGTCCACGTAGTTTCATCATCACCGCTTGCTCTTTGTTTGTTTTGGTATGAACTTAAAATTACTCTAAAAAATAAAGACTATTTTTCTTTAAGGATCCTTTCCTCATCTCCCTTTATCTCCCTGAGAATTACTGGTAGCTATGAAACCAATGCCTCCCTAGCACATGTCTGCACTGCATTTGACTTTGCTCCTAAAGATCTGCTTTTATGTCTCTGCCCTGACAAATGAGCAAACGAGTCTGTACCACTACCATATCCAGTTATCATTCTGACTTTTTCTATAAAACTTCACTTAAACCAGCAGATCAAAAATCTTCTAAATCTTCTAAACCTAAATCTTCAGCACGTCCAAATAAGCCCACCATTTGCTCTCTGCATACCTAAATTCCTGGGCAAATTAATTTCAAAAACCTAATAAAATGTTGGAAATTATTTAAGATATGATAGAAGAGAGTTAAATCAATATTTGTCCAAAAGAATCTGCTATAAAACTATCTTTTCAAGTAAATATTCAGATGTTTGTATTTTTGAAATTTTCCCATTACTTAGGCATTCATTATTCAAAATGTATTTTTATAATCTTTTGAGACTTTCAGACATCGGACTTTCAGATCTTTGGCCATTCTACTTTTTGCTTCACAGGTCTCTCTTGCCTTTTCTCTATTGGTCATCTTTTCTAGATTCTACAGCCCATTACTTATATTACTTTCTTGCCAATTACCTTAGTGCCATTGTCCATCTATTGGCTCTACACTGACAAATCTGTCCCACTTCTTCATTTTCAAATTCAGGCTGCTAGGGTACCATGAGGGCGGGCAAATCATAAACTGTCATGGTGAGTGGCTCTCTCTGTTGCTCTCCCTCTCATGCCCTAGCGTGGCTAACGTAAGCATTAGAACTACCTTCTAACCCCTTTATCTCTATACTTCCCCTTCATCAGGTAGGATGCCCTCTCTTCTCTCTTTACTGCCAACACACCTGTGACTCTCTGTCCTCTCTCCTTGCTTCCAGATCATGCTCGCAATGGCACTTTGGCATAATTCTGATCTCCCCATTTGCACTTCGAAATCTAGTCCTTTCTCTCTTCCCAAAAGTACTATTTCACCATTTATCTGTTTTCCTTTCCCCCTACTTTTGGTTTCTCTTTTTCTACCAGCATCAGTCCCATGGCATGTAAACATTTGTCAATTTGCTTTTCTGTGGAATTTTTAAAAAGAGAGAAAGAAATCCCTTGCTGTCATGGTTAGCTAATTTATTTTGATATGATTTCACATTTTCTAATACATCTGACATTTATTTGGATATTTTGTGCATTCATTACCTCAAATTCATCATTCATAGGCATTCTTCAATTCACTGAAATTTGGCTTCCCTTCACTTATTCTTTATTGTCTGTTTTCCCTACTTTTGGACCGAACGCCCCACAAGGGTAGAGGTTTTGATCTGTTTTGTTTTTTATCTATCCCAAGCACCTAAAAGAGTTCCCCTTGTCTTTCTAAAGGACTCCGTTTCCTGAGACAGTATAGGCCCTCAGTAAATATTTTTTGAATGAGTCAATGGATGTTGGACACTGAGCAAGGCCCTGAGAGTAGGGGGAGGAAGCAGAGCCATCTTAACTTTCTCTTAAGATGATGACAATATCCATGCTGCCATGTCCAAGTACACATGGACATTTTGGTCTTTATCATTCTTTACTTCTCTTCCCCACCTGACCCTCTTTATCTCTTACTTCTTGAAATGGTTTCTTGCCTTGAGTTTCATGACCTTGCACTCTATGTGTTTTGATCTCTAATTTTTTAGTCTTTTCAGGATTCTTTGCAAGGTCCTCTTCTGTTAACCTGTGGGGGTCAGCTTCTAAGTGTTAATGCCTTCTCTTATCTTCAGGCATTATACAGACCCTTGAATATGCACATTCACTCCCATGGCATCAACTTTATCTAAATGCAGAGCATTCTTAAATTTAAAGCCCAGTTCTTGAACCTAAAGTTCTATCCGTACTTGTCAATCTCCCCTTCTGTCCAAGTGCCCACAGAATCATGTCCTTGTCTCATGCTCTGCATCTCTGTGAATTGTGGCACTATCCCTTCACTTTCCCAAATCAGAGACCATGCTGATAGCCTTAGTCTTCCTTCATCTTGTCTTTCCTTTTCTAATCATTTTTCCCTCCCAGTCTATTTTAACTCCACAATATCTTCAGACTGACGATAAAAGCAATAGATTTATGAATAATTCTATTCAACCAGTAATCTTAAACTTACCCATTACTGTGGAAATAATTGCACTGTATTATAATTCTCTGTTCCTTTGTCCCTTTTACTCAAGAGAGTGTGAATTCCTTAATAAGAAGAATATTCTGTTACATTCCCAGCTTTTCACACATGGCCTGATGGTCCCTGTGTAGTTAAAAAGCGTTTGTTGACCAGTTGACGATAGATCACTCAGCTTAGAATATAGGGCAAGAAAAGGGGGAGGGCGGTAAAAAAAAAATAATAAATGTAAAAACCTGCTTTAAAAAAAAGCATTTGTTGGAAGGATAAGAGAGTCTAGATAAATTATAATCTTCAATGATTTAATTGTGTCAGTTGGAGTTTCATAGTATTGAGTACATAAGAACTGCAAGTGTATATTGGGGCAATATTTTAAAACTTTGTTTTGAAAGAGGAGCTTAGACTAGGCTTACAGATTTGAGATTAAAGTACACTATTTGAGGGGTGCCTGGGTGGCTCAGTCGGTTAAGCGTGGGACTCTCTTGATTTTGGCTCAGGTCATGATCCCATGAGATGGAACGCTGCGACAGTCTCTGTGCGAGGCGTGAAGCCCACTTAAGAAAGAATCTCTCCCTCCCTCTTCTTCCCCTCCCCCCCAAAATAAAATAAAATAAAATAAAAATAAATAAAGTATACTACTTGAATACAATTTATTAGTGTAAGAAATTAATGTGATAAAATTCCACGTAGAATTCTCCAATAATTACTACTACTCTTACTAAACATGAAACCTGCCCTTTGTATGTACATGTACTCTAAACATTAGCAGATAGAGGATATATGGCTGCTGACAACTAGAATAGCATGTTTAGATCCAGGGAAGATTCCCTAAGGAGATACTTGCCTTGCCAAGTAATAATTATAGGCAGTGTGTCAGCAACGTAAAGAATCTGAGAAATTCAAACTACAGCTTGGCCAAATTAATCTTAATATGCTGACGTTAGAGTTTTTTTTTTTAAAAAAAAACCTCTATTGCAGTTGAGAAAAAAATTAACCTGGAGACAAAATCGTATGACCCCTAAACATTTTGTTTTTCGACACCTTGTTAAGTGCACAGACCTTAATTTTAGGATAGTTTTTAGGTTTATAGAAAAATTGAGCAGAAAGTATAGAGCTCCCATGCACCCTTCCCCTCATCTAGCTTGCACATTTCTCTTTTTATTACCTTGCATTAGTGTGATACATTTGTTACAATTGATGTTCCAGTATTGACATATTATTATTAACTGAGGGCCATAGTTTCCGCTGGGCTCATTCTTTGTATGGAACAATTCTATGTGTTTTGACAAATGCATGTCATATACCCACCATTATAATGTCATAGAGAATAGTCTCATTGCCCTAAAAATCTCCTGTCCTCCACTTATTAATTCCTCCCCTGACTCCACCCAAATGCCTAGCAACCATTGATCTTTTTATTATCTCTAAAGTTTTGCCTTTTCTAGAATGTCATGTATTTGGGATCATACAATATGTAAACTTATCAAACTGGCTTCTTTCACATAGTGATAAGCGTAAACACATTTTCAATGAATGCTTTCCATGTACAAAGCATTAAGCTAGAAGCTGAAGAAATAAGAATTTCTCCATATAATGAGCTCATGATCTAATAGGGCGAGCATATATGTAAATAAATAAAATACAATAGGTGGGGATAAAGTACAGGAGTCTTATTAAAAACACACGAAGGGGAGATTCTGGGCGACTCAGTTGGTTAAGTGGCTGCCTTCCGCTCGAGTCATGATCCCAGGGTACTGGGATCGAGCCCCACGTCAGACTCCTTGCTGGGTGGGGAGCCTGCTTCTCCCTCTCTCTCTGCTGCTCCCCCTGCTTGTGCTCTCTCTCTCTCAAATAAATAAATAAAATCTTTAAAAAAAACCTCACACATGTAAAGGTAGTGGTGCCTGGGTGGCTCGGTCAGTTAAGTGTCCAACTCTTAATTTCAGCTCAGGTCTCGATCTCGGGGTCGTGAGTTCAAGCCCCGCATAAAATATATATATAGCACAATAGAAAAAAAAAGAGCAAATTATCTATAGATGGGAGCAAATGGAAGGCAATTTAGTTAAGCTTCCCAGAGGAAGTGATTTCTTAGCTGTGTTCTGAGAAATGGGTAAGGTTTTGCCAGAACAAAGGAGTCATCTTTCTTGAGTTTCTTTGTTTTTCTAATTAGCTGAAGCCATTTACTCTAAATACATTTCATATATAACCACTTGAAAACCACCCCCTTCCATATATTATTTATATGATATAGGATTATATTGGTAATATAATTTGGGTACACGACAAATAGATATAAGTGAGCACATTTTAAAAGAGCTGCTATTCACATGGGAAAAATGATGTTACTGGCCCAATCTGCTTGTACTTTGAGTTGTTTTTCCATCAGCGATAATAAATTTGTGACCAATATGGCTGGAATTAAGGGTGTTGTCAGGGACTGTAAAAGAAAGTTATCTGTCACACACTGAAACTAAACATATGATCTTCAGTTCTAGGCCAGAATAAACCATCAGGATGGTTTACTTGTTCAAACATAAATATATGTGCATAGATATACAATATTCATCTGAAAATCTTGTTGATTTTTCCTTTGGGCAAATTTCTATTCTGATAAAATGTGTACATTAAAATGATTCTGGATTATTTGAGGGTTTTTTTTTTTAATTTCATGCCCTTTTAGAATTTTGAGTTATTTATAATTATAAATGTGAATTGGATAAAAAACACTCAATAAATATTTTTTGGATGAAAACATAAATATGAGGTTTATAATCCAGAGAATGAAATATGTGAAACTAAGTATCATATTGAGATATTTAAATTTTTTTTTATGTTTTCCCTAATTGCTTATTCATACCCTATAAATTAGACCATATAGTCTGGATCACTGCAAATAACTTTGAAAGCATGAGGGGGTCTTATCATCAACTTATTGCCTTGGGTAATTGAAGTCATAACTTTGGGTTACTGGGCACAGTAATCTCAGAGAGAAATTTGCAGATGATGGGTAGAGCTCTAATTGGCTATTTGCCTCAGATCTTCTGAAAGACTCAACCTTTAGTCATGCCTTAAATAAAAAGAAATACAGAGTAGCTCAAGTCATTTCCTGTACTTAAAACATTTGGCAAAAGTGAGTTCCAGGGTTGTTAAAACTGATGTGTTCAATTTTGGCAGCTTCTTTTGTCCTTAGGGTACATTATAACATCTGCTCTTCCATAGTACATATGCTAATCAGGAGAGGCCTTGTTTTATTATTGTTTTTGTTTTTTTTTCCCCAATCCTTAAATACATACGAAAAAGAAAACTCATACAAGCCTCTTAGGGTGAATGATATTGTAAAATTATTTTTGTGGCCAAGTTTGGGGGGAAAAAAACCCTCACATTTCTCTCTTCATTTAAATCCAAAACATATGAATTGTACACTTACAGAATAAAATGCCTTTTTTAAATCCATTCAAAGACCTTAATAAAATAAAGGAATACATTTCCTGAATTGCAATACTGAAGAAGCCTTGAAGGGTAGCAGACTATGCCATCCCCAAATATGCCCCTTTGGCACAAGGATTATTTTGAGCTGAAGGTAACTGAGAACAAGTAGACATAAGAAAAACTATGTCCTTTATTTGCCTAAAAACAAGACATAAATTTATAAAGGTGTCCTCTCTTCCTTTCTACCAGGAAGAACAGAAGTTAACCACCGAAGACAACTCTAGACCCTTGGGAGCCCAGAGGCAGCACCAGATGCAGAAACACAACGAACTTTGCGAACACCACACCTTTTCTCTTATTACTTTCCCATATATTTGCTTTCCACAATTTGCTACCCCTAGAAGTTCAAAGTCTTTTTCTTTTGTCTTGCCGCTTCCCTACAAACTGACTATTCTTTTGTTAAGGTGTCGTATAAACCCCGTTCTAACTGCCCCTGTAAGTTACTCCTCACTGGGTTCTCCCAAGTGTATGTACAATACACGTGATCATAAACTTCTTGTTCTTCTCTTGCTAATTTCTCCTTGTCAGAACCAATTT
Organism: Phoca vitulina; assembly: GCF_004348235.1. NCBI lineage: Eukaryota > Metazoa > Chordata > Mammalia > Carnivora > Phocidae > Phoca > Phoca vitulina. The sequence continues at coordinate 12,634,279 of NW_022589756.1, read as the reverse complement.
ACAGGTCCCCAGACAATAAGCCTAAAATGGATAGAGGGAAAAGAATTTTTTTTCTTCTCCTACTCTCCTTAACTCCCACAGACGTGCATGGAGTAACAGTTCTTGTGAAATTTCTCGCCAGTCCTGGGCATTTCGTGGTATCTCTTGCTTGCAAAGAGAAGCCTCACAAGGCACAGGTGATCGAGCCTTTGTGCAGCTTTCTGTGATTATAAAACAACAGCTCCTCCAGTCTCAGTGAATTGTATGTTGAAGAAAAATTACAAGCCATTCTTTTGTTAATAAAAAGTCTTAGGGTTTAAAAAGCAACTTCTCTCATACCCTAGGAAACAAGTGGGCATTCTCTAACCCAAGCATCTCACAGCCCCAGTGTGTGCACGCATGTGTGCATGTGTGTGTGCGTGCATACACGCGCGCGTGTGTTATATGAATTGAATGTCACATAAGTAAGACTTTGGATGCATAGCTTGCTATAGTGTCATATATGCATATATATATATATATATATATATATATATATAAAACAGTTGCACAATTTTTTAAAATAAATTTCATTTTTTCAAACAGTTTTAGATTTACAGGAAGATGGCGATAGTACAGAGAGTTTCCCTATACTCTGCACCCAGTCTCCCCTATTATTGACACCTTACATTAGTATGGTACATTTGTTATAGCCAATGTGCCAATATTGTCCACAGTTATTCATAAAATCTCTGTTATGCAGATTGTCTTAGCTTTTAACCTAATGCCCTTTTTCTATTCCAGGATCTCATCTAAGATATTACATTACATTTGACTGTCATGTCAGTTTAGGCTTCTCTTGGCTGTGACGGTGTCTTAGAATTTCCTTGTTTTTGATGACTCTGAGAGTTTTGAGGAGTACTAGTCAGGTGTTTTACATATTTTTTTCATTGATCACTCTCTTAAAAAATTACTTAAGCCACAGCCAACAGGGAAATTTCCCTTTTAATACGTTTAGGGATGCAAAATAGTGATACTAATTTCCTTAAGATGAACTCAATACCCCCATTGCCAGATCTCATCATCAAAAACTTCGTTGGTATAAAAGACTAGATATTTTCTCACGATTCCTGTTGTATGAAACAATATTCTCACATTTGAGGGGCCCCTCTTTTTAAAATACATTTAGTGTATGTGTCTCTGTAAACTGTGAAGGCACTTTTGTGACGATCTAAGTGACTATTGAGAGAATGCTGAGCATTTCCGTTGCTAACATTCAGGTATTAGCAGGTGCTATTCTGAAATGAAAGCCTGGCTCTTCTGGGGTTCTCCCATCTGATCGAAACACTGCATTTTAACCAGTCCTAGGAACCGTAGTGTGGGTGTATATATATATATGTGTGTGTGTGTGTGTGTAGTTATGTATGTATTTCCAGCAGAGTACCTATACTCATTCAACAAATAGTTACTGAGCCCTAATACTATGTCAGGCATGGGGTTATTTGCACTGATGACTTAGTTCATGAGCCATTGACATGTCTTATTCTGGTGAGTAATCAACCTCTCTGTTCCCTATTCCCTGACTGAATCTCCCCATAAACCCTTGAAGATCAAACTTAAAGAAACCAAATTCAGTTGACTTTACATTATAAACAAGTTAGATCAGAAGTAAATATTTTAAAATTGTAAGTGAAAGAAGTAAATCCTATAGAAAGCTAGCTTTGTACCCAGACAAGGTTTACCAGGCATGAAGACAATACCATGTGATCACAAAGGTAAATCACTAAATTGGGAACAAAGACTGCATATTAGGTGGGGTTACCTCATTTTCTTTCTTATTTCCAAGTCATTTGTTTTTCAAATATTTTGTAAAGCAAGATTTTTTTTTTTTAAATTTTGTAAGTCAGCCAATATTTTTAGTTCCATAGTTTTGGCAAGTAGCTTGCCTTCATACATATCCCTTATAATCAATGAACTCTGTATACTAATAAAAAGGACAAAATTGGAGGATTCATTTCTACATACAATTTTTTCTTAAAATATTTTATTCTTACTATGGCATTTAGTTTCAATTATTTTGAAAATTCCAAGGGTTAATTTATTCACTTTTTATCATGCCTTTTGATAGATACCAAAATCAGTTATTGAGGCATAGCATTAGAAATAGGCCTTACACAATATCATACTCAAAAGATGATACACATCTTGAGTGCACGGAAAGCAAACAGGAAAATTTGCTGTTTTCTTGGGTTTCTTTGTTTCTTATGTTTAAAAAAAAATGTATCATGTGCTCCAAGGCCAATTATTTGCAGGAGTCTTGGAAAGAATATAATTTAAATATACAATGCCAACATAAAATACAGAAAACATTAGCTTTTGATTTTGGAAGTATTTTAAAATTAAAATTAAGTAATTTCTGCAGAGGTCCAACAGTTTTGTTTTTCATTTCTCTAAATTGGAAATGTTGTGGCATCTTGTGTAGCATGAATCTTAAATTAGATCCTGCTTATTTTGAAGTGTGTTTCTAAGATACAAAGTCATCATTAATAGGTCCGAAACTTAAATAGAAGGTTATAAATTAAGTGTTCTGTGGAATTTGGCATATGGAAAGGGAAAGCTTCCAGTCCTTCTCTGCTTACCATTCATGTGATATTTTTCCTTCTTATGGGAAAAGGAAATTTTTAAAAATTTACTAGTTTCAGGTGTACAGAATAGTGATTCACAGATCTACCACCTTATGTTATGCTCACCAGAAGCACGGCTAACATCTGTCACCATGGAACACTGTTATAAATACCATTGAGCGTATTCCCTATGCTCTACCTTTCATCCCTTCTGTGGAAGAAGGAATATTGATATATTTATGTGCTCAGTGTTTAAGTATGCTATGACAAACTTTTCCTCATCTTTTATTATAAATATCTGCATATATGTGTCAAGGAAGGATACACATATTTGTAGATTCCTGTGATTGAAGTTCTTTAGCTCAGGGACTAAGCAAGCTCATTCTAATCCTCCCTGAAATACTTAGGAAGAAATTTGTACCTCTTTTTCATGATTCACCGAAGACTTTATCCCATACAAGAGCTGATTATATTAAGCCCTAAGGAGACTGAGTAATTTCCTTTTCATCAAGTATACATTTGCCACTCTGTCTCCTAAGAAAGTGGTAAAAGTTCAGAACATTCATTTTTCTGGAGTAGAGTCTAGAAATTCTCCAAAGTTATTTCACTGCAGGATATCCCACCAAAGCCCTCAAAATTATCCACTCTCCTGGGGTACCTGGGTGGCTCAGTCGGTTAAGCGTCTGCCTTCGGCTCAGGTCATGATCCCAGGGTCCTGGGATTGAGTCCCGCGTTGGGTTCCCAGCTCAACGGGGAGTCTGCTTCTCCCTCTCCCTCTGCCTGCCGCTCTGCCTACTTGTGCCCTCTCTATCTGTCAAATAAATAAATAAAATCTTTAAAAAAAAATTATCCACTCTCTGACCTGAGCAAAAAATGCCAGTTTAAGATGTAAGACTCTTCAGACACTTATATTTTCCACTTCAAACGGAAGGCTAGAAACACTGCGGATAAAATATCAATAGTCATAGATCACGGCACTTATAAGTGTGTAATAAGAAGTGAATGAGCATGTAAAACCCTTGACCAGTTTCTTTCTGTACCATGAAAGTACTATCTCCTTGAGATTACAAGAATGAAAGTGTTGTCTAACTCAGAGAAGGGAACTTCCCCTCATATTGTGCAACTCCCAGTTAGTAGCAACTGTATTTCTTGAGCTCAAACAACCACAGAAGAAAGAAAGAATGAATGAAAAACACCATCTAATTGATTTCTTCCTTTATTCTGATGCCAGCAAATCAATAAAAGCATGCAAATTTTGACCTTGGCCCTAAATGATTAGGCAGAGTGTTTAATAATAATAGCTTATTGTATGAGTTTGCTAGGGTTGCCATAGCAAAGTGCCACAAACTGTGTGGTTTAAAACACCCCATGTTGGGGCGCCTGGGTGGCTCAGTCGGTTAAGTGGCTGCCTTTGGCTCAGGTCGTGATCTCAGGGTTCTGGGATCAAGCCCCACGTCGGGCTCCCTGCTCAGCAGGGAGTCTGCTTCTCCCTCTGCCCCTCCTCCTGCTCATGCTCTCTCTCTCTTTCTCAAATAAATAAATAAAAGATTTAAAACAAAATAAAATAAAACACCCCATGTTTATTGTCTCACGGTTCTGGAGGCTTCAAGTCTGAAATTGAGCGGTGGGCAGGCCATGCTCCTTCTGGAACCTGAAAGTGAATCTTTCCTTGTCTCCTCCTAGCTTCCGGTGGTTTGCTGGTTATCTTTGGTGTTCCTTGATTTATAGCCGTATAACTCCAATCTCTGCTTTTGTAACCACCTGGCATTCTCCCTATGTGTCTCTGTCTTCTCGGGGCCATCTTCTTATAAGGACAGCAGTTGATTTGGATTAGGAGCCCACCCTGCTCTAGTATGACTTCATGTGAACTTAACTAATTACATCTGCAGGGACCCCGTTACTAAATAAGGTCACATTTGGAGGTACAGACAGACCTCAGCTTTTTTTTTTTTTCTTTTTTCTTTTGGTGGCGTGGGCATACAGATCCAATTCAACCCATAACACTTAATCTCTTATTTTTTGTCAATGATGCATGACATGGTCATGATTTGCTTTGAAAAGTGGAGTCACGTTTACAATGGTAATATTCATTTAGAAAATCTGAGCAGGCAATGTCTGGAGATACCAAGAGAAGCTTCCTATCCTTAAGAAGATTAGAATCTAGTCGAGGAAACAGACCATTTACAGCTGTGATAATTCCTATAATAGCAACGGGGACAAAGTACTGTGAGAGCAGTTGATGAAGTGACACATTTTTCTTGTATTGAAATGATTTTTATGTTCTTTATGTTTTCATGTTGTCTAAATTTTTTACAATGAGCATTTATAAGTTCAAGAAGACATTACAGCAAAGGGGATAGATAAAGGAATATGGTTCAAGGCATGTATATAAATGCCCAGATCAAGTTATCCACCACTGTGGAGGGAGATTATATGGGGATTCCATTCTGTACAGGAACATTCATGCATTCATTCATTCAACAAATACCTAATGAATATAGTAGTTCCCCCTCATCCTTGGGGAGTACGTTCCAAGACCCCCAGTGGATGCCTGAAACTGAGGAAAATACCCAACTCTATATATACTCTGATTTTTTCCCCTATACATACATGCCTGTTATGAAGTTTAATTTATAAATTAGGCTCAGTAAGAGATTAACAAGGATAACTAATGGTAAAATAGAACAATTAGAGCAATATACATAATAAAAATTACTGTAGATCTTAGCAACCTTAGCATACAATCTTTTTCTTTCCTTATCAAGAACTTTCAACTTTTCACTTAAAAAAGCATTTTTTAGCTTCTCCTTGGCATATCCAAATTGTCAGCATCATTACTCTTGTGCTTTGAGGCCATTATGAACTAAAATTAGCATTACTTGAACAAGCCCTGCAATAGCATGACTCCCAATCTCATAAGCAAGATGGCTACTAAGGGACTAACGGGCAGGTAGCATTTATATTGTGGGTGCACTGGACAGAGCGATGATTTGCGTCCTGCGCTGGGTGGAACGGGTGGGTGTGAGATCTCAGAATGACATGCAATTTAAAACTTATGAATTGTTTATTTCTGGAATTTTTCATTTAATATTTTCAGACCACAACTGATCACAGGTAACGGAAACCGTGAAAGGTGAAACAGAGAATAAGGGGGGACTACGGCACCTGCCAGGCACTATTTCAGGTGCTGAAGATATAATGTTGAACGAGATAGATTATATTCTTGCTTTCAAGAATTGTATGGTTTAGTGGGGAAGTAGACAAAAAAACCAGTGAGATACAAATAAATTAAAATCATTACACTTTGTAATGAAGAAAACAACCTGGGGATAGGAAAGCAGGAAAAATCTCCATTAGGAGGGAATATTTAAGCTCTGAATCCTAAAGGATGAGAAGGTGTTGACCATGCAAAGAGTAAGAGAGTTTTGAATGGGACTTTCGTTGGAGAGACTCAGTAGAAAATTGGAGGGAAAGACTAGGTGCTTGAACAAGTTTTAGAGAAATGATCTACATTTAAAAGTTATCTAGAAAAAGGGGAAATGGGAGTGGATATTGAAGGTCAAGTACAACAACTTGCAAAACCCTTTATGCAAGTGTCAGGTATAGGCAGAGGAAATAAAAAGGGAACTTTAGAGAAGCAAACAGATGAAAGAGATTGAGGAAAGGTGAAAAGAGAGGACAGTGCGTTGTCAGTAATGCTGAATTACAGAGAGTTCTTGAAAGGATGCTGACAATGGTGCTAGGAAAAATATCAAGTTTTGTCTATACTTACATATAAATGTATATAAACTTACAAGTGTATAAGTGTATACCTCTTCAGCAATTCTACTGCTATGCATGCATCTTAAATAATCAGAAATGTGTACAAAGGTGTCTGTACTAAGAACTCATTTTCAGCGAGCTTTAAAATGAAAAATAGAAGCAACCCAAAAATCCAATGATAGAAAATTGGTTTAATAAATTGTCATGTATCTGTACAATGGAATAGTATGCCACTGTTTAAAAAGTATATTAAAAAGTAGCAAGTCTCAAAGTTTGGGTCTCAAGACTCTTTTACCATCTTAAACATTATGGAGCACTTCAAGGAGCTTCTATTTTTGGGAGGTATACCTATCGATTCAATCAATCTCACTATGCAAATGGTACAGTTCAACTCTGGTTCCTCTTTACTATGCACGGGGACCAAGACCACCAGACACAAAGCAATGGCTTCTTGCATATGCAGACAAGCACAGAAACATACTAACACATGCTTCCTAGAATGAGAAGGAAGAAAATGAATACAAAGGTTAAAAACATTTCCTATATGACTTACCACCAAAAGTTGACTCTTGAGAATTCCAAGCAGACTGTATGATAGTACAGCTGCCTCTAAACTTTAAAATCAAAATCGAAAACCTATACTGTCTTTTCTTCTAGAAGCCATCGAGGTGGTTCTGAGGACCGTATAAGTAAGTTTCTCTAGGAGAACCTATTTCTGAATAAGGACAAATTGTTACGAGCCTCGTGTGTTTGTTCCTTTATGATGGTTGTCCCTGTTTCTTGTTTAGCAACAGCTGAAACAGGCTCTGCAGGACGCTCCGAAAATGGTTTCATGGGTGTAGCTACAAGCTCAACAGGAATGCAGAGGAAAGAACTAACAGGCCCGGCTGGTTTCTCAGAAGCAGCGCTGTGTATTGCAAGAGGCCTTCATTAGGAGAAATGCACCTCCAAGCCAATCAGCTCCCTGGAGTGTCAAACCTGCTTCCAGCTCACCCCTCTACTTGTTAAGATGTAATCAAATAGTCTTAGGGCTGTAAGGAATCTTCCTGCAATAAACTCTCACCGTTCTAATGCAATCATCTTGTCAGACTCCTCATCTAATGCTTGAATCCTTGGGCAGCATCCCTCATTATTATTGACCAGGCTCCGTTTAATATCTTCAGTATTGTAAAACTAGCTACCCGAGGCAACCTTTCATTGAACAGCTCAAAATGTTATCAAGTTGTTGTGTTGAGCAGCAAAGTATTTTCGGAAATGGAAAAAGACCTATTGTTCTAGTTATATCCCCTGGGATCGCATAGACCAACCCTGCTCCCTCTTCTTCGAGTTATTCTTTCAAATCCTTGGAAGCTAGTAACATGTTGCCTAAATATTCTTGTTCTCATCATAGATATTTAGGGTTTGTTCATCACAAGGTTTCCAGGTTCTTTGCAATCCTAACTGTTTTTCTCTGCCCATATTTCGAATTAAACAATTTCCCAGATGTCAACACAACATTTTAACAATATGTGCTATGTGTTATAATGCTCTGTGCATTCCTGTGGTGCTTAAAACTCAATGAAAGTTTCAAGTGCTTTGCAGATGCATTGTTATCTTACCTCTTTCTCAGTATTGTACAGCTGAAACATACTTCTTTTTAACTCAATATTTGAATTTTATTCCTAGTCCTGTGAAATCTAACAGTTGATGCAATAACAAACCAAAGATCCTTTTGGATCTCAAATTTTTCACGCAAAAACATGCCTATCTTGATCAGCTCATGGGAAAGGTGTTTTTTCCCTTGTATTTGAAAATGGTGGCACTGAAGGAATGCTCCATCCATTTGGCCCACGAAAAGCTAGGCTGTCAGTTACTAGCTGCTGCTAGGATTTCTTGTTGCCCTTGCCTTACCAGTACCCAAATACTTTGAATGTTACCCACTCCTGCTTTTAGATATATGTGAAAGAGATTAAACATAGATTGAGGGATAGATTTAATATAAAACATCACAATGATACCCATAGGTGCTCTCCTCTAATAGGCTGAAGAAAATAAACTTACAAATGCTGTATTTATGGAGAGATTCTTCTAATTAGCCAATTTCTCTATGTTGGAAATGATGATAGCTACAAAAAGCAAATGCCAATCCAACCTTCAGGAGTACATCTGTTCGATTTTTTTAAAAAGTGAATCTCTTTTAAGCAAAATGTATTATTTGTAATGTTTAGTCCTTTCCGTGTAGCTTGGTCGAAATGTAAAATAATGCATTGTTCTCAGCTAAAAATGTTCTCTGTGACTATCTTCTTTCAATCTTTGCCCTTCATGCCGTTTTGAATCCGGATACAGAATCTTCCTGCCAGAAGTTCGTGCTTACTTCTCATTGGTTTTCATTTCCTGTTGCCTTGCGAACACCGCGGAGAGAAGGTGCTCTATCGGCGCTCAGACGTGCGGCTTTCCTGGGCACATTGTTCGTTTAACGAAAAAGATAGAGGAGAGGTCCACTCCTTTTGTTTGGAGTTATATAAATATTTTTAAAAGGCAAGATTTCCTCATTTATTCCACTTTAGGCTTCCTGTTCAGGGAGAGTTTTAAATGCACGTTTAATCACTCTTAAGATGACAACACAAGTTACGATTCTGTAATTACACTGAATACGTTCAAGGCATTGAAAATAAGAAGGTAAAATGGAATAGCAATTCTGAATTTCTCTCCACATATACTGTAAAGTAGGATTATCACATATGTACATATTCAGAACCAGTTTGTCATTATAAACCCAACGATAAAAACAGCAGACATGTGTTATAATAATTATAATAATAGCTGAATTTAGATGAAAATTATCAAAGAAAAGACTCATACATCATTGTTTCATATATTGAGTATTGTAGTCTTATTCCCCTTTATTTCAGTGTTCCTTGTATGGAGTTTGCTTACCAAGTGGTATTTGAAGTTGAAAAATTCTTAAAAAGTTACTGTAATGGAAGAATATTTTCAATCAGAAACAATTTAAGTTTAATGAATATAAAACTCACATAACAATAAACGTTGAAACATCTTACATGATTGCAAACACAATTAGTTCTTAATTGTGACTAGACAGGACACATGGTACTACAGAGAGAAAAGAAATAGCAATGATTAAAATAACATTAAGAATAACATTTTACAATAAATATTTAATATAATAAATATTTAATATAATAAATATTTAATATAACATATATTTCTATAAACATATTGCCTATTATATATAACATACAATTAATATTGTCTTTATAATACATATAATTAAATTTTAATACATAATTTTTATAATGCATAACAGATAACATCTTAATACATATATATTTAATATAATAAAACCACATGATAATATTTTGGTTTTGATTATGTTTCAGGACCCATTTTACAGGCTCTATATATCATCTCTTTAATGTTAGTGCCTCTCAGTGAGGTAGGTCCTACTTTACCTCCATTTTATACATGAGACAAGAGAAAAGATGTTCAGTAATGTGCTCACAGCAACAGAGATAATACACGGCATGGGTGAGGCAGAGCCCTACTTTTACTGGATTCCCATGTTCATCTATAACTCCATTATGTTAAAAAAAAAAGTTAAGAGAAGTATTATCCTGACTTCACAATTTGCCACACGATTTTGATTTTTGTATTAGATTTACCTTAAAAACTGTATTTAGCCTGGTACAATATTGGAATGATTTTGTTATTCCAGAGCTCGCAACTTGCTGAGTGGCCATCACTAACTGGACTGGGCTTTTCTTATTTGCTGGGGCTAACCTATAAAGCAAATAATTGTGTAGATACAGGCAGCGACTCATGTTAAAGCCTGGGACAGAGGATACTTTGAAAGATTGTTTTGACAGGACTTCCTTGGTCCCTCTTAAAAAGTTAATATATGATTTTATTAGAAATGACAACAATAACAAAAACTTGTTCTAAATCATATTTATTGAGAGACTTGACTCAGGAAAACAAACTGAGGGTTGCAGAGGGAGAGGTGGGTGGGGAGATGGGGTACCTGGGTGATGGCCATTAAGGAGGGCACGTGATGTGATGAGCCCTGGGTGTTATAGGCAACTGATGAATCATTGAACTCTACATCTAAAACTAATGATGTACTATATGTTGGCTAATTGAATTTAAATTAAAAAAATAAATAAATCGTATTTATTATAATGTATATTACTACTACTAACCATGAGAAGAAAAACATACAGAAGAAAATAAAAATAATCAAGCAGAAGTTGTAAAATGAGATGAGTGTTAGTACAATAGCTATCAATGGATACTATGTTTTCTTTACTGAAAAATCTCTACTAAGCACTGAAGGCAAAATCCTTTGATTAAACTTGTATGAAAGAATAGGTATTAAACCATTATGCAAAATTCCCAAGAGTTAATAACCAAACTACATTTACTTTACAAAGCTAGCAACAAGGAACTTTGAGGCACCACTGTAAGGAAGAAGAGTAAACATGGACTGAATCATGACATGTAATTCGGGCCTCACAAAATTAGATCTGGCTTCTAAGTTTGATATGGTTATTACTCTAGATGCCTAAATGATAGTAATAGTATAAATACCACTTAGACAATATTTTTATTACCTGATGGAACTTTAACTTATACTTTCTCATTTCTGAGGAATTAAATGTAATTTAATTTAATTTGTAATTTTGTCAACATTGGCATTTTTAAGAGAATAAAGACATGTATCCTTTTCTACCAGTTTTGTCTTTGGGTGTAAAAGGTTGATAGTAGACTAGATTTGTGTTGTTTGGGCAATTTTACGCTATTGAGGTCTGAATTACACTAATGCTTTTTCATTTTATAGGGTGAATAGTTATAGATCGGTTACTGATACTTTTTTCTTAGACCATTTTTATAGTATGTTAAACATTCTAGAATAAAAATAGTGAAATAAAACCACCAAAGTGACTATACTAGCTCAACATAATTACTTAAAGAAAATAAGGCAAAATTAGCATATAATGCTTACTTAAATCCTGATATCCATAAATACAGATGACTTTGTTTAAGGGGAAAAGAAACATATTCAAATCACAGTGACACAGCAGAGAAAAAGAAATGTCACAGATTTGATATTATGTTTGGGACACATCATGTTTCTTTAAATAATAATCAGAGCATGTCAAGTGTTTTACCAGAGCTTCTTGAAGTTGACACATGACCTTTAGATTTGTCAGACGTGGTACATCAATTTTCTTGTTTGGAGTTGCACTGGTTTTGTTCTGCAATGAAGTACATTAATTATTCTGTTACTCTTTTTATTTAGAATTTTGGATATTATTTCTAGAAGAGTCACAGTTTGAAATACCTCAAAATCTTTTAACTCAGAAAGGTAAAGGACGTTGCTCTAGCTTAATTAAAATGCAAGGTAGAGAATTAGGATAGTCACTGGAAGTTCATGGTTAAATAAATGTTAACTGTGGTGAAATCTGTCACAGTGAGAAATAATTTCATCTGGTTTTTAATGCTTTAACACTTACATTCTGTTTCTTGAATAATAAGAATCAGACTCAGATTTTAAAGGAACTTAAAATGTCATCAAAATTGAGGGACTATGTATATTTTATTACTGCTTGAATGTTTCTCTTTTCTCCTTTTTGGCTGGTTGTTTTGGCACAGACATTAGCTATGATATTTAGCTATGAAGGGCTGCTATTGATTCTAAATCATGGAATCTGTTTTCCTACTTGCTTTAATCTTATCAGGGAATTCAATCAGGAATTTGGTATAGATTACCACTAGAAAACTGAGTACATGGTTATTGTCAATGGTGAGAGATTATTTTCTGAATATATGTATATAAACAAAGAATAGACTTCCATTTTATTTTTATAACTGCTTTAAAAATAAATTCAAATGTATTTACTAGAGGTTTTGCTTGTTTTAAAAAATGAGTTTCAAACTTCAGTTACCTGAATTTAGTTACTTCCCAATCTTCTCTCTAAGGCAAAATTCACCTGGAATTTAAGTCAAATCCATGAGATGCGTATAGTAATTGTGTGCAATTAGGCAAATCCATCAGGTATAACTTATTAACATTAATCATTTTTGGAACAATGGTTCAGAAGACCTGGTTCTACACAGAACTTGATTTATATCAGAAAAAATGAAGTAGAAAGATTAACTGAACTAAAATAAACTCAGCTTCTCTATGGTATTTTCTTTTATAAAATATTTATATTAAGAATAAACACTGGTGGGGAAACAGTTGAAATAGGTAACAGTGTTCTGTGACTCTAGTGATTATAAAGGAATGCAACTAACTGATAAAGGGAATGTGTTTATCTATCTTCAAGACTGTCACCACACTCTTACAACAGACCTGATTATTTTTTGGTAATTATGTTCTATAAAAAAACAGTACAACTCAATTTCGCTTTATAATTTAACTTTGGAAGACAAAGCCCCGAATAAATGGCTACGTTCGCTTTGATTCTAATTAAAAAGTTAAACTTAAAAAATCAAACTTAAAACAGTGAATGTATCCACTGCGGGAGAAATATTAAAAACAAAAATCTTATGCAATGCAGAAAACCCCTTCACAAAGGGAGTAGAGAAATAAACCAATTTTATTGTTGAATAAGTATTAAACCAGAATGTGATGTGCATCACGGCATCTGCAAAGGGATTGCAAAGACAGAAAGGAAACTCACCCCCTACACAGCCAAGCAGATCCAACCCCTTACGTACATGTTTTCAATATAAACAATCCTTAGTCCTTAAGTAAGAGGACTGGATAACACCTTTTGCCACACATACAGTTCATCTGAATTTTATCTTGGTAACTGGGGAAACCTCCTCTGTTGGCTTTATCTGGAAGAGAAACACACTGCCCATAAATTTGAGCGGAGGCTCCAGAGCTGTTTTACTCTCTCACAGGTTGAGGGACATAAGGGTGCTTTCTCTCTCCATATGTGCATTGCAGAAAGAAGGCTCAAGCCCTAGTCAAAGATTTATATACATCTGAAGAAGGCAGAGAAAGAGACTCTGAACAAAAGGGAGCAGGGAGAGAAGTGTCTTCCTTTTTTTTTCAACAGGGAGCATTAAGTTTCTTATTTTTAATTTATATTTGCCCTTATACCACCCACAGGGATATAGAAATAGTATTATTTCATTATGATTTCCCTCCTTTTTTTTTAAATCATCGGAAGAGCTTTCCATAGGTACTACTTATTTTTGAAACAGCTTCATTGAGGTATCACTGACATACAATCACTGCACATATTTAAAGTGTGCAGTTTGGTATTTTGACATACGCACACACCTGTGAAATCATAGCCACAATCAAAATGGTGAACTTTTCCATCATCCACAAACATTTTCTCCTACCTCTTTGTAATTCCTTCCTTCTACCACTTCTGCCCCTCCCCTCCTCAGGCACACATTGTTCTACTTTGTCACTATAGAATGTCATGTCATTTTCTAGACTTATTCAGTATGTACTCTCTTATGTCTGGCTTTTCATTCAGCACAGTTATTTCTAGAGTCATCAGAGTTGTTAAGGTAAGAATAGGTCTTTCCTTTCATTGCCAGGTAGCGTTCTTTTTTGTGTGTACCACAATTTGCTAATGCATTTAGCTATTAATGGACATATGGCTTGTTTCCAGTTTTGAGCTATTACAAGTAAAACTGCAATGAACAGTGTATGTGTACCAGTCTTTAGATAAACATATATTTCCTTTTTCCTAGGGTAGATACCTAGGAGTAGCATGATTGAATTGTATGGTATTGAAGAGTAGCAGAATAGCCTCACTAAAATGTAAGTCCTTGGCATAAGGATTATTCTGAACTCATTACTTCGAGAAAGAGGAGACACAGCAAAGCTCTGAAAACAGAGTAGAGGTTACCTTTCTGTAAGGGAAATACATATTTATAAAGGAAACCTCCTTTTGGAAGGATATCTTCTTATCTGCCCAAAAGAGGATGACTAAATCACAAGAAGGTTTTTTTAATCCATGGAGAAAGAACTGACTTAAATCTGCCTAACAAACTTCCCCTTGTTTACCATGTTTCTCTCAGTAACCTTTCCATAACTGGTCTAACAGCACCTTTCTTTCTTTTGTCCTTAGCTGAAGATGGTATCTGAGCTGGAGTTCTAAGCCACCATGGAGAGTTACTCATTTTTTCATGGGATATCTCCCATGTATATGTGAAGTATGCATGTTAATAAACTTTTGTTTGTTTTCCTCATATTAATCTGTCTTTAATTATAGGAGTTTTAGCCAAGAACTCAGAAGGGTAGAAGGAGGGACACCTGGGTGGCTCAATCAGTTAAGTGTCTGCCTTCAGCTCAGGTCATGATCCCAGTGTCCTGGGATCGAGTCCCACATCGGGCTCCTTGCTCAGCAGGGAGCCTGCTTCTCCCTCTGCCTGCCACTCTCCCTGCTTGTGCTCGCTCTCTGACAAATAAAATTTTTGAAAAAAAAAAGAAGGGTAGAGGGAAAATTATTTTTACTTCCCTAGAGTAAACATATGGTATCGTTGGCATTGACCAGCAGGTTGACAGACTCTATGACATCGATCAAGACCTCATTCTTCTTGTATTTGATGCCTTCGGAGCGCCAGGACACAGTGTTGGTGACGGTGGGCGGCACCCGTGATTTGCCGGTCTCCAGCGTGTTGCCCTGCTGCGTGATGTACTCCTGCAGGATCTTGCTGTCCCTGATCTGTGGGAAGCCAAAGTCCATGAGCTCATCCGGCAGCTCATAGATGATGACAAAGTTGTCTCGGATGCTCTCCTCCTCCAGGTCCTTGAAGTACTCAGAGAATACCTTGACCATCTTGTAGAGGAAGGAGTACACGAGGGAGGCGTTCAGGTTCTTCAGTGTGGTGGCCACCAAGTAGAGGTTGCTATGTTTGATCCACAGGAAGTGGACCTGGCCATGGCTCAGCAGTGGGGCCAGGGCGCCCTCCTCCTCCCGCTGCATGAGCAGAGAGGCATGAAGTCCTCGATCTCACTCATGGCGATATCACCCTTGTAGTTTTGACTGATCAGGGGC
This sequence comes from Phoca vitulina, assembly GCF_004348235.1. NCBI lineage: Eukaryota > Metazoa > Chordata > Mammalia > Carnivora > Phocidae > Phoca > Phoca vitulina. The sequence goes on along the minus strand of NW_022589756.1, from coordinate 12,618,903 downwards.
TTGCCCTTGACGTCGAGGATGAAGACAGCCAAGGCGGACATGGTGGTGGCTGGCGGACCCGGGAGGCGGGGAGCGATAACACTATTTTTTAAAAAATAAAAAATATTCTTTGGGGTGCCTGGCTGTCTCAGTCGGTTAAGCATCTGCCTTCAGCTCAGGTCATGATCCCAGCATCCTGGGATCAAGTCCCAAATCGGGCTCCTTGCTCGGAGACTACTTGCTCTTTGCGGGGAGTCTGCTTCTCCCTCTGTCTGCCGCTCTCCCTGCTTGTGCTCTCTTTGTCAAATAAATAAATAAAATCTTAAAAAAAAAAAGAAAAGAAACCTCTTCTAACTGGTCAGGCTTGACTAGTGAGAGAAGTAATTAAAAAAAAAAAAAAGCTATTCTTTGTCCACTGAAATGCCTTTGTCAAAGCTCAGTTGTCTATATACAGGTCAGTCTATTCTGGACTTTCTATTATGTACTATTGATACAGTTATTTCTATTTACTTCTACAGTATGTTTTATTTTTTAAAAGATTTTTATTTATTTGACAGAGAGAGACACAGCGAGAGAGGGAACACAAGCAGGGGGAGTGGGAGAGGGAGAAGCAGGCTTCCTGTGGAGCAGGGAGCCCGATGCAGGGCTCTATCCCAGGACTCTGGGATCACGACCTGAGGCTTAACCAACTGAGACATCCAGGTGCCCCAACATAGTATGTTTTAATTATAAAGATTAATGTGTCTTAAAATCCAGTAGTATTTACCCTCCAATTTTATTTTGCCTTTTCAAAGTTGCTTTGGCTATTCTAAATCTTTTGCATTTTCCTAAGAATTTTAGAAATAATTTCCAAAAAACATTTTTTTGTCTGAATTTTGATTGTGATTACCTTGAATCCATATATCAATTTGAGGACAACTGACATCCTACCTATATTGAGACTCCAACCCATGAATGAGACATGACTCTCTAATTCTATTATTTATTTGGGACTTAATTAAATTTACACACATATAACAAATCTACAAACTAATCATTATAACAGAACCATGAGCCTACAAAGGGAACGCTACAAAATTCTGCCTGCAGTATCAGAAATTTTTGAGAAGGTGAGTTTCTTCAGACTCTCGTAGTAAATAGGTGATCATCAGGTGAACAAGTGAGCTTAGAGAGAAAAGCACAAAAGCCCTGGGATGTGACAGGAATAAACATTTAAAGATCTGTACATAGTTATAGTTTGACATATTTGAAACCATTGGTACATATGGGGGGATATGAAGGGAGATATGAGGCTGGATCCTTGTCTTATGTTCTCCTTGAAGATAATTGTTCTTTTTCCTGTGAGCAATGGGGGCTAGTGAAGCATTTTAATGGAGAAGTAACAAGCATATTTAAAAGATCACTCTGAAAGTTGACTTGTTTAAACATTTTTTAAAGATTTTTAAAAATTTATTTACTTGAGAGAGAGAGCAAGCGAGGTAGAGAGCACAAGCTGGGGGTGGGGAAGAGAGTCAGAGGGAGAAGCAGACTCCCCACTGAGCACAGAGCCTGATGCAGGGCTCAGTCCTAGGACCCTGGGATCATGACCCGAGTTGAAGGCAGATGCTTAAACAACTGAGCCACCCAGGCACCCCTTGTTTAAACATTTTTGAAGATATTTATACTTAAACCTGTTTAAACTCCTGGGGGAAAATTCTCCATATTTATGGAGTATCAGTACATTTATACTATATGAACACTATTTGTTTTTGACTTAAATTTATCTCTTTTTTAGCATTACAAAATACGTATTAGTTTTATGGATATTGGACTTTGGTGAGCAAGTTTAACTCCCAACTCTGTACCTGATTCTAATGGTATCTGTATCTTCTATGGTTTCAGTTCTTTTCAGCATATTCTCTCATCTTCATTTAACTATACAAAAAGATTTTTCTTTCCTTTCTTTTTAAAGATTTTACTTTTAAGTAATCTCTACACCAAATGTGGGACTCGAACTCACAACCCTGAGATCTAGAGTCGCACACTCTCCTGAGTCAGCCAGATGCCCCCTTGTTTTTCTTTTATTACTGTTTTTCTCATGCTCAGTTATAAACTCCCTTGTACACTTAGTAACTTAAATATCTCTTTATGCACTCCTTATCAGTAATGCTTGCCCATACTCAACACTGCCACCAAAGATGTCATTTTCACAATGTCCTGTCTAAATAGTTACGGTTTTCTATTACATTATGTCTTGTTAATTAAACTCTCTTCGTATAACTAATTCAGTTGCTTTTCTTCTTAAGCTTTTCACTTTAGGGGGGCAACATTCATTTGCTCTTTGACCTACTTCCTCCTTTACTATAATCTAAGTGTGCAAGGCTTGGCTTAATGTTTCCTTGAATTCCTGTGTACCTCTTTAAAAATTGCCACGCTATCAACATTTTGTTCAGTCACATCAAGAATGTTGACAAGGTAGATAACACACGTGTTAGGGGTGAACAATTGAGTAAGTGTATAGAGACGGTAAAATCTAGCCTCCTAAATTTCCAATCATATTTCTTTTTCACTTTTAGTTTTCAAAATTTTTGTTTTGAAGAAAACTTTTTTTCTAGTTAAATATTAATATTTTTCCTCCCCTCATATAATCTATTTTGGTTGATGACTATCTTTCCTTCTCCAACTTTGAACATCTGGTTTTCTAGGTTGAGTAGGTTCCTCATTAACCTAAAGACAAACAACCCTCTTCCCCACCTTAGCTTTGTTTGTATACCCTGAAGGTGAAAGGATATTTCGGATTGAACATTAACTCCTCTGTTTACCCAGGTACTTCAAGTACAATGCTTCTATGCTTCTTAGAAGTCACTGTGGGATCTTAGAACACATGTCCCTGAGCTAAGCAGTGGGGGTCAAATTACCAAATTCCAAATCTTCCTGGTAAACTTTGCTTATCCTCTTTAATCTTCTAAACATTGTTGACTCTGGTCTTTGATTGGCAGTATCTTCATGCCTAGAATAGTATATGCCCGCTTTATCTTAAGTATTGCCCTATCTTTCTTTTTAAGATTTTTATTTCTCTGACAGATTGAGAGAGAACACAAACAGGGTGAGTGGCAAGGAGGGGGAGAAGCAGGCTTCCGGCGGAGCAGGGAACCCGATGTGGAGTTCAATCCCTGGGATCATGACCTGAGCCGAAGGCAGATGCTTAACCAACTGAGCCACCCAGGCGCCCCTGTTTTTCAAGTATAGAAACTTGGATTTACTTAGTGTATTACTGCACTGTGTCTTGATAATTAGAATGTTTTATTTATTAACTTGCTTACCTACTTACATTTAAGATATTGTTCATGAAAGTCATTCTGTACTTGACAAAAATTCCAGTCTTTTGAAACTAATTTTCTAATATGACTTCTTGAATGATTTGGGTCTAAAGTACTCTTTTGCTTGTATTATGATCAGTTGTTGTAAGACTGAGAAATATGGAGATGTGTATAAAGGTGGTGAGTAGTTAAGGGTTCTTTTCCTCAGGGTATTCTGGATAAAAGTTGAGCTAGATTGCTTAGTTTAGTGTGGGTTCATAATTAGAGCAATATGATATTTGTTGAAATTTTTGACTGAGACAGACTAAAATACAGAATCAAATATAGTTCTACTTGAGACTAAAACCACCCTTGTGAGTAATAAATCAGCCTTTTTTCTCTTGATTACGTGCTTCCTGATATTATATTGACCTTTCTCTCATTACATTTAAACAGGTAATTCTTATGGTGGCACAGTCTGAAAATAGTAAGAGAAGTTTAAGAATCTTTTGAAGCATGAAAAACATTTGAATCAATTGCTTAAAAGATGAACAAACCATGACAATTTTTTACCATGAATCCAAAAACCATTTTAAATACATCGATATTTTATGAATCATAGCAGTACCCTCCTACACCTGAAGTGATATACAAATACAAATGTGTGAAATACACTTCTTGTTCATCTGCAGACAATGTTTGGAACAAATGTGGGTTCCCAGACACTTTAGATAAACAACTGATCAGTGTGTGGACTACAAATGAGACAATAGGCATAGGTCAGGGGAAAGAAAAGACGGGGTTGTAGCAAAAAGATAGGTCAAAGTGAGGTAGAGATGGTCAAATTCCTTTGTATAAGAGATGCCAACTTTTGTTTACACGTCCATACATTTGGCATTTCCAAAACTAAGAATGCAATGGGCATTTCAGCTCAAAGGGATGCCAGGTCAAATGGTGAGGAAATGCCCTGTGCTGTTCACGTGTAGCTGTATGTTTTAACTTCTTTTTGCAGATTCTCTTGTCCTTGGATAGAACCAGGGATTATAATACTTTGAGACTTGTTATAGATTTGATCATATCTTAATGTTTTCTCTTCTGGTGGAGTTTTTACTAGCCTTAGCGCCATTGAATTGTAGCTAACCAAACTGACCACAGATGACATTTTGCTACAAAAGTTCAAGAGTATGGCTCAGTTAACGGAAATGGATTTGTGGCGCCTCCACATAAATCCAGGAAATTCTAGAAACCAAGCCAAGTCAACCAATATGAGTTTGAGCCAATGATAAGTGAAAATAACTCCTTAGGCCACTGAGTACTACTTGGCATTGAATAGCAACAATTTGATTTATATTGCCTTTATGTTTTTGTATAAGATCAAAACTCCTTTTTAAAAGTTTTTTCAAATTTTGAACAATTAACAATTTCTTGAAAATAACTGAGGAAATGTTGGGAAAGACGTTGTGTCAAACCATTCAAGGCAAAGGGTATAAGCTTTTTCTGCCTTTGTTTCATGCTTTGATCTCAATAAGCCATTAACTTTTCCCTTCTAGGCATCTAGATTAAAAACATTTAACTATTTCACAATAACATCCCTGTCTCCCTGAAATTTTCAGATACTATTACTTTTCAATTTATTGCTCTTAAGATAGATATGTTAACTTTGATTTACACATGTCACTATGCATTTTAAAACATGATAGATGAAAAGCAGCTGAGATCAGGATAATCCTCCATCTTCCCCCCACTCTTGGTCTCCGCCAACATGCATTTTGAGGAAATGTAGGTTATTATTTGAATAGTACTCCCAAAATACTTAATTTAAAACCTAGGGAAAAAAGTGGGTTTCTTTGCTTTGTTTTTTAACCAAGATGAACCAGATAGAATGCAATGCAGCAGGTTTTAGGGAAAAGGCAAAGGTAACATTATTTAGCTTTAATTTTTTGGAAGAAATGCTATAGAAGAACAGCTAGGATTTTTTTTTAAATGTTAATCTAATGTTTTAAATTGACATATGCACAAAAAATTAAGTACTGAGTAAAATTTATTGCCCCAATATTCTCAGCCAAGTTTCTTTTATTTATTATGTTCGTACATTGTTAGTTTTTGATGTAGTGTTCAGTGATTCATCAGTTACATATATCAGAGGAACACACTGGCAAATCTTTCAGGAATTTTTTTTAAAGAATTTGTCGGAGAGAGAGCACAGGCAGGGGGAGCTGGAGGCAGAGGGAGAAGCAGGCTCTCTGCTGAGCAAGGAGCCTGATGCAAGACTCGATCACTCGATCCCAGGACCCTGGGATCATGACTTGAGCTGAAGGCAGATGCTTAACCAACTGAGCCACCCAGGCGTGTTGCTTTCAGGTATTTTTTCAGGTATTTTTAAAGCATTTTCTTCTATATTTATACATATACTACTGTATTATTTGATTTATCATAATCAAGTAATAACAGTAGTAGTATAATACATAGAGGTAGTACATAATATAGTTGTACATAAATATAAGCAATAGTATTAGACTTTCATAAGAGTAAGAGACAGAGACTTAACTGCCTAGCTTTATCTCCTGGTTAGTTTTCAACATAACAATGTAATATTTTTCCAAATGTTGCACCAGATGTAACACCTATCAGTAGATTTACCAGAAGTTCAAACACATCAAATTATCTTAGTTACATGTGTCCCCTTGGATTTCCCCTTCCACTTAGATCTAAATCTAAACTCTTCATGTTGATTTTCCAATCTTGTACATTTTGTGTGCCTTGGACTTAACTGCCTGGCTTTATCTCCTGGTTAGTTTTCAATATAACAATGTAATATTTTTCCAAATGTTGCACCAATGTAACACCTATCAGTAGATTTACCAGAAGTTCAAACACATCAAATTATCTTAGTTACATGTGTCCCCTTGGATTTCCCCTTCCACTTGTTTCTAGGCCTGATACATTGGTGTCATTGCCGGACTTGCCCTTCATTTTCCTGTTTTGAATCTCTCACCTTTTTTAATTTCATGTTTTCCTTATTTCTAATTTACTCACTTTAGTAAAAAATATTGTCTAAGAGTTTCTAGATTTTTTAAGCTTTGTCTGTGTAAAATTCTTATTATATCCTCACATTGACTTATAGTTTAGCTTAGTATACAATTACAGTAAAAAAAAATCATCATCCCCTGGAATGTTGAAGACTCTGCCTCACAGTCTTCCAGCATCCAATGTTACTGGTAGAAAAAACATCAGTTGATATGGTTACAGGATTTCTTTTCCTTTGGTGGTGCCCATGGTTCACACAACTTCGAAAGAATGAAGAAGTAGCAGATACAGTGAAGGGGAGCAAAGCAAGGGTTAGCAAGGCTTATTGGGTGAGAGTTTTTATTGAATGATAGAGTACAAAGCTCCTGAGGAGGGAAGGGACCCGAGAGCGCTGCCCCTGGAGTTTGTTTCTAAGTCTAGGGGTTTTTATGGACTTGCTGGAGGGCTGTTTTAATCTGATTTACCTTCCCTGCACCTGTCATCCAATCAGGCTTTTGTCACCCATCTACTGCATGGGAAAGGGTGGAGGGCTCCTTCCAGGGTGGTGTAAAATCCTTTTAAGGATGGTTTCCTCTTAGGGCAGGGGGTGCCCCTTCTCCCTGCCTGCCTTCCAGTTATTCTTCATCAATATTTGAATACTCCTTTTTGAATGGTTACCCACTCTATACTTTCCTCAAGCGATTAGAATCTTCTTTTGATCCCTGAGGTTTTAAACTTTCCCAGTGAAAAGTCTTGGAGTGAATGTGTTGGGGAGGGTGGGTTTCAGTCTTGGAGACTAGTGCCAGGAATGGCCAGCAATCCCTGTACCGATGGCTGAAAGAGTCCTCCAAACTTTGCTGTGAAAGAGAAGGCAAGGGGGTCAATGCTCAGAGACATGTCTATCTTAATTAAACTGACAAAGTTAACTTAGTTCAAATATCGACTTATCTTCCACCTGGATCCTCCCCATTGTCAATTTTTGCCTGAGACACTGGTGGGGAAATGTAGTGGGTGGTGTTAGGTGCAGGGAGAAGGAGCCATGGTCCCTGAGGCACCAAGGATGGTCTAGAAGCCAGTTATGAAGGTCACACCCAAGGTGGTCCAGAAACAGAAAGGGGAGGGAGGCAGAAGAGGCAAAGTGCTGCCAGAAGGCAGAGAAAAGGTTCCTGGTTCTAAAGCTCATCAGCTCCAGAGGAGAAGATGCCATGTTTTCCTGCCAACAAGGGGGAATAGGTAGTTCATGTCTGGCCAGAGAAGACAGGGAATTTCCCTAAAACAAAGGGAGTTTTGGCAGCTGCTTGAGAATATTCCTTAAAGTCCCTGTCCCGAGGTAGACTTAATCACAGCTGGCTCCAATTATAGCCATTAATCTGGGGAATGAGGGAGAAGCCCCCACATCTCTTAAGAACAGTGAGAGAAGGGAGTCAAGAGTCCCTTTGTCTGGGAGGGTCTGTGTTTCCTCCAGTAACCTGTGTTTACTCAGGAGGCCTATTCAGATAATTATCCAATATGTCAGGAGGGAGTTTACAGTAGGACGAACACATTCTGCAAGGCCCTTAGGTTGGGGTCCTGGTGTAGAGCAATGAAGGCCTAGGCACGAGCAATGGGTACCCTAGTCCATTTACCTTTTCCTACTGAAGAGAGGCCATGCAGTGTTACAGGAGATCAATCCTTTTCTAAATTTTGCAATCTGAATTGTTTCCAATGGGTTAAAAGGCACCCAAGACAGAGTCCTTGGGAATTGAAGAAAAGGGAAGGCCTATTACCTAGAAAATCCCTCTGACTCCTGGGTGACGTCCCAAGCGGGATATGTCAGAGGTTCCTGGTGTCAAAGTGACCTGAGGTGTCCCCCCCCAAACAAAATCAATATGACCACTGCCACTGATATTAGGCCCTGGTAGGAGGGAGGACTGCCCTTCCCGCCGCTTCCCCGTCACATTCTAGCCTACGATGAGTGCCAGTGTATGGACCAAAATACCGTGCCTTGAAGGTCATGCCTTATTTTACCTTGCCTTGAAGACCCGCCGTTTTTTTAACCCATGGAAAACACTAGAAGTCTTACAAGGGGAAATTATCCAATATTGTAGCTTAAATAGTAGAGGACGTTGACGGAAAATAGTAAAGATAAAATCCATCATGGTTTAAGCAACATTCCAACACATGTAGTCTTTACAGCCAACTTCCCTAGGAAATGGTCCCCTGTAAGTAGCCCCCAGTAAGGATCGAATAAGTGGGGGCCAAAAGGGAGGAAGGTGGTGGAATTTCCTAGTGGGTGGGGGAAGGGAGCTCTTCCTCTTTGTTGGATCTAACTTGAGAAGTTAAAGGGCTAATTTAGGGAGCTGAAGGAGTTGTACATTCCCCTCTTCTTTAGAGATGTTTGAGGTGTCCTCAGGATGTAAAAGGGCCAGGGCAGACCTGACTAGATCCCACATTTGTAAGGAGAGGAAGGGACACCTTTTTACCTTGTTTATGGCAACGTTTCAAGTTCTTTCCAATTCTCTCCCATACTTCTATAGTTCCTCCGTCAGGGAACCAGGGGCTCTGTTCAGTAACAACCTCTAATAAACCCTGAAATTACGGAGGCCCTGCTCCCCTCAAGGAGCTGTTTCTCATTTACAGTAGCCCCGTTAGCCTTTAAAAGTTGGCTTAAAACCTTAATATAGTGTCTCTGTTCGAGGGAGAGGCTTTTCCCCATATTGGGAGTTCTTAGAGAACTTTTAATTCCATAAAAATACCCAAGCCTGAAACTTCCCAGAACTTGGCCTTGAGCCGATGCCAACTTATTGCGTGTAGACTTTTCCTTTTCGGGTGGTCAATATGGTGTCCGTTGCAAGATGGTCACGTCCTGGTCACCACTTGCCAGGAATGGCCAGCAATCCCCATACTGACGGATGAAGGATGACTCCAGACTTTGCTGTGAACGAGAGGAGAAGGTAAGTGGGTCGATGCTCAGAGAGGAAGACCCTTTGCCCTTCTTTGCTTCCCCCTTTATTGGTCTTTCAGGATAATCACAAGTCTTTATCACTGTTTTGCAAGCACATGATGTGTGACAAGGGGTCTTACTGGAACTAGGAGGATGTGTTTACAGGAAAGGTACAATATGCTAATCTGCTGTGCTAATCTGCGTGTTCTACAGAGTTCTGCTCAACATAGCCTAGGGGACAATGCATACATCTCTTAGATCACAGGGCAGCTGTTTGGGCTAAGAAAGCTTCAGGGAAGGCAACTCCCCACAACATTTCTATGGCAGAGTGGTCATGTAGGTCTTGGCATTCCAAAGGCCTACGCCTTTCTCTGAAACCTTCCCTAGCCCCCAGTGGCCTCAGTTTATATTTTCGCAAGCCAGGTATTATGGATGATCTCATGCTCTACGTTAACCCCAACATCACAGGATGGAGATGTTGTGGTGGTAATCATTTGGTCATTTCCCCCTGCTAGCTTGTCTGCTCTGTTTCTGGAGCTTCCTTTAGGTAGATGTTGTCCCTCCTGGACTGACCCTCTAATTTTACCTTTCTCTCCTATTTTCCTTCCATTTGTCTACTTTATGCCCTTATGAGGTTTCCCTGAATTTACCTCCATTCATCTATCAAGTTTACTTCTATTTATTTTTAATCCCAAGTGCTCTTTCTTATTCTCCAATTGTTCTTGTTAAATGGATATGGTTCTTTCTCTGTCACACTCTTGTAGTATCTGCTGCCATGAGTGCTAGTCTTTAGCATGTCTGTGGGGCAAATTCATTAGTTTTGAGGTCGTAACTTCCTCATTTTTCCCACGTCAGTGACCAATCCTCTATCTACTTTTAATTTGTAAATATTTATTCAAATCACTTATCCTTTATTATCTCTTCTTCCATTTGTCTTTGGCCATGTGGATAATGCCTTCTTTGGTACTTTACTGCCATTTTCGTTTTAACTTTGGAATACAAGGAGTGCAATACACCGTTTTTAACTGTATACCAGGATCATCTAACTTGAAGCAACCCCTGAATGTAATTTCTAGAATGGAGAGTCATCTCTATACATTTTAGAATTTCAGGTAAAAATATTTTTTTCTAGATTTTTCAGGATTTATTGAAATAAAGATGAGTTAGACATAAAAGTCTTTGTAAACAACTAGTCCGTGATTAATTTGAAAGGAAATGCGAGAGAAATTTTCTAGTACTTTGAAACAATGCTGAAGATCCATGTGCTGTTTAAGCCCCCTTTGTCTCAACATATGATTAATAAAATAGACATGTACAGAATATTCCATTGGGCAAATCTAGAGTTATTTGTAATATCCTGCAAATAGCAGCAACTTTACCCCTTTCTCTCTCATCCAAAAAAGTATACTTAAATATAAATGTGGATAACATTATTAACAAATTTACTGTAGTAAAATTTGTGTCTTAGATTAAAAAAGTTACCTGTTTGGGAAAAAATTGACTACCTATCCCAAATCAAAACACAAAATCAATTTCAGATGGATTATTGATCTAAATATGAAAGGTAACACAACAAAAATTCTGGAAAAAAATTAAAATAATTTTTTCATGTCCTTTGGAGATGAAAAAGATTTCCTAAACAGGACATAAAAGCCACTATCTGAGAAGAAAAACTTTTGAGGAAATTGGACTATATTGAAACCAAAAACTTTGTTTATTAAAAGATACCATTATGAGACTGGATAGGCAATAGACAGAGTGGGAGAAAACACTTACAACTTATTTATTTTATAAGGAATATGAATAGAGATTATTGAAAGAACTTTAATAAGAAAAAGCTGAACCCCCTAATAGAAAAATGGGCAAGAGTCAAACAGGAACATCACAAGAGAGGATACCCAAATGGCCAAAATACTTGGGAAAAAACGTTCAACCTATTAATCATCAGGGAAATGCAGATTAACACCAGTGAGAAACCACGATACATGCATCAGGATAGATTTGCCAAATTTAACAAAGAAAAATATGGAATTCCTAGATATATATGAATTTCAGATAATGAATAATCTTTTAGTATAAGTATTTTCCAAATATTTCAGATAAATGGAAGTCCTGTATTTTATCTGGCAACACTAAACAGAAAGGCTAAAATGGAAATGACTAGCAATATTAAGCATTTCTGGTAATGTGGAACAACTGGAATTTTTTTTTAAAGATTTTATTTATTTATTTGAGAGCGTGAGCGCGAGAGCAAGATCATGAGCAGGGGAAGGGGTAAAGAGACAGGGAGAAGCAGGCTCTCCAAGGAGCAGGGAGCCCAATGTGGGGCTCAATCCCAGGATCCTGGGATCATGACCTGAGCTGAAGGCAGACACCCAACCAACTGAGCCACCCAGGTGCCTCTGCAACTGGAATTTTCAAGCACTGCAGTGTGGAGCAGGAATCAGTACATAACCACTTTAGGAGAACTCTTTGGGACTATTAAAGTCAAACCCAGTAAATCTTAGGACTCAGCAATGCCTCTCTAAAGAATATACCACAAGACACGTACACTAATGTTGACCACAGCACTCTTGGTATTAAAACTATTAAAAAAAAAAGCAAAAGAAAACCAGTATCTATTAATAATGTAACAAACTAGTATAATCATACAATGAAATATCGAAAAACAATAAGAAAGAACAAACTGTTGCTACACTCAGGACATTAATAATATTCTAAAACAATGTTGAATGAAAAAAGACAAACACAAATTAATCATTTTAGATGGTTGCATCTGTATAAAGTTCAAGTACAAAGCAGAATTAATCACAGTGTTAGGAAACAACATAGCGGGGACGCCTAGGTGACTCAGTCGGTTAAGCATAGGACTCTGGTTTTCAGCTCAGGTCACGATCTCAGGGTTGTGAGATCAAGCCCCGCGTGGGGCTCTGTGCTGGACATGGAGCCGGCTTAAGATTCTCATTCCCTCTCCCTCTGCCACTGGCTTGTGCGCACACACTCTCTTTCTCTCTCTCTCTAAAAGAAAAAAAGGAAAAAAATCAACATAGTGGTTACCAGGAGGAAGGCAGTGACTGGGAGGAGGCACAAGTGGGAGATTTGATAACATTTATTTCTTGATTTGGGTATTGGTTACTTGGGTACGTTCATTTTGGAAACCATCATGCTGTATAGCCTTTTGATTTGCATACATTTCTTTGTGCAGGTTCTATGTCAGTAAAACGTCTTCTCGAGAAAAAAACTAAATTATTCAAAAATTTAGTAATTTGGGGGCACCTGGGCGGCTCAGTCGTTAGGCGTCTGCCTTCGGCTCAGGTCATGATCCCAGGGTCCTGGGATCGAGCCCCACATCGGGCTCCCCGCTCTGCCGGAAGCCTGCTTTTCCCTCTCCCGCTCCCCCTGCTTGTGTTCCCTCTCTCGCTGTCTCTCTCTCTGTCAAATAAATAAATAAAAATCTTTAAAAAAAAAAATTCTAGTAATTTGTTTTTAGTCCTAAAAAAATTACTTGTGGTACATGTGACAGCTGATTTCAACTGCTGAGTCATGAGGACACATTCAAGGTGCGGTGCTGTCAGTAGCTTGGGAGCAGTGGGTCCTGGCATTCCTCCTGTGTCACCTGGGGGGGCGGGGCAGGGGACCAAAAGTGACTGTTCCAGCAAACTCTGTCAGTTGCACATCTCAGCCTTGTTGAAAACAACTGTTTTGCAGGCTCAGTTCAGTGTACTAAAATCCGTGTCCTTCACTCTATTTTAAACATTCCCTCTCTGGTGTGCTCTGTCTAGTTTGTGTTCTTTGTTCATCTTCCTAGCAATAGCTGGGATTTGACTTTGCTTTAAAGTTTCGATGTTTTCTCGTCGTATACCTCACCTTCAGGCTTTATGCTTATTAACACTTAGGATGATCTGAATCTATACCCATGTCCTCCTTCCATCCCGGGCCTTGGGATTCTATTCCTCTAGGATGCTGATAAAACTAAAAGCATTGTAGTATAAAGAAGGGGCATTACTATCCAGTTATATAACTATGGGGTTCCTTTATGTCAGAACAGGAAAGCAAGAAGTGACCGTTGTGACTCAACCACTTATCATTATCACAAACTCTAATGATTAATAATAATGAGAAGAAAAAGGAGGAGGAGGAGGAGAACGCTTTGTGTCATTGCTCCTGGTATGTGGTCCTGGTCCTTTATTTAGCTGAAGACAGATTCCTATTCTCCTACTGACTCTTCCTAAACCTCCCCAAATTTTATTATTATGTTTTAAATTAGAAACAACTCTTAGCTTTATATGCTCTCCATGACCCTTTCCTGACCTTCTATAAAGTTGAGTACAGATCCTTTGGAATACACATTTCTCACGTAGTGGAAAGAATGCTTTGGAGTCAGACAGACTCAGCTTTGTACCCGGCCTCCCCTGCTTACTAACTATGTGAACTTAAGCAAGTTCCTCTCTGAGCCTCCGTTTACTCTGATGTTAAAGATGATATTGATATTAAGAGCACAGAGTTTGATGAAATGAAGTATAAAGCACTTATCACTTTGTTTAGAATTCAACAGATTTTTTTATTTTTCTTTTTTTAAAAAATTTTATTTATGTGAAAGAGAGAGAGAGCATGTGAGCAAGCAGGGGAGGGGTGAAGGGAGAGGGATGGCAGACACCTCCCCCCTACCTGCTGCTGAGCATGGAGCCCACCTGCAGGGCTCAATCCTAGGACCCTGAGATCATGACCTGAGCTGAAAGCCGAAGTCAGACACTTAAGGGACTGAGCCATCCTGGTGCCCCACAACAGATTTTTTTTTTTTAAGTCTTATTTCCTGCCCTTCATCCTTTCCCTTCCTTTCCTATACTTGCGCTCATTGCTTAGTAGGTCTTTCCTTAAGTTAGTTGATCAAAGGCACAAATACCTATTAATTGTGTGATCAGAACAACATCATCATGTACATAGTTGTTCGAACATTCCTTTCCTATAGGAATGTCTTCAAATGATAATCTTGGAATATATTTATTGAACCCCATGCATGAAACATAAGCGAATTGCAGCTGAATAAAGTGATGAGAGAAGTTGTAGAAAGACAGATCCCCTCACAGATGAGGACACATTAGGGTGGGGGAGAGAAGGGAGAACAACCTAAACCGTGAGCAGGGTAATATCAAGAGGGTAAAACAGCACATTCCTTTTTAAGTCTTCTTGTTAATCTTTCTAATATAGTATGGACCAAAATTCCTAAACTATAATTTCACTTTCCCCAAATATTCTCCTTTTGCTCCCTCTCCATGACAAATGAAAAGGTTAGAGATACTTCTTTGTTGAATGAGTTACATAAATGAATGCAATGAAAGCCAGTACAGTGTATAAAGGGTATGAATTTTGGTACAAGAAAAAATAATCCTAAATCCATGATTCACCACTCACTAGCCATGTGCTATTGGAAAATTTAATTCAGTTACTTTGCCCAAGATTCTGTTACTAACTGCCAAATGGAGAGAATAATATCTATTTTGTACAACTGTGGAGAGGATTAAGATGACGTTTATAAGGTTCGTGGCACATTACTCAATAATGTTTATTACTAATCTTACTGCCACTATAATCAGCACTTCTGTTATGTGTCTTGACCATTTCACGTCTCAGTGTCAAATACAAATCCTTTCTTCTTCTTTTTTTTTTTTTAAGATTTATTTATTTGTCAGAGAGAGAGAGAGAGCACAAGCAGGGGGGAGCGGCAGAGGGAGAAGCAGACTCCCCGCTGAGCGGGGAGCCCAATGTGGGACTCAATCCCAGGACCCCGGGATCATGACTTGAGCTGAAGGCAGACGCTTAACCGACTGAGCCACCTAGGTGTCCCAATCCTTTCTTCTTCTATTTAAAAGCATCAGAGACCCCAGGCTTGAATTCCAACATGATACTAGGTTACTCTTCAGAGACACATGCTCCTTCATTGCTTTCAAGGGTCCTGATTTGCTGACTTTTTCCAAGATGAGAGCCCTTGGAATCACAGCCTCCCTCCTTCTAAGTCTTCAGGAGTTACATGATCACCTCAGTTTTCTTCTCTGGAGAACTGGGGAAAAAAAAACCAACAACTTTAGTTCTTCTATATTCAGTGTTTGTATCCATGGCTTAATGAATTTTACTGGATTTAAATAATCCACATACTCTTCAAACTCCAAATGAAAATAGGATACACTGGCGGGTCTATTCTGTCATCCAACAGAAAATTCCCCTGGGCTATTTAAATCAGATGTCTATGTGGTTCATTTTGTGTGAGGAGGTTATAGTTTGTTTCTGTAACTTAGCTTGGTTTATGGCTGAGCCTCATCTCCCATCACATATATGGGTATAAATTCAATAATAGCTGTGGTATTGTAAGCAAATATTTCTGAAAGCAAAGAGCTACATTTTCTTAAAAATATGTCTCCCCTGATAACATTTCCTGTTGTGTTCGACAAAAAAAAAGTTTCTGAAATAAACTCCAATATTTTGTAGTAGAAGCTTCTTTTCCCTTAAAAAAAATCATTTCCATAATTTTTAAACGCTTCGTTGACAATGCTTATGTAACCAGTTTGTGACTTCAGCAGAATGGGAATAGGACAAACATAAAGCGACTTTATTCCTTCTCCCTAAATGCCCCTTTTGACTTCATCTCTCAAATCGTTCACTTCAGTCCTTGGATGGAAATTACATAGTTTTCCCAGCAACGCTCCAGAATTAATGAACGGTGTCATTTTTCAGTGAGTAGAAAGTATAATCCAATCCAATATATTATCGTCAATCTCTTACCAGATTTAAACCTTCTCTTTTTCCCCAGCTCAGTCCTGCCTCAGGAAAACCTGCAGTAGAAGGAAGGTGCTGTTGATTTGTGTACTGGTCTGCCACCTATCTTCCTCCCTTCCTTCCTTCCTTCCTTCCTTCCTCCTTCCTGTCTGTCTTTTTTACTTCTTCCCCTGCATTCACCAAGCCACCTTGACTCAAGGGTTGGGTCATCAGGAGGTTAAAGGGCACATAGATTCTACTTGACTGGTGCGGTTATAATCTTGTGTTGGAGTCCTTGGGTGTGGCAGATTCCAAATGCTGATTATTTCACCCCTGAGCAATCTGTGGTGGGTTCTTTGAAGTTCCCCGGTTGGAAACCCCATCAGCAGATTCCTGAGGTGGGTCATATATCTCAGCTGGCCCCTTTTGATGCTTGCCTCAGCCCCCCGCTTCTGGTAGCCACTCCACGCTGACTCCATCTGTTTGGTCAGTTCTAGAGAGTGCTCTTGTATAACTCCTTTTCAAGGTGACACAAGCTCAGTTTCTATAAATATAGCTCTCATCTGGTCTATGAAAAACAGGACTTGCAGCTCTGGAAGAGCAGACCATGCTCCAAGCCCTCCCCCACCCCTTTGCTCTTTGCCGCAGATGGCTCGGTAAGCCTCTTCTCTCTAGATTTCTCAAGCAGGAGTTGGGTCAAGACGCTGCATCCCTCAATTCCCCCAAGGTCAACAGATCATCCCCAATTAACCCTTCTCACTTAGCATGGTGCTTTGGGGCTGAGGGTGGGAAGGGGAGCAGCTATGAGGGGCTCTCATGCTGTAAACACTTTCTCTCAAAAAATCCATGCTCGGCTGTCTCAATTTTCAAGCCTCTTTTTATATACACTTGAGACAACAATAACAATGCATTAGGGATCATGGGACTTCTTTTTTTTAAAGATTTTATGTATTTATTTAAGAAAGAGAGAGAGAGACAGAGAGCACAAGCGGGGAAGGGCAGAGGGAGAAGCAGACTCCCCGCTGAGCAGAGAGCCCAACGTGGGGCTCAATCTCAGGACCCTGGGATCATGACCTGAGCCGAAGGCAGATGCTCAACTGACTGAGCCACCCAGGCGCCCTTATTTTTCTTGTCTTAATCTCAGCAGAGCCTCCACAACAGAAAATAAAGGATTTCAAAGATCCACACAGCCTAAAGAGAAGTTCTGACATTTACATGGAACTTACTAATACACTCTTTTCTGTGTTCTCCTGTGCTCTCTCTTAAATAAATAAATAAATAAATAAAATCTTAAAAAAAAAGACAAGAAAAATATATTGTACATATAACAAAATTGTGTGCCATGCGTGGTAGAAAGTTCTTATAACAAATTTCTGACAGGTAAAACATTAATCATAATATAGTTGAAATTTAATAATGGGAGTATTGTAGTTTATGGTACTAATATAAAGCATGCAACGGTACATCAATCAAATGTTAGCCATACTGTTTTTTCTCTCTTTTTAGAAGTTTGAAAATCCTTTCTTTCTATTAATGTGACCATACTTATGTGGATAGCTCATCATTTTCTTCTGTAATGGAATAAAAAGTAATAAGACAAGGTTTCTATATGAGCTGTAGTTATCAATCAGAACACTCATTCTTGAACAGTATAAAAATATCACTTCAGGGCGCCTGGGTGGCTCAGTCGTTAAACATCTGCCTTCGGCTCAGGTCATGACCCAGGCTCCTGGGATCGAGCCCCACATCGGGCTCCCTGCTCAGCGGGAAGCCTGCTTCTCCCTCTCCCACTCCCCCTGCTTGTGTTCCCTCTCTCGCTGTGTCTCTCTCTCTGTCAAATAAATAAATAAAATCTTTTACAAAAATAAAAAATATCACTTCAAAGTTATTTGTACTAACACTTAAATAGATTTAATTATAAAAATAGAAAGCTTATGTAGAAAATTGAAAAATGTTAAATTCATAATGAGAAGATTGAAATCACCAAGAATTCAGAAAATCAAGGACAGTTTCTTTTAAATTTTGATTTATAGTCTTCTAGTTTCTACTTTCACAGTGCATATTTTGTTTCTATTAATGAGATCACATTGTGCGTATGCTGTTTATCCTACCTTTTAATTTAATACTGTACATTAGCATTAATATATAGGAATATAGGATATAACAAATATATACATGTATATTTTAAAGATTTTATTTATTTATTTGAGAGAGAGAGAGAGAGAGCATGAGTGGGGTGGAGGGGCAGAGAGAGAGGGAGAAGCAGACTCTGTGCTAAGTAGGGAGCCAGACGTGGGGCTCAATCCCAAGGCCCTGAGATCATGACCTGAGCCAAAGGCAGACACTTAACCAACTGAGCCACCCAGGGGCCCCACAAATCTATTTTAAGGGCTGAAGAAAAATCTATCATATAATTGTAGGGTCATATTTTATCACATCTTTCTTACTGAACATTCTTACAGTTCTCAGGTTTTATTATAAAGCACACCAAGATATTTCTTTATACATACGTCAATGTATATAATTCTTATCATTACTTTAGGGTGCATACCACACTGACTGAATCAAAGATCAAAGGGTTTGAACATTTTGAGCTTCTGAAAAAATATATATATAATTTACTTTTTAGATTCTACCAGCAGTGTATGAGTACTATTATTACCTAACCCTACTAGATTGAGTATTGCTTTTTAAATTTCAATACTTTCACACATGAAAATGGTATTTTATTAGCAGTGTTTTTATTCTCTGATAATCATGCCTTTTAAGTGGCTTCCATTTACAGCACATAAAAATCTGAGTCATTGGGAATGCTCCATCTGAAGCTGCCTTACTCAAAATGAAATATTTAATGAGAATATTTTCTAGTAGTTTT
The DNA here is from genome assembly GCF_004348235.1 of Phoca vitulina. Classification (NCBI taxonomy): domain Eukaryota; kingdom Metazoa; phylum Chordata; class Mammalia; order Carnivora; family Phocidae; genus Phoca; species Phoca vitulina. The sequence continues at coordinate 12,600,092 of NW_022589756.1, read as the reverse complement.
TTCTTTTTTTTAAACAATTTTTTTGGCCCTTAGGGTAGATCGGTAACTCTGGAAATCTGGGCCCAAATCATGTCACCTTTGGCTTATGTTCTAAAACTCTGGGGCTTTGACTTTTTCTGTATTCTGTGTGCAAGGGAGCACTAAAGTCTCTTCTCAGTTCAGTTCTGGCCCCACTTTGAGCACAACGTGTATCAGTTCCAGGCAGGGTCAACTCACCCTGGTGGCTCCAAGGCTTCCTTTTGCAGGCAGCTGCAATCGATTTGCATTGCAGCTTCTCCAACACTTACAGAACCAGCTCCCTCACCTCGTACCTCAGTGCTCTGGGCACCGGGAACTCAGAAGGCCACTCTGTAGACGTCGGAAAATCAGGCCCAAGGAAGCTTTCTCCCAGCTCACAGGCATGGCCGTCAGTCGAGCTGCAAGCTCCTCTTCCTCACAAGTTTCATCTTCATGGGGGTCCTCCTCCAAGTTTCTAAGTTTTAATAATCTCAACCTTTCTTCTTTGTTTCAACAGCCTAAGGATATGAGCTGTTGCCTGCCTTTGTACCCCCCTGGTACCTTCCAATTCTCTTTTTACCCTTCTGTTAACTAGTTAACAACTTTCTATCTAGTTAGCCATTCCGTGTGTTAAATTATTTTTCCTTTAAATAACTGGTGAGATTACTCTATCGGCCTGGACTCTGACTGAGATATTCAGAAAAAAGACAGTAGGAGAAAATATGGACATATACTCTTGCTTAAAAATAAAGAGCCAGGGACGCCTGGGTGTCTCCGTTGGTTAAGCATCTGCCTTCAGCTCAGGTCATGATCCCAGGGTCCTGGGATCGAGTCCTGCATTGGGCTCCTTGCTCAGTGGGGAACCTGCTTCTCCCTCTGCCTGCTGCTCCCCCTACTTGTGCTCTCTCTCTCTCTGACAAATAAATAAAATCTTTAAAAAATAAAATAAAGAGCCGGATGTCTACTATGAAAAAGGGCCAGATGGTTGACATTTATTCATGTATAAGAACGTTTGAGTTAGATTTGGATTTCATAGAATGAAACATGTAAAATATTGAGAGACATGAAACATGTAAAATTATGAGAATAACACCTCATAAAGTTGAGAAGATGAAGATGGCATAAGTAAAAATTATGGTTTTTGATAGGTGCTATGGACTGAATAGTCTCCTCCCTAAATTCATATATTGAGGCCTTAGCCCCCAGTATGATGGGGGTTTGGAGATGGGGACTTTGGGAGGTGGTTAGGTTTAGGAGTGGGGTCCTCAGGATGAGATTAGTGTTTTTATTTGTTTTGTTTTGTTTTTTTAAGTAGGCTTCATGACCAACATGGGGCTTGAACTCATAACCCTAAGATTGAGAGTCACGTGCTTTACCACTGAGCCAGCCAGGTGCCTGAGATTAGTGCCTTTTTAAGAAGAGATATCAGAGCATTTTCTCTCCCTGCCATGTGAAGACACATCGAGAAGGCATCTATCTGTAAACCAAGAGAGCTATCACCAGAAACCAGCAATGCTGATACTCTGATCTTAGACTTCCCAGCTTCTAGAACTCTGAGAGAATAAATTTCGATGGTTTAAGCCACCTTGTCCATGGTATTTGTTAAGGCAGCCTAAACAGACTATTACAATAGTACAATAGTCTGTTTCCACCCCATGTAATAGTTTCTATTCCATTTGAAAGAAATTATTAAAATGTAATGGTTTGTGAATTAAGTAATGAATGAAAACATTTTTAGGGAGAAATCCAAAGGAGAAGAAATGTTTGCCATGCTCATTGGATCAGAGAAATTCTATTATCTGGAATGCCAAAAACCTAAGTGACTCTTATGACTCATTCATTTAAAACATCATGATACGTTATTCACGTATAAAACCCACCTTGTGATATAGTCTTCCAGGGTAGCGTGAAACTTTCCCAGATCATCTTCCTTTCTTGTACGAACCACCTTAGTGACCAAGATATTGACAGACAAATGGAAAAGAGTGATTTTGGGGCACCTGGGTGGCTCAGTTGGTTAAGCGACTGCCTTCGGCTCAGGTCATGATCCTGGAGTCCCGGGATCGAGTCCCACATCAGGCTCCCTGCTCAGCAGGGAGTCTGCTGCTCCCTCTGACCCTCCTCCCTCTCATGCTCTCTGTCTCTCATTGTCTCTCTCGCAAATAAATAAAATCTTAAAAAAAAAAAAAAAAAAAAAGAGTGATTTTGGTCAGCACCTGACCGAAAGTGCAACTAGAGCTTCTTTAGCATTGTACCCTACCTGGCCCAAGTATTTTAACCTTAATTCACAGTATTTTGGTACCCACATTTCTTGGGGCAGACACTTGCCCCCAAGGAATTTAAGTCAGAGAGCATTGAGAGGCAGGTTAAAATGCCCTTTTATTCTGGCAGTTGGTATAAAACACTATCCATTAAAGAAATGTCAGGAAATAGAGCACTCTGAAAGCCAAAAGAAGTATTCCTAGAGTTACTGTTACCCAGAAACTTTATTACCTACTCAACAATATAGGAATAAGGCTTCCAAACCCATGCAAACCCACTGACAGGAGAAACATGACAAAGCAGGTCTTGAGGTGAGAATAGGAACTAGGATAGGATAAAATGTTTCATTAAAGGAAAATAACATGTAAATGAGAGATGCACAATAATAAGTGAGCAAACACTTGTTAGCACACATTTAGATTTGTGGCATATCTAGCTACTAGAAAAGAGCTGATGTAGCATGAGGTCTTCTGAGAAGAGTCTTTTGGTTTTGCAGTGTTGGTTTGGGGAGAGGGCAGAACAAAGAGACAGAATGTGAATTTGCAGTTGTGATTATCCATCTTGGATTTTAATTTTTATATTTAAATCCCTGTAAAGAGTAAAAATAAGTATAATCTGTAATACTATAATTTTTTTCTTTCATCTGAGCTAAATCAGGTAGTTTCCTACTTTTTTTTTTTTCATTTCTAAGAGGGCTGCATCTAGAGCTATTACTTCACAAATACGGAGATGGAGAAATATAGAAATAATATAATGCAGAAATAACAAAGCTATTTCTATAGTAACACAATTGCTTCACAAGAGCTTAAAATTATTTTTGGAGTTTTATAAGACAATCTTTTTCTTATTAAATCTTTCTCAGTTCTCCCTAATCTGTGATGTTGTTAGTTGGAACTTGGCATACAGGATATAAATATTTCTGTAGCAATTGTGTAGCAGTTGTTTGGCTGAGTGAATTGTTAATAATTTTATTTTAAATGACTAACAGATTCAAAAGTATGCATATTATCCATTCCTTAGTACCACACACAAAAATGAAGGGCCCTATACTACTTGAGATTTAGACTGTGCCTAGCATCTTCCATGACTGGACAATGTATCACTCTACCAAGACCGGATGGAGGGAAAGAACAAATCCTAGAGTCAAAAGAGAATGAGTGACTAAGGAGGATCTGAGCCTTCCTTCTACATTTGCATATTCCAGTTGCTAAACTGTCAATAATTCAAAAGAGCTGGTTTCCAGATGGAAATTATCAAGAAACTACCCAGGTTTTAGAAATCCTCAGGATCACGGTAGCCTGAAGTAGGAGGGCAGGATTACCTAAATCATGGAATGTATAAATAAATACAAGAATATGAACGTCAGGCCTGATCACCAATTGCTTATCTGAAGCAAGTAAGGAAAATGCAATCTACTTACTGAAAACTTTTGTGACTTATTATTCCTCTTAAATGATATTAACTATTATTTATACCTGATGTGTATATATGTATATATATATATATATATATATATATAAAGTGAGTTGTGCTTCTCCCAATTTCTTTATTTTCTTATTTATAGTAAAATAACACAAACGGATGCTTAAAATTGAGGGAAAAGTCACCTGCAATTCCAGAAAGTAACCTACTATTCTTTTGTTTATTCCCTTCAGGTCACTTAAATATATACATATATTTACATATATATATACATACATATATATACACACACACACATATACACATGTGTATAATATAGTACATAATTTTAATCTTAGTGAAATACATTTTTTTATTTTAATATCTTAAAATTTATTGAATGAAATTTATTGAATAAAAATCCCATGTAAATATAACATATCCCATAACTATATATTTTGTATACAATATAATATATATTTTATAAAAATTATATACTGTAATTTAAACATTTTGTTAGAAAACAAGGTTTCTGATTATTTTTTTATTAGAAACGATGATTCTATGAATACCTTTATGTACACAACTTTTGGGTTTACAGTTTTTAAGTCTTACCAAACACAGCAAAGATAAAAGCCAATAATGAGAGTCAAGTCTATAGCTTGAAACTCATTAATACAGCAATGGTTAGCCATGGTAAATTAACCAGACTTACTAACGTATTCTTCATTAGCTAAGTTGGTGTTTTCTTTAATACGACCTTCAGAAAATTATGAGAAAAGAGCAGGAGGCACTTCAGGGTGGTTTTACTTCCCGTCTTCAATTTCTGACTCTAGATCATTTCTCCTTTGCCTGATTGGAGACCCCTGGGTAAATGTGGTGACTGACCGCTGTGGAAAATGAAACCAGGGCAGTGGTAAGCTCTGAAATAAATGGACTTTTGAGGCAGGATATTGGTGGGCTCATTGGATGAGCTCAATGTGAGCGGGAAAGGAAAATATAAACAAACAAAAATGAAGAAATTCCAGTGAAGATAGTGAGAGCCTGAGGTAAGAAAAACAAATGTTAAGTTTTTCTTCAGAGGCTCTTAGATTTCATGACCAAAATGCTGTGAAAGGAAGTCAAAGGAAGAAAAGAAGACTTTGGTTACATTTTAGCATCCCCAACTGCCATTCAAGTATTCAGAGTGAGGAGAGGAAGTGTATTTTGTCTGAGTCTAAGAAAAATTAATTTTGATTCAGTTGGGACTATTTATTTATTTATTTATTTATTTATTTATTTATTTATTTTAAAGATTTTATTTATTTATTTGACAGAGAGATAGACAGAAGAGCACAAGGAGAGGGAGTGGCAGAGGGAGAGGGAGAAGCAGGCTCTGCACTGAGCAGGGAACCCGATGCAAGACTCGATCCCAGGACCCTGAGATCATGACCTGAGCCGAAGGCAGACGCTTAACCATCTGAGCCACCCAGGTGCCCCAGTTGGGACTATTTAAAACAGACATTTGGCTACTTCGTAGTGACCTGGGACCAACAAAATCTGTTTTTGCCAGTTTATCATTAGCTCAATTTGAATCAAGCTGCCAAAATATTATTTTAATGGATTTTATTGGTCAGTTTCAACTTCAGGTTAAATATAGACATATAAATTCATTTAACCTCAATTTGGTCTTACTTATAGTATACATATGGCCCACATAAATTTTTAAAAATCTTCCAGGCCCTGAACATATTTTTAAGATAAGTTGAACTTGTTGACTAAATTTTTCCAAGAAGGGTTTCCATGGATTTTTTGAAAATAAACTTAAATGTGCCCACAAAAATAGGACATTATTAAGATATTCTTCCTGATCCTCTCTTGACTCTTTCCAAAACAAAAATTGAAACTTAGCTTGACCTCTTGTACCATGGTGTGTACTATGTATTCCAAAACTAAATTATATTATCACAAATAAAACATTCAATAAACAGCTGCCATGGAAAACTGATTTTGAATGGAGCATTCCAGAGTTTAGCTGTATCTTTAGCATCAGCATCAGATAAAGCTTAAGCTCTCATATGGTGTTTGGTGCTCTAATGGACAATTTTCGTGTGCCTCATCCTCCCGCCCCTCCTCCCCCTTCTCCTCCCCCTCCCCCCTCCTCCTCATTCTTCTTTTACAATTTTTATTCTGATTAAATTGGTATTATTTAATATGATTCTAAGTAATATCATTTGTTACCTAAATGGAGCTTTGACTGGAATTGAGAAAAATCTAACAAGAATCTTTTTATTCAATTAATGATGTAGAAAGGGCATTTTTAAGCTAACTCAATGGACTCCTACAAATTTTATTTGATTCATACAAGAAAGCCCCTTGATTGTTATGCCTTTTGAGTTGGTTTTAATTTGTTCCCCCATCTCTCCTGCAACTGCAAGGAGCAGATTGCCATTATGCTACATGAAACCTCCTTGTCCAAGCTCTGGCACTTGGGGTGCTCACAGGAGTGGACTGCTCAGTGATTTGGATACTCATCCTCCATGCTGTTTTACTGATGGCAAGTCAACAGCCAGGGTGGAGTCATTCCCTGAAGTAAGGTTACATGCTTTTGGTTTTTTCTTCCTTCAATGATGGGATAAAATTATGAGCAAGAGTGTGTTTTTTAAGGGACAGTGGGGAGGCACGGATAGGGGATATCTTTTAAATTTGTTGTATCTTCCCAGATATAACCAGGTCACCATCTCAGACATTGGATAATGTTACTATATACACTCATTTAACCTATAGGTATCAGATTTCGATGGTGACAGTATCTATTGTAAGTAGCTAACATTTATGCAACAACATTTATTGTGTATCAAGCAGCATCAGCAAAGTCCATCATCTGAACCTAGGTGTGGTGCATTATTACCCCACTTTGTAGATGAGACATCTGAAGCTCAGCTTAAAGAAGTTTAAGTAACTTGTTCAAGGTCACACAGAATGGAAATGCAACCCCAATTAGTCAGGTTCTAACCTAACATGCTATGATGATCTTTGGCAATGTCCCTCTGTCACAAACAAAAAATTTTTTTTAATTTTATTTATTTTTTAAAAGATTTTATTTATTTGACAGAGAGAGAGAGCACAAGCAGGGGGAGTGGCAGGCAGAGGGAGAGGGAGAATCAGGCTCCCCGCACAGCAGGGGGAGCCCGATGCGGGGCTCGATCCCAGGACCCCGGGATCCTGACCCGAGCCGAAGGCAGATGCTTAACCAACTGAGCCACAAACAGAAATTTTAAAATAACCTTGATTTTTCTATTTGTGATTTTCGAGAATTTAAAACTCTAGGCTTTATTTATAAAGACTGGTTCAATCTCTTAAGCAGAAAGCATGATATATCTGAGAATGTCTGGAAACCGTACATTCCTCAAGAAATTATTATACACAAGGTAACTTAAGGAGCTAGAGTTAAGAAGAGCAAATGAGGAGATAAATGTGGTATCTTATTTGTGACCCAGCCCTATCGTCAAAGGAATATCTTCCCAGGTTCTTAGTGGAATGGTAGCTAATTATCAGTAATTGCTAAGTGCCATACATTGTACTAAACACTTTGATTGTAAGGTATCATTTCATCAATATTGTTTGCAATTTATAGATGAGACAGAAGAGGTGCAGGGAGTTATGCAATTCACCAACTCTCGCACAGCTAACAGGCAGTAAAATATTACCTACCTTGCAGTTATAAGGATTAAATACAGGGTACATAAAGTTCCTGACACACAGTAGGCAAATAATAAATACTATCTGTTATTATGGTAAGTTCTAACATCTTACAAATTCTATTCTCCTTGTCAAAACAAAGCAGATCCAAATATATTGTGAAAATTAATAAAGGGAAACCTCACCAAAGTAGAGTGGGGAGGCTAGAAAGGGGAGCCCTACCACTTAACATCAATTACTGAAAGATTTGTCAATTACAGGCTCCTACAGAGATGTCAGCTACATCCCCAACAGAAGAATCCTCAACAGGAAATAATCATCAATTACAAGCCCCCAAAGAAAAAGATGTACATTGCATCTCCTACATGAAATTGACTACCTTACAACTCAGCCATGGAGAAACCCTCATCACCCTGAACTCTTCAATGCACTTTCCTTCAAAACAAACCCTTCCAATTTCCTCCTTCTTCTCCATGAAATAACAGTCCTCTTCTTTGTTTGTTGGATTTGAACGCCAGGCTGTTTGAGTCTGGGGCTTGTGCTTTCTGTACAAAGTAATGGTACCAAACTTTTCCACAATAGATCTGGCACAAGAAAGACTGTATGTAATGGATGTCATTAACCCTGGAAGAGTGATATTTTCCACAAGGATGCTGGTAACATTGGCAAGCAAGCCATCATCCGTATGTGGCTTTGCATTAACAGACACCAGTGTGTTAGAGGAAGGAGGAGAACACGTATGAAACTCTCCTGGAGACTCCCCATCAAACGTGGGACGACTTCGACTGAAATCTCATAGTAAATGGCTGCAAATACTTAGTCAAATTTCAGTATTAATGTTACTGTGCCCCATTTGTATCTACACGCTTGAGTAGTCTAAGGACATTTGAGTTCTTAGAGAGAGACCCTTTTATAATATAAATTAGAAATATGTTGGGCTCAGATTAAATGAATATCCAAGCACAGTAAGAACCCTTAGGGTATATGAAACTTGTATCATTAGAGAAAGAAATAATTTTAAATTTAGAAATAATCTTTAAAGTCTATCTCTTTAAATATAGACTATAGAATACCGGGTCCCTCCATTTTTGGACACGATACATGACACTCTCGTGTATCTCATGATACATGACATTCTCATGTATCTCATGATACATGAGAAAACTGCAAACACTCCTGACCAACTGGGAAGGCATTTCCACTTATCTTTGAGTGACTCCCTTCTTCCCTCCAGATTTCCTGGCTAACAGTACATGGCTGCCCCTCTTTGTCCATCTTCATCATTTCCTGGGACTGTGACGTTCCCTTGATCTGGGCCAACTTCTCAAGCCTTCTCTTTTAAGACTCATGTCTGTGATAATGTAGCTAAAGCATTTAGTGTCGTGCCTCTGCCACAGCCTGGCACAATTCCAGACTTTCTATGTAACAGAGGCTGAGGGCAGCGATCTTGTTTGAAGGCAGGGATCAGGTGGTTTATCTTGGTACGATGTTTGCCTAGAAAGCACATTGCTTTTACTTACATGTTCTATTGATTTGAGTTGGCTTTGTGAAGGCTGCCTCACACACTCCACACTTAAGGCCTCGACAGTTCTTTCCCAAATTAGTGGGAGTAGCAAATATTTCGAAGTTTGTCAAAATTTATCTGAGTCATTTATTGTGATACAGAAGATTTAAATTTAAATATTTCACAGGTAGCATGAAAGGAATGATATAAAATATATGGGTCAGCTTTCAGTTAATAGAATTTCCCTGAATCCTTTTTTTTTTCTTTCTTCATAGAAGAGTAGAGCAAGAACATGAGTAACGTTATTACTTAATCTCCCATCTGTTGCTATCAGTGGACTACCCTGTAGGTACAGCAGATTTCATACTTAAGTAGTCCTTTTACTCAGGTGACTTATGTGAACTGATGGCTATAACCGAGTTATAGCAGAGAGTTGTTTGCTGTTTCAGTATCCACCTTGTCCTTCCTTTATCGTGCGGCTGTAGTGTGATTTGAGTTGTGTCATTCTCTCTCCAACTCTCGGGGTGAGCCCTGGTTGTTCTGAGGCACTCAGAACAATCCCTTATCCCTCGGCCACAGTACACTTTCTTGGATGGCTACGGAATCCAGACAGAAACTAATCCACACACGGCTCCCAGGCATTGGATCAGAAGCAAACATGTCACGAAGAAGAAACCAATTGGAATTGAACTCAGAACTTTCTTTTTGATGCCTATGAGAAGAGGTGCCTTCTTTCACCCTGCGTGTGAACAAGGTAGAATACACCCAGGAGTGCTATACTCTTCCATATAGGAGGGGATGCTGAGGATAAAGCCAGCATGTGGAGGACAGAACCTAGAGAATCAATCACAAAGAAGTAGGGCGTGAACCTTGACCAAATCATCCCTCAAGTTTATCCTTCTGGGCCTTCAGTGCATGAATTAATAAATAACCTGGGTTGACTAGACCTGATACTTTTTGATTACTTGCATCCCAAAGCATAACAACTGTTATAAGAGCATGCAGCCAATGCATTTTGGTGTGCTTTTGTAAGAATAATATGCTATCTTATCTTGGGTGAAGAACTTTGGGATTTGTTTTTAAGGATTTACATACATTTCTTCATTAATATTTGTAATTGTTGTTGCAGCAGAAGTACATAGTTTTATGATTATCTTTGCTTCAAAAGGAAATTGTGATACAGAGAAATTAAGCATTTTGTTGCAACCACTCCCTAATTAGGTAAAGTTAAATTAGAGAAGAGGGTGTGTAGGAAAATAGAGGGGAAAAGTTAAATAACACACAGTCATTTAAATGGTGAAAAAAAACCCCGATTAAATGGAAAAACTCATTTTATTTCATTTCTATTGTTACCAAATTAAAGAAAAAACATATGGGTTAGATCTCATAGAGAGAAAACATTTATGTCTTTAGTCACATTTCAGTACTTCAAACTCCACAGTAATTAAACTCTTCTAAAGCTTAAGACAGGTGAGAAGGAGCATACAGGCATACATCTAAAAGCTGGATGCAAGAGGATTACCAGTAAGATGATAAGATGATGACTCATTAATATCTTCTTTATTATTCCCATTTTTGGGGGATTTGTCAAGTTCCCATATTATTAAGAATAAGAATGAATAGTACCATATATTTTTTTTTTTTTTGTAATCCATTAACTAACTACAAGCTAGTTAAAGGAATCCTGGCAGACAGTGGCATTATCCTCCCCAGTTTGGGAGAATAATCCAGGGGCATTCTTCATAATAAACAGGATAAGCCTGGATCAGGGGCTGTGGCTACCACCATATCAGCTTCCAATTTTTAGTTTCAGCACTGATTGGAGCCACAGAGCTATGCTGTAAGCCTGGGTGAGTCATGGTTCATTAGCCCATAGTCATTTCATTGCTGGAACTTTCCATCTTGCAAATGTCAAAATTAGAGTGCTCAAAGGTCCCAAGAATTAAAGGAATGAGCTCCCAGTTAAAGCTCAGCATTTATGCGGATTAACGAGAGAAGAAGTACTCTCCAGAGTACTAAAATGCTCTCATCTGATAAAGCATGGGCAGTTTGAGACAAGCAGATATGTGGCATTCTCAGTCTTTTTCTTAGTTGCAAAATGTTGAGCCTCGGTTTGTGGTCAATATCTAGATTGCCTCCTTGCTGTCTAAGTTGGCCATCGTAAATTATTTTCTCGTTTATATTAAGGGGCATTATATTTTATGAAAGGTTGTTCAGATTTTTTCATAAGAAAAACTGTATTACTTAAGACACTTTTCTTCACTCTGGTGCCTCTAAAATAGAAGCACTGATTTTTTTAGGGATGCCTGAGTAGCTCAGTTGGTTGAGCGTCTGTCTTTGGTTCAGGTCATGATCCCTGGATCCTGCTCAGTGAGGAGCGGGCCTCTCCCTCTGCCTGTTGCTAACCCTGCTTGTGCTCTCTCTCTGACAAATAAATAAATAAAATCTTAAAAAAAAAAAAAGAAGCACTGATTTTTTAAAGACATTAAGACCTTTTATGTTTGGCCATATGTAATATTAAGTCATCATAGGGGCACCTGGGTGGCTCAGTCGTTAAGCGTCTGCCTTCGGCTCAGGTCATGATCTCAGGAACCTGGGATTGAGCCCCGCATCAGGCTCCCTGCTCGGCGGGAAGCCTGCTTCTCCCTCTCCCACTCCCCCTGCTTGTGTTCCCTCTCTCACTATGTCTCTCTCTGTCAAATAAATAAATAAAATCTTTAAAAAAAAAATCATCATATTAATACTGATTAAGAATAGCTTCCAGATTGACTAAGTCATCTGTTATAGTCAATGACATTTGCTTTTGTATACCTTAAGCCCCTGAAAGAGACTGGCATTTGTATATAAAAGCCTGTAATAAAATGCCTGTATTATTCTCCAAATAATACAGACACTATAATTCTTTTTTTTTTTTTTAAAGATTTATTTATTTATTTGAGGGGTGGGGAGAGGGGTGGAGGGAAGAGGGAGAGAGAATCCAAGCGGACTCCCCGCTGAGCACAGAGCCCAACCCAGGGCTCCATCTCAGGACCCCGAGATCATGACCTGAGCGGAAACCAGGGTCCCACGCTTAACCTACTGCACCACCCAGGTGCCCCATGACCTTGACCAAAAAGGTTTCATTACTTTATTGCTCAAAATTCTGAAAATATTCTCATTTAACACATTTTTTTTTTTTTAGTGCTTCATTTGGTCAGGAATGATACCCTCAATGCTCTGAAAATACTTTTCTCAAGGTCCCACCACATGAAAAGCTAGTTATGTGCATACTGTCAAATCAGAATTCATAAAGTCACAAGTATGAGGTCCATATCTTAGAGGGCTTTGTTGAAACCATCAGGAGCAATATGGAAAGCTTATGGTCTCTTCGAGGCTCTTATGAAGACCTCCATATTTGTCTAAGTTGACTCATTGTCAGCAAATCAGGGAAAGGGAGAACAGGTTGTACACACTCTGTCTACTGACAAACGGTTTACTTATATCATTTCGATTTGGGCAGGTGGGAGAACTTTTTTTTTTTCAGTGTATGTGTTGTGGCATAAAAGTAGGACACAGATAATCTAGTAAGACCTCAGGCACTCTTTGTGACTTATATTTGGCAGGTAAAGAGAATATAATTTTTCCTTCCTACGTTTTCAGGCTTTACTCCATTTGAAGTATCTGGCCATGTATACACACATGGGTCCTTCATGGCGATATCACAATTGAGATTCTTTCCCCCACCCCTCACCAACTGCATAAGAGAAGGAGACTGAAAATTTTGAACCTAACACATAAAAATAGAAATCAAAAGGCTATCAATTCTCATTTATCTCTAAAATATAATGTAAAACAACAAAATACAGTTTTATTTAAAAATAATTTTATCAATAAATCGAAGTATCCTAACTAAATTTTTATTTTCATCATTTATTCATGAATATTCACAAATGTTTATGCATAAATATGACATATAATTGTAACCAAGTAATGCATGTTTCCTTATTCTATAAGTTTATAATTATTATTTCCGTCTGTATAATATTTTACCTAACTGATGAGCCATAATTTATTTGAACACTCCTATGGAGTCAGACATGTAAATTTTTGGTAAGATTTTGCTCTAATGGGTACTGTTAGGATTAGCAGCTTCATTCATAGAGCTTTTGCTTTTTCAAAAATAAATTTCCAGGAGAAAAGTTACTAGATCATAGTGAAGATAATTTTCATTTTTCCTAATACAGTTTCTAAAAAAATTGCTTTGTTTTATTTATTTTTTTAGAGAGAGAGAGTGCGTGGGGGAGGACAGAGGGAAAGAGAGAAGCAGACTCCCTGCTGAGCAGGGAGCCTGACGGGAGACTCAGTCCCAGGACCCTGAGATCATGACCCGAGCCAAGGCAGATGCTTAATCCACGAGCCACCAAGTTGCCCCCTAATTTATATTATTTTAATTGTTAATGAAAATGGACATTTATCTATGTATTTATTTACTACTTTCATTCCTTTGTGTGTAAATTTTCCGCTCATATATTCTGGAGCCAGTCTTGAAAGCAGAGATTCCATGGTCACGGTGTCCTCAGTGACCTAAATAAACTGCTGCAACATTTTAAGTAAGTCAGGACTATCATTCATCATCTCAGTTTCTTTCTTCCTTTCTTTTTAAAAAGATTTATATATTGATCACTTCCGGCCTCCCTCTAGCTGTCATCTTGCATCCCCGCATGTGTGCACCTAATCTCAGCTGGTCCGCCCGAGACCCCCTGAGCACCAACCCTATTCCCCCACGCGGTCCCATTTCCGCTCCAACAAGATGAAAGAAACTATCATGAACCAGGAGAAACTCGCCAAACTGCAAGCACAAGTGCGTACTGGTGGGAAAGGAACTGCTCGCCGAAAGAAGGAGGTGGTTCATAGAACGGCTACAGCAGATGATAAAAAACTTCAGTTCTCCTTAAAGAAGTTAGAGGTAAACAATATCTCTGGTATTGAAGAAGGGAATATGTTCACAAACCAAGGACCAGTGATCCACTTGAACAACCCCAAAGTTCAGGCGTGGCTGGCAGCGAACACTTCCACCATTCCAGGCCACGCCGAGACAAAGCAGCTGACAGAAATGCCACCCAGTATCTTAAACCAACTCCGTGCAGACAGTCTGACTAGTTTAAGAAGACTGGCTGAAGCTCTGCCCAAACAATCTGTGGATGGAAAAGCACCACTTGCTACCGGAGAGGAAGATGATGATGAAGTTCCAGATCTTGTGGAGAATTTTGATGAAGCTTCCAAGAATGAAGTGAACTGAATTGAGTCAGCTTCTGAAGAAGATAAAACTTGAAGAAGTTACTGGGAGCTGCTATTTTATATTATGACTGCTTTTTAAAATTTTGTTCATGGATCTGATAAAATCTGGATCTCTAATATTTTTAAGCCCAAGCCCCTTGGACACTGCAGCTCTTTTCAGTTTTTGCTTATACACAATTCATTCTTTGCAGCTAATTAAGCTGAAGAAGCCTGGGAATAAAGTTTGAAACAAGGTTAATAAAGTTCTTTGCCTACGGAAAAAAAAAAAGTTTTATTTATTTATTTGAGATAGAATGAGAGAGAGAGAGAGCACATGAACGGGGAGGAGGGGCACAGGGAGAAGCAGACTCTCCACTGGGCAGGGAGCCTGATTCGGGGCTCGATCCCAGGACCCTGGGATCATGACCCTGAGCCAAAGCACACACTTAACCCACTGAGCCACCCAGGCGCCCCAATGTCATCTCAGTTTCTTATGCTCTGATCCAAAATTGTACTTCATGTACCTGGTGGCAAAGATTTCTGGTAATGCCTCCCAGGTAGTTATCACTTCGGGAGAAAATGTCCCAAGGCAATGTAAAAAGGAAGATTTGTAGCCACAGCTATCAATCACCCAGGAGAATCCACAATACCGTTCCCTGTTGGGTCAGCTTGTGGAACTCACCAAACATTTGGAGTGGATTAAATAGGTGATGTAGATAGACTTCAACAGCTCAAAAATATCCATTTCTGCCACATTTCCTGCTACCCTTTTACTTGTGTCACGTTAGTTGTCGTGTTAGAGGAGCTCCAGCTAGCCCTCCAGTGAGTCACCGTGCAGCTTGGGTGTGCCTTCTAGGGAAAAGGGCACTGCCAAGAAAGCTTGTAATCAGGAGCGGCGTTGATGGAGTATGGCAGCAGTTTCTTGTCAGATGCTTTGCCTCAGCTGATTGACTATGAGCACTCAAAAGAGAAGGAACAAGCTCCCAGGGCATAGATCTTAAACATGAGCACATTTTGTACCCTCATTCCAATAACCAAAAAAAAAAAAAAAAAAAAAAAAACAACGGAAATAGCTCTAGGGACCAATATTCAAGTTAGGGTGGATGATTTTGCCCAACATTTCTTTTTTTTTTTTTTAAGATTTTTAAAATTTATTTATTTGAGAGAGGGAGAGAGAGAGAGAGATCATGAGCAGGGGGAAGGGTAGAGGGAGAAGCAGACTCCCTGCTGAGCAGAGAGCCCCATGAGGGACTCGATTCCAGGACCCCGGGATCATGACCTGAGCTGAAGGCAGCCGCTTAACCGACCAAGCCACCCAGGTGCCCCTTGCCCAACATTTCTCTCAGTCTTTTTTTTTTTTTTTTTTAAGATTTTATTTATTCATTTGACAGAGAGAGACACAGCAAGAAAGGGAACACAAACAGCGGGAATGGGAGAGGGAGAAGCAGGCTTCCCGCTGAGCAGGGAGCCTGCTGCGGGGCTCGATCGGAACCCTGGGATCACGACCTGAGCCAAAGGCAGACGCTTAACAACTGAGCCACCCAGGCGCCCCATTTCTCTCAATCTTAAGCATCCCTAGGCTCACATGTATTTTATGAAAAAGCAAGTCCATGAAAAATGCACTGTAGTCTCTGTAATCCATTTCTTACAGAAATGCAGTGACCATACACATGACTTATCTTGCAGAGACAAAACACCAATATATAGAAATCTGAATCTCCTTCCTCAGTAGATTTTTGAGAGTCATGTTTACACTGGATAGCTGAATATTGTTCATGTTTGTTTGGTTTTTAATTGGCAAAATGTGATCTTTTCAAAATAAAAATTTGGTATGTCTCTGTCCAGCCCCATAACTTCACATTTTCTACCTTGTACTATGTCCAGCTACTCATGATTGTGTGTTGCCCCTCGTTTTCTGGGCCTTTGCCTCTTCTGCCTGTAAAGATGCTTCTCCTTTCCTCTGGATAGCACCCACTCATTCGCAAGCATGACTTCTCCTGGAAAGCCTTCTTTTTCTTCTTTTCCCCAAGCTTTATTGAAATATAATTGACATATAACATTGTGTAAGTTTAAGATGTACAACATGATCATTTGATGCAAGTATATATTATAAAATTATTACCACAATCAGTTTAGTTATCACCTCCAACACCTCATCTAGTTTTATTGTGTGTTGAGAACTTTTAAGATTTGCTCTCTTCGGGACTTTCGAGTACAGAATACAGTATTATTAACTATAGTCACCATTTTATACATTAGATCCTCAGAACTTATTCATCTTATAACTGGAAATTTGTACCTTTAACTAACAGCTCCCCCTCCACCCCCAGCCCCTGGTATCCACCAATGTACTCTGTCTACTGGTTTGACTTTTTTAGATTCCCCAACTAAGTGAGCTTTTACAGGATTTGTCTTTCTGTCTGTCTGACTTACTTCACCTAGTATAATGCCCCCATGGCTTATCCATGTTATCACAAAAAGCAGGGGTTCCTTCTCTCTTTTTTTTTTCTCCTGTTCTTTTTATGGTTAAATAATACTCCATTGTGTGTGTGCACGTGTGTGTATGCATTTACCATATTTTCTTTCTCCATTCATCCATTGATGGGCACTTAGGTTGTTTCTATGTCTTGGCTATTATGAAAAAAACTGCAATGAACGTGGGGTGCCAGTATCTCTTTGAGATAGTGATTTTATTTCTTTCAGATATATACCTGCGGCAGAATTACCAGATCATATGGTAGTTCTTTTTTAAATTTTTTGAGGAGCCTCCACACTGTTTTTCACAGTGGCTGCACCAATTTACATTCCTACATCCCTCCTTGCTCTGTCCCCCTAACTGCTTTCATAGTATTGTGTATAGGATTAATTACACCACAACATATTTAAATATTAATTCCCTGTTTGTTTCCCTCATTACACTGAGTAACTTGAAGGAAGAAAACATATCTATTTTGTTATGTTTCCAATAGTGCTTGGCATATACTAGGTTCTTAATAAAAATGAACTGAAGGAATAAATTACAGGAAAAAAAAAGAAGTTAGGACTTTCAGATGAAAAGGCCATGTTCACAATAGAAAGAGGAGGGGCATGTCCCCAAAAAGAGAACAGAGTGAGATGATTGATAGCTCCTATCTGAATCGTCTCTCTTAAATTTCTTGTGGACCACCTTAACAAATCTTTTACCAACTAACTGTATGCCGTTATAAACATTCATTAGCTGCTTTATGAATCTCTACAATATAGTACTCCTGCTTAAAATGAGCAAGGATTTACATAATCGTTGACTGTTTGATGTTTTAATAACAGAGAACAAAGGAAGTCAATTCATAGGAAATGACAAGTAAACTCATTTTTTTAGTAAATACACGAATACCCGTTATTATCTTAAATAAATTATGATTGAAATGTTGAACGACGACTGAGCTATAACTCAGTGCTGATGGCACAATGGGATTGTTAGGGTGGAATCTTCCAATCATTTCTTTTCTACATTACTGAGGTGGTATATGTGAGATGAAAAGTGTTGGGTTTTTTTTTTTTTTGGTCTTAGCTGGCATGGCCAAAAAAACCAAAACAAACAAAAAACAAAATACAAAAACCTTTGTAGATATTGCCAAAGTTAAGAAGTGTTGTCATTTACACTCAGAGAAATTAACAATGTCTATTCAGGTCCTACTGACCATTTTTAATTGGATTATTAGTGGGGTTTTTGATGTTGAGTTTTATAAGTCCTTTATATATTTTAGATATTAACCCCTTGTTGCATATGTCATTTGCAAATATCTTCTCCCATTCGGTAGGTTGCCTTTTAGTTTTGTTGATGGTTTCCTTCGCTGTGCAAAAGCTTTTTATTTTGGTGTACTCCCAATAGTTTAATTTTACTTTTGTTTCCCTTGCCTGAGGAAACATACCTAGAAAAATGTTTCTATGGCTGATATCAGAGAAATTACTGCTTATGTTTTCCTCTAGGAGTTCTATGGTTTTAGGTCTCATGGGTCTTTAATTCATTTTGAGCTTATTTTTGTGTATGGTGTAAGAAAGTGGTCTGGTTTCATTCTTTATGTTGTTGTCCAGTTTTCCTAACACCATTTACTGAAGAGACTGTCTTTTCCCCATTGTATGCTCTTGCCTCCTTTGTGGTAGATTAATGACCATATAAGCGTGGCTTTCTATTCTCTATTTTGTCCCATTGATCTATATGTCTATTTTTGTGCCAGTATCATCCTGGTTCGATTACTCCACCTTTGTAGTATATCTTGAAATCTGGAATTGTGATACTCCTGGCTTTGTTCTTTTTCAAGGCTGCTTTGGCTATTCAGGGTCCTTTGTGGTTCCATACAGTTTTTAGGATTATTTGTTCTAGTTTTGTGAAAAATGTTAGTATTTTGATAGGGATTGCATTAAATCTGTAGATTGCTTTGGATGGTGTGGATATTTTAACAATATCTGTTCTTCCAATTCATGAGCATGGAATATCTTTCTATTTGTGTCATCTTCAGTTTCTTTTATCAACATTTTATAATTTTCAGAGTACAGGTCTTACAGCTCCTTGGTTACATTTATTCTTAGGTATTTTATTCTTTTGGTGCAATTATAAATGGGATTGTTTTCTTAATTTCTCTTTCTACTTACTTCATTATTAGTGCATAGAAATGCAACAGATTTCTGTATATTAATTTTGTGTCCTACAACTTTAATGAATTTATCAGTTCTAATAGTTTTTTGGTGGAGTCTTTAGGGTTCTTTTTTTAAGGTTTTTATTTATTTATTTGACAGAGAGAGAGACAGCGAGAGAGGGAACACAAGCAGGGGGAGTGGGAGAGGGAGAAGCAGACTCCCCGCTGAGCAAGGAGCCTGTTGTGGGGCTCAATCCCAGGACCCTGGGATCATGACCTGAGCCAAAGGCAGACACTTAACAACTGAGCCACCCAGGCGCCCCTTTAGGGTTTTCTATATATACACTATCATATCATCTGCAAAGAGTAAGTTTTACTTCTTCCTTACTGGACACATGAAAAGAAGCCCAACATCACTAATTATCAGGGAAATGAAAATTAAAACCACAATGAAATATCACTTTACATCTGTCAGAATGGCTAAAATAAAAAAAAAAAAAAACACAAGAGATAGCAAGTATTGGTGAAGATGTGGAGAAAAAGGAACCCTGTGCACTGTAGTAGGAATGCAAATTGGTGTAGCCACTATGGAAAGCAGTATGGAGGTTTCTCAAATTTAAAAATAGAATTATCATATGATCCAGTAATTCCACTGCTGGGTATTTATCCAAAGAAAATGAAAACACTAATTCAAACCAGTATATACACCCTTACATTTATTGCAGTATTATTTACAATAGCCAAGATATGTAAGCAATCCAACTGTCCGTTCATAGATGAATGGATAAAGAAGATGTGGAATATATATACAATGGAATATTACTCAGCCATAAAAAATAATGAAATCTTGCCATATGCAACAACATGCGTAGACCTAGAGGGTATAATGCTAAGTGAAATAAGTCAGTCACAGAAAGACACATACCATATGATTTCAGTCATATGTGGAATTTAAGAAACAAAACAAATCAACAACAACAAAAAAAGACGAAAGAGCAGAGAACAGGAGGTTAACAGAGGGGAGGTGGGTAGGGGGTGGGGGAAATAGGTGAAGGGGATTAAGAGTACACTTATCATGATGAGCACTAAGTAATGTGTAGAGTTGTTGAATCACTATATTGTACACCTGAAACTAATATAACACTGAATGTTAATTATACTTCAGTAAAAAAAGAAAATATCTTATTCTGAAAGGCAAATCAAATGATTATACATTGGTACATATTTCACACGAATGGGCATGGCTATGAATAAAACTTTAAAACTCTACTGAGAGTTATAAAATTGAAAAATACTTCAGTAAATGCAGAGACACAGTGCTCTTCAAAAGGAAAATCTGGTATGTTAAACATGACAATTATCCATAAATTAACCTATGATTAAAAAATATAATTAAGATGGGGACAAGCTTGCATAGATAAAATCTCAAAATAATACCAAGTTTTTCTCTAGAAACATAAACTTATGAAAATATCCAGAAAATTTTTGAGGCAGTTAAGTATTGAGTAGGTATCAGAAATGAAAAAGATATTATGAAATTACAGAGATCAAAGTGGTTTATTTGTAGAGAATACAGAAGAGTTGAGCAAAATAAAAAGTCTATAAATACGCATTAATCAATGAGAGATTGAAAACTAATAGAAAGTGATCAAAGGATATGATGAAACATTTCAAAGGAAAAGAAAGACAAATGGCTGATAAACATATAGAAAAATGTCCAACCACTCCATTAATAAATGTAAATTAAAACAATAATTTATCTTTTAAAAAATTTCAGAAACCAAAAATTATGGAGATTGATGATCTATCTAATCAGGAATCTTGGTGAGGATGTTGGTCAACGGGTTTTCTTAATACGTTGTTGATGGGATGTGAAAGGGTTTGCAGTATTTCTGGTGGACATTTGGGCAATAGCTTCAAAAATAAAAGTGTATGTTCCCTTTCATTCAGCAATCTCACTATTAGCAGGTTTTTTTATTTTGCATTGCCTGGTTGCATCTTTATTTAATCATTAATATTTAATAATAATTAATAATGGACACTTATTTCTTTTTTTCATTGTTATAAACAATGTCAGGATGAACATTCCTGTAAGTACATCTTTGCCTACTTAATACTTATTTCCTTAGAAAAAAAATTACTGTAAGTGAAATAGCTGAGTCTAATACTGTTCAAGAGGAACACACCTTTTAAAAGCTTTTGATACACCCAGAGCAAGAACATTTGTGTTTAGCAGTTTCATATGTTTGTTAAAAAAAAAAAAAAAATTGCCACTAACCTGGGGACATAATCAATCTATGAAAATTCCCATAAAGGACTGATTATATCTTGAAGGCTGGCTGCCTTCCATAATGATTAGCCAACAGCTCCGTCGTGACCAAGGTAGAGAGACTTGCTTCACTTGATCCAAATCAGACTTAGTGCTGAGTTCTTTGGGCTTAGCCTTGCCTACCACACCTTAGGTTTTTTTAAACACTATGAAATAAGAAGCAGTGAGAGATTAAAAGATGAAAATTTAATCAAGGCCCACTTTTAGTTATTATGGGATGATCGTGCTAACGATATTGCCATTCAAAGACGTTTTCAAAACACACAAAGACCTTTAATTTAATCTCTAGTGCTTAAGTTTTTAAATTTACCATAAGAATTTTTTCTTGAGACCGAAAAAGGGCACCAACAATTTGATATGTCTACGTCAGTATCGCTGAAAAAAAGTTGCAAGTAGTCATTATTAGCAATTTTTCCTGTGCACGTATGTGGAGACGTTTTCAAATGCACATATAAAAGGTATTTGTGGAACATAGTTTATTTTTAAAAAGTAATTAAAATGATAAACAGAAACGTCCGTCAGTGGTGAATTGGAAAATAAATTTAATCAATACATGTAATAGAATGCTTTCCCGTTGTTTTTTTTTTTTTTTTAAGATTTTATTTATTTAAGAGAGCGCACAAGCAGGAGGAGTGGCAGAGGGAGAAGCATGCTCCCCACTGAGCAAGGAGCCCGATGCGAGACTCGATCCCAGGACTTTGGGATCACGACCTGAGCCGAAGGCAGACGCTTACCCCACTGAGCCACCAGGCATCCCTTTCCAATCATTAAAAAGAAAAAAAAATAAAGTAGATCTAGATGTACTTAAATTTACACACATGTACATATATAAAATATATTCTTTTTTTCTGTGCGGTAAGTGCTGGAAGTACTCCTTAAGAATAAAAGAAGTTGCACACCCATCTTAGTCACCACTTGTCCTGGCCAGTCTTTGTAGAAAATATCCTGGATTTCGTGGGTAACGTTGAGGCTCCACCCAGACTCCTTGTATACCCTTTCGTATTTTCTCCGAGGGGTGGCCGCACGCCCTGAGATGTGCTTTGGCCATGGCTCCTCTTCAGAGAACTGCCCTGGGGCCACTGGGACCGAGGTGCCCGCAGAGGCAGGGAACAGAAGTGCCTGGAAGTTTACTACTCAGGTCCCTGCCTGCAGTCCGACCATGACTGTCGGGTGAAAGAGTATGAAAGCCTGGCTTCCTCACCTCTTACTTCCTTACCTCAGGGGTTGGACTATCTCTGAGGTATAACTTACGTCACAGGTTGTCAATGGGAAGAGGCTGCAGTTTATCCAGCTGTGGGACTCATGCCTGTGGTCACATCTTGGGTTGGCTTCCCCATTATTCTCTGACCCACCTCCTCCATTTCCTTACCCTCTCCCCTCAGAATCCTGCCTTACTGAATCATTTGCAAGTGAATCCTGATCTCAGCATCGGCTTCTGGGGAGCCAGACTTAAGACACTGATCCAACCACATGTTGTGGCCGTTCAAGACCTGCTTTCGTGCTGAGCTACTCTCCTTCAGGTACGGCAGGGCCTTGGGCAATCTCAGATTTCCCTCTTAAGTTATGTTATGTGAGAAAAGAGAAGTAGTCAAAACAGAAGTAGTCAATTCATAGGAAACAGAGCAATTCTATCTTTAAAAATACATGAACATTATTACCTACTAAAACAAGTTACGACTGTAGACATTGGCTTTTTCATAACATGATGCCAAGTTCTCATGAAATGATGATATGATAGGGCTGTTCAAAGCAGGATACTGGCTTCATTCCTTCCTTTCTGAATTGCTTCGGCAGCGTAGTGAAAATATAAATGCCTTAGGCTCTTTCTTTCTTTTTTTTTTTTTTCTTTTAGGCTTTCTTGCCTTTCTCTGCCAATTACGGTTGGGTTTTGTACTATGCACCATTGTTCATCAGAAACAAGTTTAGAGCATTTAGTATCGAGCAAGTGCCAACCAAACTAAAGTGGATACTGGAATTCTAGGCCCCGTCCCAGTTCCTCCCGTTCTCTCCCCGTGGATGAGAGATGTGTAAGTAAAAAGAATCAATTTTGTGAGTAACTCCTAAGCTCCATCTGATAACTTGAGCAGTCACAACTTGAAAGCGTGAAATGAGATTTTAGGGAAATCGCTTTTTGTTGCAGCAAGTTTGGTGGTCTCTGCTGACATTCCTTTCACTATTCCAACCAGCTTTCTTGTAATCGTTCGATAGAATGCATGCTAGCACAAGAGCTTGCTGCATAAAAAACATGCTTGAGACATAATTAAAGCATTTTTGGTGTTTTACGGTCACCCCACGAGCTGTAGTGTGTACAAATTGTACACGATAACACTTATTGTCAGTTCCCATCTATCTCTTCAGGGGGAGAAAGTCCCCAAACATAAAAGCATACAATTTCATGAGTTTTGACAAATGTTTACACCCATGCAACCACAGCCCTACCAAGCGGCCCCAGCAACCCTATTGCTGGAAAATTCCCCCATACCTGTTCTCAGAGAGCTACCACCCCTCCTCACAAGCAGAGGCAACCAATGTTATGTTGTTGTTGTTGCTGCTGTTGCTGTTTACCACAGATTAATTTTGCTTACCCTAGAGCTGCAAATCAATGGACTCATACAGTATGTACACTTTTTTTGTCTACCTTTCACCTAATGTAATGTCTGGGAGAGTCTTCTATGCTGTTGACGCTAACAGTAGTTCATTTCTTTTTATTGTTGAAAAATTTTCCATTGAATGAACATACCAAAATGTGTGCATTGTCTCATTGATGGGCATTGGGGTTGTTTACAGTTTTTGGCCATTATGAATAAAGCTGCTATGAACAGCCCTTTCCAAGTTATTGTGGTCGTATGCTTTCATCTCTCTTGGGTAAATGTGAAGGGGTGCAATAGCTGGGTCATATTGTAAGTGTATATTTAATCATGTAAGAAACTGGTAAACCTTTTCTCAAGTTGATTGTACTGTTTTTACATTCCTACCAGCAATGTAGGAGTGTTCTGGTTGTTCCTCAACATAGCATAAGGTAGTACCCCTGTTTTATTTTTAGCAATTCTCATGTTTGTGTTATAGTATTTCATTGTGGTTTCAATTTATATTTCCCTGATAACTAATGATGTTGAGTGCTGCTTAAAATGCCTTTCAGACATTCATATATCTGTTTTGAAATATCTGTTAGTCTATTTTAAAAAATGGAACTGTCTTTTTAATTATTTGGTTTTAGGATTTCTTTATCTAGTCTAGATACAATTTTTTTTTTCAGTTTGAGATATTATGAATGTGTTTACACATTCTGTGGCTTGCTTGATCATTTTTAACAATTGAGTCTTTTGTGAGAAGCTTTTAATTTTGATGAAGTCTTAATATTTTTTTCTGTTATAGTTGTTACTTTCTATGTCATACTTAAACAATCTTTCCCCATAGATCAAGAAGATAATATCCTATGGTTTCTTCCAGAAGATTCATGGCCTTAGGCTTTATGTTTAGGTCTATGATCCACCCTGAATTAATTTTTTTGCACATGGTATGAGGTAGGAAGTTGAAGTTCATTTCTTTTCCTAGAGGATATCCTATTGTTTCAACACTGTTGATAAGAATTTCCTGGGATTTCAGAATAGCTGAAGATAACAGGAGCTGCTTTGGTTCCTGTCTCCCAATACTTCCTCCCCCAGTACTACAGAACAACAAGGAAGTTAAAAACAAAACAAAACAAAACAAAAAAACCTACCCCAAAATGATGCCTTCACGAAACTCAAAGATAGAGAATGTTCATATCTCAAAATAGCTAGAAAATTTAAAAGCAAAAGCATAAAATGTTAGTGAGCAATCCGTGATTCTCTGTCTTACTGCCAGGCTTTGGGGCAAGAAAAAGCAAGCTGAGAAATACTGTGAGGAGAGAAGGGAGAAAGTAGTGGCTCCTGAAAGGAGTAAGTCCACCCTGCATCTAAATACAACAACAAACCAACAATAATATAAAACAAAAAGGAGTGTTCTGGTAGACGAGAAAGAAGTGGCATGTGGCAATTCGATGGTGAAGGACAGAAGAAGCAAAGGGAGAAATTTTGGAGAAATTCTGCAAGAAAAAAACAGGTAAAATATCAGGAAACAAACAATCCCTTCTCCCCCACCACCAGAAAAAATAATAATAAAAAAAATAACCCACTGAAGAATCTAGATTTTGCTATATGGAATGAAGTTAGTGCCATTGACGTAAGAATCTTATAAAGCTCCCCAATACCAAAAACATGAACAGAAGAAAAGGCATATATCCATTCAGAGTTTTTATAATTCTTATGAAAAATCAGAAAATGAATTCCAACATGCTTTGACCAGTGAAAAATCCTCCCCTCAGAAAACACCCCCCTCCAAAAAACAAACCCATGAAGCAGAATCAGATGATAATCCCTCAAATAGTTTACTGTATAATTTGCAGATTGAAAGGGTTTTACTATTTAGTTCTACTATGATCTGAATGTTTGTGTCTCTTTCCCCCAAATTTATATGTTGAAATCCTAACTCCCAAAGGTAATGGTATTAGTAGATGAGGACTTTGGGAGGGGCCCTTCCCACTATGAGAGGCTACAAGATGGCTGTGACCTGGCAAAGTGTCCTCATCCCAACTGTGCTGGCGCCCTGATCTTGGAATTCCATTGTCCAGAACTAGGCGAAACAAATTTCTGTTGCTTATAAGCTGCCCAGTCTGTGGTATTTTATTATAGCAGCCTGGACAGACTAGAAAATGTCTTTCTGGCTAGGGCTGGCCCACAGCGATTCCAGCAGCCTGTGAGGGCCTACAGCTCCCACAATGGCTAAACTATGGTATGTTCTGGTAACTACTTACACTGGGTCAGGATAGGCCACTAACAGACACTGGTGATCCAAGCTAGCTAGTCACTGGGAGAGGGGAAATTGAGGCTTGAGGCAGACACCCGGGTTTGGAGAGGGACAGATTTGGCCCAGTCCCCTATTAACCCTACCCCAAGCTGTGAAGCCTTCTTCTTGAAAGATTGAGGTGTGCTTTGGATAGAAGCCAAATGTAGCCAATGCCTCTGTCCAGGTGTTTCTCCTTCCCTCCATGTTATGAGGAGCTGCCTATGTTCTTTAGAGAGTGCTGGGCCCAAGGTGGCCACCATCAAGTCAAGGGTTCCCATTCCACTGGCCTGGTTACATGGACCTTATGTGGGGGAGGGGTTTGTAACTATTTTGTATTCTTAACAACTGCCAATAAAGTTTGTCCCAACTGGAAAGTGTTTTTGTTGTTGTTGTTATTGTTGTTTTTTAATTTTAATACTGGCTTTAGTATTTATTCCTTTAAGTACTTTTTACATACATTATTTCCTAATTTTCCATTGGCTATTACGTCAAAGTAATACAATATGTGTTATATCATATTTTCTGGGAAAAGAATTATGTGTTTTTTTTTAAGATTTTATTTATTTATTTGACAGAGGGAGACACAGCAAGAGAGGGAACACAAGCAGGAGTGGGAGAGGGAGAAGCAGGCTTTCCGCTGAGCAGGGAGCCTGATGCGGGGCTCGATCCCAGGACCCTGGGACCATGACCTGAGCCGAAGGCAGATGCTTAACGACTGAGCCACCCAGGCACCCCAAAAAGAATTATGTTTGACTATGTTGGGCTTTAGGGCAAGGTGGGAAGAACATATGTCATTATAATTAGGCACTAAATAGTAAATATTTTCTAACAGTGATGTCATTTTTCCCCACTGAAAATCTGGTCAAAATATTAAATAAATGGCTGGAGAAGACTTTGATCCTGGACCAAAATCAAGAACTAAAAGAGGAAATATGACACAACTGAAGATAGGGTTTTACATAAAATAGACTGGGAGTATTTTTACCTAAGGGAATTTAGAAAATTGTGCTACTACTAAAATTTGAAAGATACTCATGTTTATTTTTTTGTTTTTGTTTTGTTTTTTTTAATACATTTTCTTTTCTTTTTCTTTTTTTATTATTAACATATAATGTCTTATTTGTTTCAGGGGCACAGGTCTGAAAGATACTCGTATTTCAAGAGGAAGATAAAAATCTAGGTTGAAAATAATAAGTGACTGTGGATATAATATATTGGAAATTTCAACATGATATTTCCAAAGGCAGTCAAAGAGTCATTTTCATATGGTCTGTAAGTACATAAATGTTTACCAAGAATTTGTCAGCATTATGTAAAGCTGACTCAACAACAGTCTTCTTCCTATATTTGGAGGACACAAATGCTCAAAATCACTAAACAATGTACTCTTTAAGGAATAAGGGTTATTTAACTCAAGACTGTCTTATTGCCTAATTAATTATTACTCTTGCCTAAAAATTATATATTGCATAAGAGCACCCATCTTTCTGTGCTGATTGAACATACATTAAACAAACAAGGCTGGGAACTTACTGGAACGTAAACACTTGAGGGTTGGGTTTCTCTTATTTACCATTGTAACATTAGTGCCAGGACAATGTCTAGGAAACCAGGAGGCACTCAATAAAATTAGCTGAAAAAAACAAAGAAGACTTACATTTAAGTACTATAGTTTATATCTTTGTAGCTCCATTACCTAGCACATACTAGGAAGTCAATGAAAGCTTATTGAATGAAGCTTCTGACCTGCTTTCCTTGAGAAGGTGAACCAGAAACTATAAAATTAAAATAGAAAGGTACCATCAAATGTCAGTGGTTGTTGGTCAAGGAAGTCATGTTTTTATGGGAGCCCTGGAACCCGACTTTATTTTGAATATTGCTCTAAATGCATCCTACTGATTTTTTAAAAAATAATTATTGAATTTAATCTTTGTTCGTAAAGGCATCCTTACCAGTACTCTGAAATTATTTTAGCAACAATTTCCCACCCACAACTGTACACCTAGTAAAACTAATGTTTGTATAGCTGATTTGCAAGATTATTATGATGAGAAAAGAGATGTGGATTTTGAGGGATCCGTTCCACTCTTGTGGCTTTGCAGATCTTCTATGAGCTGATTGTTCTTCAAGCTGTATCTTCAATTTCCACTTCTCTCAAGCTCCAGACTCGTAAATCCTACAGAAAAAAAAGACATATTCACTTCCATCCTTTGGGAAACATACCAGATGTGCCCAATATGGAATTAACTACCTTCCTGAAAGCTGCTCCCCAGGGTCTAGTGTCTTTGTGTCAATTCATGGCTTCAAAAGTTTCCCCAAGTCAGCAATTTTCAGTGTCTTTTCAATGTTTCCCTCTGGATTACCCTTCCCTGGGCCTAGAGTAAAATATATTAACAAAGAGTAATGTGGTATGAAGAAAGCAAGGAGACCCCTGCTCCATCCATCACCATCTGCGTAGCCTAGTGCATGTGTCCATCAGCTGCTCCTCAGTTTATTTATCTGAAAATGTCAGGTGTTGGAATTGATAATTGCTAGGATTCTTTCCAGATTAACATTGACTACTTAACATCTCTCTGGGGAAGGATCAATATCTGACTTCATGTAGTTACCAAGTGTAGGTGACAGTGAAGGTCCATGTTTAATAGTAAGATATTTAATGTAAGATAGTTAACTTATTAATGAAGGAGACAGTTTCTAAATTTTCTTTTGATCTGTGGGTGTTGGGTACTTTTTTGCAATTTCCTCTCATTTGATGATGAGTCCTCTCATCTTGATGACCATAGCGTCTTTTCTCTACATATTGAAATCTGACCATTCCTTCGAGGCTTACTCAACCTCTGTCACAAAGCCTTACTTGATTATTCCAATCTTCCCTGGGACTTCTATGCCACAAGTCATCTCTATCATTTTAAAGGCGTTTATCATATACCACTTTATATTAAAGTTATTTGTAAACATTCTTGGAAGTTAAGCTTTCGAATGCAGGGGTTATGAAGTATGGATCTCTGGATGTTCCACCATAGCAGAATACCTTACACA
The DNA here is from genome assembly GCF_004348235.1 of Phoca vitulina. Taxonomy (NCBI): domain Eukaryota; kingdom Metazoa; phylum Chordata; class Mammalia; order Carnivora; family Phocidae; genus Phoca; species Phoca vitulina. The sequence goes on along the minus strand of NW_022589756.1, from coordinate 12,571,141 downwards.
AAATGAGAATGTGTTCAATAAAGACATGACTGATTAAGTAGTTTTGGGTTTTGTTTTTTTTCCAGGCATGGCTGGATGGTTTTGTTTTGTTGTGGTTATAGCCCTTTGTCCTTGCTATTCCTTTCTGTAAATTACAGCTGGGCTTGTTGGAGAACTTGCTAAGATGAGTGGTGTGTCACTTTCCCACTGGATGGAGTGAAGCCTGCTGGTGAACACAGGATCTGAAACTGGACCTCAACCTAATATGTTTGTCCTCATACAGACAGAGCTACCATGTCATAGATAGGAGAACTGTGACAAAGATTTTCTCCTTGACCAAACTCTAACATGGCTCCTAGAAGCCTAAGCCTCTGTCCCTGTGAAGACCCAGCCCCCCTTGAGTTCCTGTCCGGAAAAGCTCAAAGCTGTCCAAAGAACTCACCATTTGTTCCAGCTAACACCTGAGGATAGGCCCCCCGACCTCCCTGTCTTAGGGCACTTATTAACAAAAACAAACAAGCTTACTATTGTAAATTCTTCCTCTGTCCCTTTGAGATGTGTGTGTATCTCCTACAACCAAGTGGTCTCTTTTTCAAGGACTTGAAAGCCATTCTTTTGAAATGTAATCATCAGGAAGGATAGGGGCCCTGTCTCCAAGTCTCTGGGGGAGGACAGAGCCTAACTTCAGTAAGTGCTAGTGAGCAGGCACAGATGGTCTAAAGACATTGACATTGATCTCTTATCCCATTATTTATAGTTCTTCACTTTGCTGACTCTGCAGGAGCCTCTGCTTACTGCTCCTCCCTACTCTCTCATTCTCCCTTTAAAACACTCAGTCACCTCTACACAAATCCAAGGAGAGCTCAGTTCATACTGGACTCTTCTCTACTGCAGTATTTATCACTAAATAAAATTGGGCTGTATAGCCTTTAACTACTATCCAGCTTTATCTTTGACAATTGTTATGTAACTTGTGGAAGACAACTTGCTGTAATGCTATTTAGGGTAAAGTATAAGATTTAGTGAGAGATTATTTCATTTTTGCCCTCTATTTCATGGTCCTTTGCAAATGCTAAGTGTCCATGATTATCATAGTTTTAGATCTGTCTTGTGGTCCAGACATTATTAGCTAATTAACCTCCAGTTATGGATTTGCAGAACTGTCACATACTGGATATAAAAAATATCTTCTCTCCCAGTTAATCATGACCACCATCTGACATTATTTAACAAGTTATTCTGTACGTTGTTTTAAGGTCTGTAAATATTTCTTACCTTTGAAGTCAATTGCTTTAGTGTTCACAAATACAGGTCATTTGTTACAGTTATAGGTAGGGTATTTAGGGTACTATTACATCTATAAACCCCTAAAAAAACCTATTTCTAAATCTAATAAACTTAGATTTTTTTTTGTGAACATAAATACATGCATTTTCAATTTTTAATAGTATAATCTAATAGTATGATACATACATATCGTGTGTGTATATATATATATAGTATGTATGTAGGTATATAGTGTTCACCTTAAAAGTGAAACTGTCAGTTACTTTACCAGCAAAAATTAGTTTATTCTGGAATAGCAGAGAATTGTAGTTCAGGACAAGCAAGTTTCAGCAAAACCATAAGCAAGTCCAACAAAGGAGAGGAATGTTATTTTATGGAGAAGAAGAAGGAAGTTGGGAGGGTTTGTTTTAATAAAAGTCCATTAGAGAAAAACAAGAGTTCAGGTGATACCGGTTTCTCATTGACTGAGTTGCAGGTGTTGTTGATTTCTTTCTTTCTTTTTTTAAGATTTATTTATTTATTTGACAGAGAGAGAGAGACAGTGAGAGAGGGAACACAAGCAGGGGGAGTGGGAGAGGGAGAAGCAGGCTCTCCACTGAGCAGGGAGCCCGATGCTGGGCTCCATCCCAGAACCCTGGGATCATGACCTGGGCCGAAGACAGACGCCCAACGACTGAGCCACCCAGGCACGCAGGGGTTGTTGATTTCTTATATGAGATGCGATATACATCTTTTCCTTTTGGGACTTGTGATTGATGATTCTTTCCTGTTGAAGATTCTTCTGCTCGGTCGGTGGTGGACACTTCTGTTGGAGTCCGTAATTGACATTGGGTGGTAGCCCCTTTCTAACCAATACACATGACTGATTCTACTTTAGTGAGGTTTCCCTTTATTCATTTTCTTTCTTTTTAAAGATTTTATTTATTTATTTGAGAGAGAGAAAGCATGAGAACGAGTTGAGGGGCAAGGGCAGAGGGAGAGGGAGAAGCGGACTCCTTGCTGAGCAGGGAGCCCAATTCAACTCGGGGCTCTATCCCTAGACCCCGGGATCATGACCTGGGCTGAAGGCAGACCCTTAACTGACTGAGCCACCCAGGCACCCTTCATTTTCAACAATATATTTAAATCACTTTTGTTTTGGCAAAGAGGTAAGCAGAATAGAACATAAGTGTTAGAATAATAACAGATACTATTTATTATTTACCTACTGTGTGTCAGGGAACTTTATGTACATTATATTTAATCCTTACAACAAAACTGCAAGGTCGGCAATACTTTTCCAATTTCAAAAGGAAGGAAATGAGACTCAGGAAGGCTTTGTAATATGGAATTTCAACCTAAATCGACTGTGTTGTTTCTATACCATGCATCATTTGGAAAAGAAAAAAATATTTTTACTGAACTATTTTCAGAAATTTGTGAACAGAATCAACAACAAATGTAAAGGAAAAAAATGTAAAGGAAAATCTCCGACTCAAACTTAGAGACACGAGAGAGAGAGAGAGAGAGAGAGAGGGAGAGACTTAAGTCCTTTCCTTAACTAATATAGCCAAAATAATTTCAAAAACAACTAAGTACTATGATGACTTTGTTTACTCAAGATAGAGTTCCTGGGACTGTGGAGAAACATGGAAACTTGGCTGTTTTGCACATAGAATGAATACATTGTATACTATTTTTTAATGTTGCAAAGAACTTTCCTAGGAGATACATTAACATGAATGACATAAACAAAGGAAAAGACAGTGTACAAAAGGAAATTGGCAAGAAAATATAACAAAAAACAAAAATACCCTCCATAAAAAGAAGTTAACCATTCAACTTGTTAACTTGTACCTTTTTTATGGTTTGTAATTTGTTTTTGTCTTCTTGTCAGACTTACTGCTGAGGTAGAAATAACTGCCTTTTTTTTTTTTTTTTTCAGTGTTATTATTTATTTCGGCCTCTGCCATGGCTTCCAACTATCTGTAGTTAAACTGCACTAATCTATTGGGGGAAATCATGAATGTTCCACATGTAATGAAACTATTTTGCCTACTTGATAAAGTAATTTATCCCCATCCAAAGAACTTCTAGTCTTACAAATCAATGAAGTATTGTATCAGGGTTTACTGTGTAGTCTATAAGGCTAACTGTGACATAAGCATTTTTTCAAATCAGAAACAGGATTTCATATTTTTGAAGGCTTCAAAAGGGTTTAATCTTATGGATGAGATTACCTTCAGAATCCATAGTGAGAGCTCTTTTCAACTTTGGAATAAAACCTAATTCTGTACAATTATGAAACCTCTCATTTTGGTCTTATAGGGGAGGGAAAAATTTTTTTTTTCCACTACCCATCTTAGGATCATTGGCTGGGGCCCTATAAATTAGGCTGGCGAAAGACAGACTACCAAGAGAAAAACAGAATTTTATTAACATGTGCACCACACATGTACACATGGGAACACTCAGTGATGAGTAACCAAAAGGGTGGTGAGAACTTAGGTTTATCTACCACTTTTGGCTAAACAAAGGGAAAGGAGGTTGGGGGTTCTGGGTAAGGGATATAAGTTATGGGAAGGTGATCAGGAAATTTGTGGTAAACAAGGGTGGTTTAGTAATGTTTGTTATGCAGATTTCAGTCAGGGCCTACTTCATGGATAAGAGTTACTAAGGTTACTGAACCCAAGTTAGGCTGCCCGTTGCAAGAGAGGAGTTTTTGATTGGAAAGGAATTTGAGCTTAATTCAGGGGGCCAGCAACCTGCGAAGAAGGCGGACTCTTGTCCAAAAGCCAACTCCGAGGTTTCTGCCTGGCCTGGGTTTTTTTTTTTTTTTTTTTTTTTAAGGGGTTTAGGGTAGTTAATTAGCAAAGGGAGTGCCGTAGCCAGCAACATTTCTTGATTACATGCAGACGCCTGGGATGCCAGCTACAGAAGCTATCCCAGGGGGGTGGGTGTGTCCCCCACGCAAGGGGGTTAGGTTCTTGTCTCATGATGTGCAGGAATACTCTGTTCCTTCTGCAAAGGAGGGCCAGGTCTACAGATGCACAAAGGGAGGTCAGTAAAATCACCACCATGTGAACCTAAAAAAGGAAAAACATTTTGCTAAAAAATTGTTAGGCTAATCAGAAAGCGGAGGCAGCTTCAGACTTGCTGGCTTCAGTGGTCTGGAAAAGTTCTGGTCCTTCACTCCTCAAGGCCCGTAGTCTGCAAATCTCAAAGGAAGTAAATTAGTTCCGTTACAGATCAAGGGACTCAGGTCAGCAAGTAAGGAGTGTGTTGACTTGAAGCAAGTTAACCCTTAAGACTAGCAGGAGTGCTGTGACATGAAGAGTCCTCTATGGGGTACTGGAAAGGGAGACATCTTTACAGAGAGAAATTTCCTTTATAAATATAAATTTCTTTTACTAAAGGAAAATTTGGGCCCCCTTTTTAGAGCTTGTCCCAGGTTTGTTGGTCTCACTGGTTTTTAGCCCAAAATAATCTATATACCAAAGAGGTATATTTTAAGGTAGCATATTCTGGTAAATTTCAGTGTCTATTCTTTAGGCCAATTTAAAAAAATCTACCTTTTGTCTTCCAACATTTGGTCCACAAAATGGTTTTAGTATCCTCAACTATTTAAGAATAAATCCCTAAATAGTTAATTTATTATTATTTTTTTCATTTGGACTCTCAAATGAATATGAGGATTCCATTTTCTCCACATCTTCACCAACACTTGTTACTTCTTTCTTTCTTTTTTTTTTTTTAGTTATTCTGACTGATGTGAGATGATATTTCATTGTGGTTTTGATTTGCATTTTCCTGATTAATGATATTTACATTTTATACTCTCAAAAACAAACAAAAAATTGTTAAGGAATAATTTTTTAAATAATTCAGAAAATCCAAATCAATTGTTGTATTGTCTTTTTGTGTATGGGGCTTACTGATGGGCCTTTGGGTCAATGCTTCTTATTATAGTACTCTTGGGGCTTTTTTGCAGCTCAGATTTGGACATGTAGCTTTGATTTCAGACAGAAATACAACTGCATTTTTTTTTGCTTGTTATTTAAATGATAATTTTAAATTTTTGTTAATAAAGAGCTTCTGCTTAGTTTCAGAGTTCTCCATCTAACGCTTTTTAATGCTTCTTATGCTTTTAATTTTAAAATTTAAAGTATTTTTCATTTTTAATTGAAGCATAGTTGACATACAATATTGTATTTGTTTCAAGTATATAGCATAGTGATTCAACAATTCTATATATTATACAATGCTCACCACAGTAAGTGTAGTTACCATCTGTGACCATGCAAAGTTTTTACAATATTATTGACCATATTCCTTATGCTGTACTTTTCATCCCCATGATTTATTGATTTTATAACTGGAAGTTTGTATATCTTAATCCCCTTCACCTATTTTATCCATACCCCTCACCCATCTCCCCTCTGTCAACCACCAGTTTGTTTTCTGTATTAATGAGTCTGTTTTTTTGTTCATTTGTTCATTTGTTTGTTTCTTAGATTCCACATATCTGACGTATGCCACTTAATATAATACCCTCCAGGTCCAACCACGTGGTTGTGAATGGCAAGATTTTATACTTTTTTTTTTAAGATTTTATTTATTTATTTGACAGAGAAAGACACAGCGAGAGAGGGAACACAAGCAGGGGGAGTGGGAGAGGGAGAAGCAGGCTTCCTGTGGAGCAGGGAACCCAATGCAGGGTTCGATCCCAGGACTCTGGGATCATGACCTGAGCTGAAGGCAGACGCTTAATGACTGAGCCACCCAGGGGCCCCGATTTTATACTTTTTATAGCTGAGTAACATACCATTGTGTGTACACACACACATACACACACACACACACGCCACATCTTCTTTATTCATTCATCTATCAGTGGACACTTGGGTCGCTTCCATATCTTAGCTGTTGTAAATAATGCTGCAATAAACATAGGGGTGTTATATATTTTTGAATTAGTGTTTTTATTTTTGGGGGGATAAATACCCAGCTGTGGAATTACTGGATCATATGATATTTCTATTCTTAATTTTTTGAGGAAACTCCGTATCTTTCCCACAGATGCTGCACCAATTTGCATTCCCATAAACAGCATATGAGGATTCCATTTTCTCCACATCTTCACCAACACTTGTTACTTCTTTCTTTCTTTCTTTTTTTTTTTTAGTTATTCTGACTGATATGAGATGATATTTCATTGTGGTTTTGATTTGCATTTTCCTGATTAATGATATTGAACATCTTTTTCATGTGTGTTCTGTATGTCTTCTTTGGAAAAATGTCTATTCCGGTCCTCTACTTATTTTTTAATCAGATTACATGTTGTGCGTGTGTGTGGTTTCATTTGTTTTTTTGGTGTTGAGTTGTATGATTTCTTTATATAGTTTGGATATTAACCCTTCGGGGGATTATTAACCTTTTGGTTAATATCCAAAAGCTATAAACTCAAAACTCAACATTATCAGGTATGTCTTTTGCGAATATCTTCTCCCATTCAGTAGTTTACCTTTTTATTTTGTTGATGGTTTCCTTTGCTGTGCAAAAGCTTTTTCAGTTTGATGTACTCCCAATTGCTTGTTTTGCTTTTGTTTCCTTTTCTGAGGAGACGGATCCAGAAAACTATTGTTAAAAGCCAAAGTCAGAGAGATTACTGCCTATGTTTTCTTTTAGAGTTTTATGATTTCAGGTCTTATATTTAGGACTTTAATCCATTTTGATTTTGTGTGTGGTGCAAGAAAGTGGTCCAGTTTCATTCTTTTGCATGTAGCTGTCCAGTTTTCCCAACACCACTTATTGAAAAAAACTCTTTTCCTCACTGTATATTCTTGCTTTCTTTGTTATAGGTTAATAGATCATATAAACATAGATTTATTTCTGGGGTCTCTGTTCCATTGATCTACGTGTCTTTTTTTTTTTTTTTTTTTGGCCAGTATCGTATATTTTGAATACTTCATTTTTTGTAGAGTTTGAAATCTGGGATTGTGATATCTTCAGTTTTGTTCTTTCCCAAGATTCCTTTTGTTTTTCAGAGTCTTTTGTAGTTCCATACAAATTTTAAGAATTATTTGTTCTAGTACTGTGAAAAATACTATTGGTGTTTTGACAGGGATTGCTTTACATCTGTCAATTTCTTTGGGTAGTATGGACATTTTAACATTAATTCTTCCAATCCATGTGCATGGAATATCTTTCCATTTATTTGTGTTGTCTTCAATTTCTTTCATCAGTGTCTTATAGTTTTCATAGTACAGTTCTTTCACATCCTTGGTTAAATTTATTCCCAGATATTTTGTCCTTTTTGATGTAATTGTAAATGGGATTGTTTTCTTAATTTCTCTTTCTGCTACTTCATAGAAACAGAACAGATTTTTGTATATCAGTTTTGTATTCTGTAACTTTATGGAATTGATTAGTTCTAAATATTTTTATGCTTTATATTTTCTTATTAATGTTCTAAAGTGAAATAAAATAGTTAATGCTTGAAAACCCTAAAAAGTTTAAATAATTTTCATTGCCAAGAAAATTGTTTTTCCCAGTCTTGTTTCTGCCCTCTTTCCTTCTGTCTCTCCCTCTCTCTCTCCATCCCTCTTTTTCTTTCTTTCCATGCTTCATTCGTTTCCCCATCTCCACACTTTTTTGAACAAATTTCAAATACATTGGATATTAACATTTCTGGGCTTTTGATGTCCCCTAAGGAATCCAGTGTCTTCCTGAAAACTTCTCCCATTTATTCTATTCTTATAGCTCTGTGATTAAGCACACATTATAACTAAAAGAAAGAAGAATTAGAAGAGGAAAACAACAGAAATTGGCTCTTAGCTACTTTGATATACGTAAAAAGCCCAACTAATTAATGTTAATATGATAAAAAATTAGCTTGCCCCTCTAATATGATTACTCATAAATATTCTCATTTATATCTGCCTTGAAAAATGTTCTCTCCTGACCTTCTCCATATTCTACTTTTCTTGCCCTATGATGTTGGATATAAACATATTTAAATAATACAACTAGGTGTTACCAAAATCCAAATTATGAAACACAATTATTTTAATGACCTTCCTCATTAGTGTGGTTTTTCAAACATGAACACAAGTCCTGTTTGACAGTATGGAGGCAGCAGATACCTGGGACTCTGGGGATACACAAAGGGAAAAGTTTGAGAGTCTGAAGAATCACCTTTCTTTCTTTCTTTCTTTCTTTCTTTCTTTCTTTCTTTCTTTCTTTCTTTCTTTCTTCTTTCTTTCTTTCTTTCTTCTCTTTTTTTCCTTCCTTCCTTCCTTTTTTCTTTCTCCTTTCTTTCTTTCGTTTCTGTAGGAATGTGTACTAATTAATTTCTACTCTATCCATTTCAGATTGTAATGTTTACACCTAGTAGAACAGCAGAAAGGAATTAGAGATGAGAAGGAGAGGGAAATGAGAGCATTGATTAAGACTGACTAGGGTTCAATTAAATATTGAAGGCAGGATGTTGAGTGGAGTTCAATAGTTTAAATACTGTTTATCTAAATTCTATTGACATTTTCTAGCTTATTTATTTCTTCTTTCTCAGACTTCGAGGAATGATGTAATTTGTTTCCACGATGTTATATAAGGCTTCTTCAGATACATATTTTATTTCTTATTTTTCCATTACTTAGTTTTGGATTTCATTCAGTGGGCCATATTTGAATTTGCAAGTTCACGTATTTCATAGAAGTATAGTTTTATAATCCACAAGGGAATAAATTTTCATCAAATCAAGTTACTATGCAGGAGGCAAATTCCTAGACACCTAACTGGGGCCTTTATGGACCTTCAAAATCTATTCAACACCAATTTGGCCATCTTTTTACCAATTTACTTACAGAGAAAGTTTCTATCTGCTTAAAGAGACAGATATAAATATAAGCAGAGGTAGAAATTAATTTAATTCAGGCTGACTACAAAAAAAGAAGTGATATTTGAATTGGACTTTAAAGGATGGCTAGGGGGCGCCTGGGTGCCTCAGTCATTGAATGTCTACCTTCGGCTCAGGTCATGATCCCAGGGTCCTGGGATCGAGCCCCGCATCAGGCTCCCTGCTCAGCGGAGAGTCTGCTTCTCCCTCTCCCACTCCCCCTGCTTGTGTTCCATCTCTCGCTGTCTCTCTCTCTGTCAAATAAATAAATAAAATTTTAAAAAATAAATAAATAAAGGATGGCTAAAATTTCAATAAATCTTGGTAGCTGAATACTAGCCCAGGAGTCACCCCATCAGATTCCTTTTTGTCATCTACTAGGGCTACTAGCACACTACCTTACGTACAATAGATGTTCCTGTTTGTTGTGAGTTTGCCTGTGTTGCACTACTTAGTTTTTAATCTTCCCTACATTTTATTCTTTCAATATTATATACTGAGAATCTACTAAGTCCAGGCACTGGGGATCAAACTAGGTAGAGAGAACACATTTTTTTCCCCTCATGAAATTTCTGACATTATAGAGTAAGGTTTCATTGTGTAACAACTTACTCCTACCCCTAATGTATAGTACTTTGTACTATATAAAAAAAAAAATCTGGAATGCATGCCATGAAATTCCAATAAACTTGAGCCTTGATGGGTTTTTATCTGAAGGACAATATAAGAGAGTTGGATTGTGCTATTACCATTTTTTTAACAAGTTGTAATATGCACAGAACTGTACTTTGAAAACTATTAATGTCTCCATTTCCTCCAGTTACCTCTACATAAATCTAAATCAGAGCAATATTTTGACACTTAAATTGTATTTTTAATACAAGTACAATAAAAATCTCCAATAAAGGTTAGTTGTTTTTAATGATACCAGTGTATATTCATCTTCTGACACTTGGTCAATTATTCTGTAAGGAAGTTAACCTACGACTATATTTGAAAACTTTTAAAATACAAAACACCTGTTTAAATACTTAGAAAAAAGGGCATAGTTTCTTTAAAAAGAAATCTTTTTTAACTGACCTCTCAAAATTATATATATATATATATATATATATATGTATATCTATATATCTCTCTTCATATTTCTTTTGTGATCTGGTCTATGATTTTCACCAGACCCTGAAATAAATTCTCGAACCTCTGTCTTAAGAGAATTTGCAAAAGTTATAAAGATTAAGAAAATTTCAAAACTAATATTTAACATTTGTGATAAAGGGATTGAGATGGTTAATTGAAAAAAAATTAACTGACTAGCAAAGAAGATGAAAGTAGATCAGGGGCACCTGGGTGGTTCAGTTGGTTAAGCTCTGACTCTTGGTTTCAGCTTAGGTCATGGTCTCAGGACTGTGAAATCGAGCCCCGTGTTGGGCTCCATGCTCAGTGGGGAGTCTGCTTGAGATTCTCTCTCTCCCTCTCCCTCTACCCTCCCTCACTTGCACACAAGGCACTCACTCTCTTTCTTTCTCTCTCTCTCAAATAAATAAATAAATCTTTAAACAAAGAAAGTAGACAAATATTTTGAATAATCAGTTATTATCGCCTTGAATTTTCTATTTTGCTTGGAAGAAAGGAAGCATAGAATTATAGGAAAGAGAAGCCTTGTGAAACAGAAATCTCTAAACTTACATGAAAAAGCCCTTCGTACCAAATGGATTTCCGTAAATCCAACTACAGCTGAGAGGCTTAAGGCAGAAAAATGTATTTTCAACAGTGGAAATGGATAAAATTTACCAGATCTTTTTGTAATGAAAAGAAACTGAAACCTTTTTTTTTTTTTCCAGTGAGTAAGGCAGATACCTGAATTACACTAAACACACCAGTAACCATTTTTGAGAAGATACTGACTTATTCTTGGATGTTTACGTAGCTATCAACTGAACCATGAATTATATAACATAGTTTCAAACAAAAAGTGGATACTTAGGAACTTTCATTTTTATGCTACTAAAAAGTATTAAAAATCAAAAATTAAGAACTCTAAGACCTATTTTCCACGTCCACCTCCCAAGAAAAATCTACTCTGATTTTCTAGGCAGTTACAATTAAGTGGGCCTGCTTCCTTCCTTATTTGCCTTCTTTTATTCTTCCTTCAAGAAGTCATTATTGAGTGTTAACTGAGTGCCAGGCGGGATGTGAGATGCTAATGCTTAGAGATAAAAGAGAGCTTCTGCCTTTCAGGGAGATCAGTCCAGGGCAGACAGACAAGAAAACACACAATTAGAGTGCACTAATGTTAAGTTCTAGAAGAGAATACTGAGGATATTTGCCAGGATTTGGGAAAGCCAGATGAAAGAAATGTAGTGCTCGGGTTGAGGATGCGGACTGGGTGTGGGTGTGTCATGGCAGATATCCAGTAGGAGGTGGCGCCTGAGCAGAGTTTAAAGAAGTTAGAATGCCTGGCTGGATGAGAAAGGGTATGAATTTTCAGGAAATGGGGAGACATACAAATACAAGGTAGCATGAAGAGTAAGACAAATTCAAAAATTGGGGTTTTTTTCAAGATTTTATTTATTTATTTGACAGAGAGAGACAGCGAGAGAGGGAACATAAGCAGGGGGAGTGGGAGAGGAAGAACCAGACTCCTAGCTGAGTGGGGAGCCCGATGCGGGGCTTGATCCCAGCTTAATGACTGAGCCACCCAGGCGCCCCTCAAAAATTGTTAAGAAAGACTAGAGCAGGGGCCCCTGGGTGGCTCAGTCGGTTAAGCGTCTGCCTTCGGCTCAAGTCATGATCCCCAAATCCTGGGATCAAGCTCTGCCTCGAGCTCCTTGCAGAGCAGGGAGTCTGCTTCTCTCCCTTGCCCTTCACCCTGCTCATGCTCTCTCTCTCTCTCTTGCTCACTCTTTCTCTCTCAAATAAATAAAACCTTAAAAAAAAAAAAAAAAGAATGACTAGAGCACAGGATGTGGATGGCACAGTGTCAAAATGGAGTTGGAAAACCAGATCAAAATATAGCTATGTTATGTATATATAGCTTCCCATCCTGTTCACAATATTATCCACATTCCTTAGTGTGGCACCTAGATCTCATAGACGCTCTTGCAGGGTCACTTCACCATTCACCCCTCTGAGTCTTCTCATCGCCCAGGGGCGCCTCTGGACTCTCAAACTATCTGCTTCCTCCTATAGGGGGCCTGGATCCCTTTAAAAAAAAAAGAAAAGGAAAAAAAAAGAGAGATTTTATTTATTTATTTGAGAGAGAGAGAGAGAGAGTGCTCAGGGAGAGAAGGGCAGAGGGAGAGGGAGAAGCAGGCTCCCCATGGAGCAGGGAGCCCAATGTGAGGCTTGATCCCAGGGTCTGAGATCATAACCTGAGCTGAAGGCAAATACTGAATCTACTGAGCCACCCAGGCACCCCGTGGATCCCTTTTATACCACATGGAAATCAGGGGCCACCTAGATGCTGACCTTTTTTTTCCTTCTTGGTTTTTCCATGCAATAACTTCAGTTTTACTCTGCTGCAGGAGCCCTATGCAAGTGCTGGCTCACCCCATATGATAGACGACAGTACCCCACTCAGAGTGTTACACCAAGAATAGGACCCAAAACCCTTCTAATTTCAGCTCCCCCTCTAACCCACGCTTCCTCTTTGAGAATTCATTCCAGAGGGGACATGAATTTTTTACCCTGTGTCTCTCCCTATCTCTCTGCCTCCCCGAAACCTCCATATTTCCCTGAGAGAGGAAGGGATGAGTTTTTCCCTTTTGGCAAAGATTTCTCTTTTGTCCCATATATTGGCTTTTATGTATCCCTGGCTTATTGGAATCTTAACAGTCAATTTGACCAGATACTGAGTCTTGTTGTATTATTTAGCAAATCCTTTTGATAAAGGTTTTTATTTAAGTCTATTTGCTTTTTGTAGTCTCAAAAACCTTATTTTATATCTCAAAATCTGAATATTGACTCTCTAACTTTACATTCTTTATTAGAAATCCTAGACCATCTTGAGGCAAAGCATGCCTTTGGTAGAATAGAGATGAGGTGGGTAAAAGGAAATGCAAAGGAGAAAAGGTACATTCATATCATTTTACAAATAATGCCATGCTGCATTGGTGATGCTCAGATGCTGGAAGGAACAAAGCAATGTTTCAGAATCTTGATCTTTTGATAATAGAGACTGATGTTCACAGGGAACAACAGGGTGGAATTTCAGCAGGGAAGACTTCAAAACCAGTTAAGTGTTTGGTGCTGCTACCATAAAGTAGAGCAAGAAAGCCAACCACAAAAACAGAAACACTAAATAGAGCAAAGAAGGGAAGGAAGTATGTTACAACAGAAGTATTAGAGGGCATCCATAACTTCCCTGAATATTTTTGCTTCCATTTTAAACTTTGACATTACTCACTCGTTTCTCTCGATTTTATTTGAGAAGTGACTTATGGGAGAGAGTAATTGATAATATGGTATTCCTTCAGTATGGTAGAATGCAAGGCATACATTGCTAATTTGGATGATATTTCTTGTGTTTTGTTTTTCTTTATATAAAGAAGGTATATCTAGAAAATTTAAATTAGATCATGACCATATTAAGCCAATGATATAGAATGAAAGCAAAACAAATCATATAAACCAAGCCCCAATTTATAACCCAAGGTCCAAAAGTTTAGACCTATGGAGAGAAGATACAATGATGATTGCCTTGAAAACTTTAATTTGAATACATATCACCTGGGGATTTTGTTAAAAGGTAGATTCTGATTTGGTGGGTCCGAGACCTGGCGTGAGATTCTACATTATCCACAAGCCCCTGGGACACTGCAACACCCCTAGTCATAGATCCCTCTTTGAGCAAGATACTAGAAAAGAACTCTCTGACTTGATTGGCTTACCTAGGTTCCATCATTATCATGGGATTTTTTTGATTTGTACTTTTCCAGATGAATTTTAGAATTAATTTATGTAGTGAAGGATGGGAGAATATGTCATCCCCAAATATACCATTTAGCATAAACATTATTTTTATCCAAAGGCACTTGACAAACAGCAGATACAAAAGGGATGTCGTGATCTCCTCTTTTCTTCCTAAAAGCAGGAAATAAAACTCCCATATGAAAGATGCTCTCTCTGTACCAGGAAAAAAGAAACATTCTATCACCAGAGACGGGGAATTGAGGTCAGAAAAATCTATACAAATAGACCTTGTTAAGATAACTCTGATCTTCCTTTAACCTCCCTATAATTACTTTTTTACAATTGCCACTCTGTTCAATCTAGCATGTGGGTCTTGCTACTTCTTTGGGTCTTCATTTTCCTGTGGAGGCTCCCATGTATGAGTAAATATCTGTATGATTTTCTCCTGTTAATCTGTTTTATGTCAACTTAATTCTCAGGCCTACTCATAGACCCTAAGTGGGTAGAGGTAAAGTTTTGCCTTCCCTACAGTAGCTTCATAAAAAATTCCCAGTAGCTTCATAAAAAAAATTTCACAAAAAATATTTTGATTGCAATTGCATTAGACTTTTAGATAAATTTGAGGAGAAATTGAAATATATAAAATGTTGAACTTTCTTAAATTATCTAAATTTTATGTCCATCTATAGTATTTTGCAATTTTTCTGTACAGCAGTTTTGCTTATCTTTTATTAATTTTGCTCATAGAACACAATGTTTATGCTGCTATCACAAATAGAATATTTTTATATTATTACATTTTCTAATAGGTTATTGCTGGTGTGTAAAAACGCCACTCACTTCTTCATATTGATCTTTTCCCCACAATTCCTGCAGAACTCTCTTATTTGTTCTAACAGAGTGTGTCTGTGTGTATATTTTTAAATTTTCACTAAAGACATATATTTACAAATGTGTCCTCCTTTCTTACCCCGTAACACCTTATTTCTATTACTTCCTTCTTTTATTGGCAAGGCACTGCAGTGAAATGTTGACTTTTATCAATGATAGTAAGCATTGTTGTGTTATCTTCTCTTACTAGGTGTTAAAACTATTAGTTTCTAGAACATGCTACAGAATTATTTCCTATCTTAGCAAATTTTCACATACCATTTTCCCTGCCTGTGATGCTGTTTCCTCCACATTCTTCACAGCTGGTTCATTTATATCATTTATGCCAAAGCTTAAATCTCACCTGTGAATAATTCATGAATTTTTCGTGAATAATGGTACAGGAACCAATGACAAACTAAGGTAAGCAACTTAGGGATAATTTATTGGCCCCAGACTGAAATGTGCAGAGGTCGGTTGTGGTTTTAGTCACAATTGCATTTGTTAAGCTCTCCCTCTCTCTTTCTTTTCGTTTCTTAGACAAACTCCTTCTAAGTTGTCAGCATGACACAGCCCACTTCTTACAGGCTTAGCAGCTCTACTGGAATGGGACTTCTTTCTTGTTAAAGTGCCAGATTCTGGTTGTCCTCACTTGGGTTACACTCATCCCCAAACAAATCACTGTTACGAGGGTAAGGAACCATGATCCTACCTCTTTGGTGGATGGAGTGGGCACCTTGGCCAACAGTCTGTTCACAATTTCTCAGTGCTGAGAACGAATAGTTCACTAATCACTCAGATGCAGGCTTGATAGACCAAAACATCTGAAGTCGACTAAACTTGCTCCGAGATAATCTTTTCTGACACCACCCCACCCCCCGACCCTTTTATTGTCTGTCAGCCCTCTGTAACTTTTATATCACTGATCCTGACTGGGAATTATTTCACTTATGTGTGTTTCCTGAACTAGGATGTCAGTTCCGTGACAGAAGGGACGCTGGCTTCCTCGTTTACTGTGGCATCTCCAGGATATAGGAAGATGTGTGCCACACGGGAGGAATTCAGTATTTTGTTAAAAAGGATCAATAAGCTTAACTGTAAATATCAGGAATCCATAATTGTACAAGTTAACATTCTAATATTTATGAAGAGATGATGATATTCAATATTGTTGTCCTCTTAACTTTTTTTTTGAGAAAAGGTGACAAGAGAAAGTTGAACATTGGCTTTTTGCTTCTCTTTTTTAAGAAAGTCTGTTGTGAGATTCCTACTTACTGCCCAGCAGATCTATTAATCTCACCATGAATTTGAATGAATGAAACATTTAGGCTGATATGTATGCATAATTTTAAAATTATCTTTTTTTCATAACTATACCTTGCCTTAATGTATTTTCATATATGTCCTTGCTAATGTTATTTTAGGCATTTTACTTTTCTAAAAGTCTTTGTTTTCTTCTCTGCAAAACTGCAGTCTTAATATTTACCTCACAGTGTATCATGAAGATTAAATAAGATAATGTATTTTTAAAAGCAAGCACAAAACTGGGGCATCTGGGTGACTCAGTCAGCTAGGCATCCGACTCTTGATTTCAGCTCAGCTCATGATCTCAGGGTTGTGAGATTAAGCCCTGGGTTGGGCTCCATACTCAGCGGGGAGTCTGCTTGTCACCCTCTATTTTTGCCTCTTCCCCCACTTATTCACACTCTCTCAAATAAATAAGTAAATTAAAAAAAAAAAAAGAAAGCTAGCACAATATTTTACAATTAAAGAATTTAAAATGATAATCATTATTTCAGTTGTTTCTTGCCTTGTGGTGTGAGGTATCTTTTTTCGGGCAGAATTCATGTCAACCATAATAGAGGTATCTGGATCCATTTATAAACAATCCCTCATATAAAATTACATTTGACAAGTAGAGTATATATATAACATTCTTGGCAACTTCCTCTGTCTTTAGGTTAGTAATTTTTTTTTTTCAATTCTCTAAAAATCATATTGCAGAAGTCACAGCGAGTAAAGAGAAAGGAAAAACAAATAGCTGGGGTCATTTTCTCATAAGATGTCAGTGCCCATGGCAGGCACCCAAGTCTCAGGAACTCACTGATGTTCACATCTTTGGTAGAATGGTGGAAGCAAGGAACACTGAGAACTGAACTTCATTCATGTTTTCCACCATCTTCAAGCCATTCCTTTCAACTGGCTTATGAAATATTATCTAGGGTTATTATGGATCAATATATTCGATGGGTTTACCATTAAAGACATTGGTTTACATGTAAAGTAGTCTAAAATACGCCAAGTAAAAAAGAAAAAAAATAGAAACAAGTGCACATTATCCCGGGCAGCAGGGATAGTCTGAGCTGTCTAGATCTGTTTGATGGAAGCTTTCCTTTTGGCAGATACACTGCTTCATCTGAGCCAGGTGCTCTCACAGTCATGCTCCCAGATTCATGACTTAGATTTGCCTTTCTAGAACTTTCCAAGTGAAGATATGAGGAGCAGGATGGAAGGCAGAACTCAGCCAGTGGGGGGCTGCAGGAATTCCCTTTTGCTGGGAGAACTTCTTGGGAAGTCAAAGATCAGTAAAGTGAAAGATAGCTGGAACCAAAGAGCCAGTAGAAGCAAATATTGAAAGCCTGGGTTCAAAGCCAAGAACTGCAAGACAAAGGAAACAATAAGAGAGGCAAGTTAAGGTGTTCCAGTCTATTTCTTGGAACAGGTTTTGTTGTTCTTTTTACTTCCTTTTATGTGTAAGCCATCGTAGGGTGTGTATATGTACGGAGGGGGTGTTTAAGTGCGAGTGTGTGCATAAGAACCATGGAGGAGATAGACACTGATTCCAGTACAAATCAAATAGTGTAAACTAAAGCAGACAACCATCTCAGTCATTAAGAGCTCAGTACTGGTGCTATGTGCTTGTTTGCTTTTCCAAATTTTGTGGATTTCCTATTTTTCTTTTCATTTATTTACTTTTTCCTTTATTTCTCTCTATCCGCTTAGATACTTTCCTACTGCATATCTGCGTGTTTGACGTATCTTCCAGGGAACAGCTTCCCTTCACATTTTCTCCTGGCCTATTCTTATCCATTCATACCCTTGCCTGCTTTTCTGTTTAGTTGGTTTTCTTATTTTCTTTTGTTCTCATATTTATCCAGGTGTTGATTTCCTGTTCATCCTGACCTTCGATGCTGGTTTCAGCCTGTAGGTTTTGCCTGAGCGATGACTCACTTCCTGGATCATGGGACAGGGTTGGGTGGATTTTTCAAGCCCTGCAGTGGGCAGCCCAAAGTCACGAAGTAGTATGCTTAGTCCCTGAGTTGGAAGAAGGTAGCAAGTGTCGAAAGGAGTAATCGCCTCCACAGATCTTTGGCTATTGTATGGTTTTAGCCAAATCCAGCCAGTGGATCATAATTTGTTTTAATTCGTGCAATTCCTTCTTTTTTTTTTTTTTTTCCCCAATTTAAGACTTTTATTTTTTTTCATGCCCAACGAGCCTGAGGGGCTGAAGGCTCAGTGGCATTGATCCACCTCGGCATCCAGTAATGGGTCAGCCAGTCGGCCCGGCCCAGGTAGTGGCGTTCAAAGATTTGATGGTAGTAATAGTTTTAGGAGTGTTGAAGGGAAATTTTGGGGCCGCCGCTGCCATCATTGCGTCATCACCTTGATGTTCAATATATTCCTGTAAAATCCTAAACCAGGAATTCTTAACCGAGGTTATTGCATCACTGAAGGCTTCTTTTGGCCACCAGAGAATGTCTTTAGGTATCAGGTTGGAGTCCTCAAAGGTCTCTCTCAGGAGATGTTTTTCTATCCCCTTCTTGGGAATTCTCATATCTGGGGGCAGAGACAAGTAATAGGAAGAAAATCGATGATCCAGGAAGGGGACTCTCAATTCAAGGCTGTGGGCAGCAGTGGTGCGATCTGCCCGGAGCACATCGAACAAGTAGAGTTCCTTCAGAAGCCTCTCACTCTTCTCCTCAGCTTTTTCAGGCGAAGGAGGCTTGTGAAAATATATGTAATCTTGTGTCAGTTCATCTGAGCCTTCTCCGGAGAAGATCACCACGCTATCTGTGTTCTTCCAAATGTAGTGTGCAATTCCTTCTTAAGTGGCCTCTGTGTCACCACTCTTTCTAGTTCATCCATTTCACAAATAAGCCCTGTTTGTCTTTCTTCAAGTAAAGCAAGTTATGACACTCCTCTAATAACAAGCTCTTCTTGATTCCCATTATCTAGAAGAAAACCTTCTTAATGCCAAGCTTGATTACCAGGACTCTCACAATTCTGCAGCGGCGCCATCTTTCAAGCCTGACCTTCCACTACCCATCACTCTTCTCTCTACACCGTGAACCTACACTCCATCACAGCAGTACCTCCTCAAATCATTGGTGTTGTCTTATGATTTGTCAACATTACATACAGTCTTTCCCCTGGAATCATTTTCTTCCATTTCTTCACTTCATTTTTTAAAACTCACTTTCAAATATCATCTCTTCTTCCCAGGCTGACTATGAAATGTTCATTCATTTTTAATGCATTTTCTTTATATCTCTTTTAAGAGTTGTTCTCTTCACTTTCCCATCTCGTGTCTTTCCTCCTTGTCTTCTTTTCCTTTCCTTCTTTCAACAAATGTTTTTGGCATGTGTACTCCGTGACAGATAATGTGTTAAATCAAACTGTATGGTCCCTGTCCTCAAGGACCTTACATTTGTAGTGCCATCTAATTGTTCATGGCCTATGTTCCTCATTAGGCATAAACCACTCGGGGGCAGGAACTATGTCGTCCTCATCAAATTTTTAGTAATACTTAACACAGGAGAGGGCACAGGATAGGCCCCAAGAAATGTTTTTAGAAAGAATAGGCAAATATGATAATTTTTTTTAATAAATATCTTTCTACCTGTGTTATGTATATTTAGTATGTCTTTATACCTGCCACACGAACAAAACCGTAAACAACACTACCATTTGGGTGCTGGACTAAGCTCAGTATGTGCAGGATCTCATTTATGCTTCACAACTCCCTGAAAAAGTTCCTCTTACAATCCCTGTTTTGGAGCCAAGGAAACTAAGGCGTGGAATAGTTACTCACAGAGCCACTGCGTAAGAGGCACAGCTCAGACCTGCACCAATCCTGATGAACTTTAACACCTGTGTTCTTAATCATTTAAGAACTTAATCTTTCTCTCAGTTGTCTTCAGCTCCATTCTTCTGGTCTCTCTTTATTAACCATTGGAAATGGAATAAAAGGTGTGCTGTCATTTTTTAAAAATCATGTATATACTTTAAAACTCAAATGGCTTAATGTTTATTCAGTATATCATGATTTTTATGAAAGAGAAGGTGTCTTTTTTTTTTTTTTTTTTTTTGCTGAACAAATGAATTCCTTTTTATTCAGAGAGTCCATACAAATACAGTGTATTTGCTGTATACACCTTCATATGTGCAATGTTAGTGGAGAAATTCAAGTTGACCTGACACAGAACGAATACTGCCCGCATTTCCTCATAGGATGACGGGTATTATCCAAGCCATCATGTTTACACCATCTGATCCCATCAACAACAGAGAGATGAAATGGAAGCAAATGGGAGAAAGAAAATATCTGGGGGCTGAGATTATGACCCCTGCATCTCTCTACTGTAGTGTTCAGAACCATTTCACCATCTTGCAGTTGATATATGGTGTTAAAGGAAAAAAAAATCAATGACATACGATGATGTCTGGGAAATTTCAGGAGGCCTTGGCTTTCACCTTGGATGGCAGCACGTCATTCTTGCAGCCCTCCTCCTTGAACTCCTTCACAGTCTTCAAGTACAGCCTCTGCTTTTCTAACAGTTCCAAGTACTGGTCGTTCAACTGGTCTCTTCTCATCTTGTTCTCTTGCTTCTTCTTTGCCATCTTCATTCTGCTCTGCTTAGTTCCTTCTACGATCTGTTCCATCTGACGTAAAAACTGGTCCCGGGCAGTAGGGGAGGCCATGGCTTGTGAGAAGTTCTCATGAATTGAGTTCAGCAGGCTGATCTCTTTTTCCAAATAAACATTTTTACCATCCAGGGTATTATATAAAGTGAAGAACTGCTTGGTTTCTTTGTGCACTGTGGAAATCTGGCGGTAGAGTTCAATAAATCTCTTCTGATACTGTATTAGCTAGAAAGGCAAATAAAGGCCACTTTCATATTTGTAGCCTGCTTAATGTTTTTAAATGCTAAATCAAATCAAAGAAGTAATTATAGATGTAAATATAGATATAGATTTAAATATAAATCCCGTAACATTGATCATAAGGTTAAGATTGGCATTTTGTATTATACTTTCACCACTCCTGAGGGCCTACTATGCTTCTGTCTAATATGTTCATTATTTTATTTATTCAAAAGTTATTTATTGACTATTACTAATCATTAGATGTTGTGTTAGTCATAGGCATATAGAAATTTAAAAAAATAAAGATTGATATCAAAGAACTCAGTAATCTGAGGAGACAATCAAGAAAACAATGGTAGAATAGGGAATAGCTGTTAAAATAGATGTATACATAGAATATTTTGGAAGTCAGGAAAAGAGCCCAGAAGAAAAGCCTGGGTTTACTATATTCAGTATGTTTCTATAATTTATTTGATAATATTTTCCAAGGGGAATTGAATATTGTACACATGATAACACAGTGTTAACCACGGGTATTAGAGAAAATGCCACGTATAAACCTCCCTTATGAAATATGGTAATGTTAAAAATTTGTAACTAATTTAATATATTCGGAGCAAAAGATATTTGTAGGTCCTACATGAGGGACAGGGCTGGAGTAGTACGACTTCCAGACCATGAAAGGCTTTCTTAGTATTTTATCAATAATAGAGTTCCACTAGAGAATGTTTACATCTAAGCATACACCTGAAATAAATCCCATTAGAAGCTATGTGATTAATGATATAAATTCTCTAACTTTTAATGAGAAAGGACTTTAGACAGACTGCATATTACAATCTTAACAATATAACATTCTGGTGTGTTTGGCTGTTCTATTACATTTTTTAAATGTCTCATTTGTTAGGTTTGGCTTTTAAATAGTTTTACAACCCAGTAGAATTAGAGTATGGAAATTATATATTTTTTTAAACTAAAGAGAAAGAAAAATAGATTACAGATATCCCTAATGTAATACCTTTTTAAAAAATTCATTAAATGTTTTCAACATTAGCTCATGATTACAGATAATTGTACTAAATTTTTTCTTCTTCATTAAAAGTCTGCCACCTTAAAAAAAAAAAAAGAGAGAGAGAGAGAACATGGCACACTCTAGTGATATTTCTGAGAGTGAGAGAGAATACAAGGAAGTTATGTTTTGGGTTATGCTAAGTCTGGCATTAGAAATGAATTAATGTGTTTATGGGGCATACAGATGGAAAAATACGAATTTAGAACCCAGGAGAGTGAACTGGGTTGTTGATGTTGATTTGAGAATTGTCACACATAAGTGGTAGTGGAAGCTTTTTGTTTAGATGGAATTGCCTGCGAATAACATGCAGTGTGAGATGAAAAGAGAGCTAGAATTGAAGATAGCTGCCGGAGAGGGCCCTAAAAATCAAGGCATGGAAGTGTCCACTAGGTTTGGCAGTTATAAGGTTGCCTTTGGGAGGTTAAGATAGAATGAGTGAGGTTAAAACTAGATATAAGTATGATATAGATAATAATGTATTGATTTATAACAAATATCCTAAATATTTGATATTAAGAGGATCCAATGCCATTGCAGTAAATGGGTAGGTCACATGAGATAAATAGGACAATGATATTGTTTTATGTCCTGGTGAGCACCCAATTACTCTCAATGTAAATAATCCAATGAATGTCAAAAAAGATGTTATTCTTACAGAGTCAAGAAGTTTTCCAAACTTAGATCAGTATATGACTGATGAATTCAAGTCGGCTAGTTTGGAGTGCCCAATCATGCTATTTTGAAGGTACTCTATTATAATAAAAGGAGTTTCTTCAAAATTCAAAGGTTCTCATAAGAATTTAGGTGAAATAGGTCTCTGAACAGCAACAACAAAAAATAGTAGTTTTTTCCCCAGTAAGAACAGCAGCTTTTATCAGCTTTCTTGCTTAATGAAGAAATCATTAGGCTTTCAAATGGACAAGGCATTTTTTCCCCCAAGCATAGAATTTGATTAAAGTTGCTGGTTGTGTTTCTTGTTGAGTTCAGCTCTTGTTTTTCTTCATAAAACATCCACCTGAGAAGTAACTGTGTTGAAAGCCCTAAATTAATTTATGCTGTTCATTTTTTTTTCAGACTTTGTAATTTTAGTGTCAAGCATATATTTTTTTAGTTGCCTTTAACTTGCTGTTTTCATGCAAACTCTTACTTTCTCATTCAATGTCCAATACACTTAGACTCTTCCATCATTTATTTATTCTGCTTTTTCTGATTTTGGACATTATTCCTGAGCAGTTACATAAAACATATATCTCACAGAAAAAAAAAAATATATATTTATAGTTGCCATATTATGAGTAGCATGGCAAGAAAAGGCAAGGAGTTTAAAAACAAACTGAAAGATCCAATCCAAAAAACTTAAAGTATAAAGTTCATAAATACATTAACCTAAATTAACAACATTAACATAATACAAAACCTAAATTAACTGGTACCCAAGTAAAGTAAGAAGGCTTAATTAATGGGGTATACATGGATTTACTTTCTTGATTTAATATTCAAGAGGAAACATAAATTAAGCATGTATGTTTGCTATGTACTTCTGCATCTCTATTTCCGTACAACAAAAATTGTATATAGAATGATTGCCTTTTGGCATTTAAATTTTCATCTTTTCAGACAACATAATTTTACCCTCTTACTGGATCATACTTACTATAACAGAAAAGTACCAAGTCTTTGAAAAATTTTCTATAGCAGTACTCAAATTAAAATAGGTTCTTATATTAATACTCAATTTAAAAAAGAAAACCCATTCTCCAAGCATATAGGTTGACTGCAGGTTAACTACATCATGTTTATAGAGTGCTTGCTCAGTGAATTATGTAATAATTCTAATACATGGCAATCATATGTCACTGCCTTAGAATGGTCATATCAAGTAACAGTGAATATATTTACATTATGGACAGTGTTTAGGACATCCCCAGTATACAATAAATGTGGTTTTTTAAATTTTTTTAAAATTTAATCATTTGATACAGAGAGATACAGAGAGAGAGCATGAGCAGGGAGAGAGGCAGAGGGAGAGGGAGAAACAGACTCCCCATTGATCCGGGAGCCCGATGTGGGGCTCGATCCCAGAACCCTGGGATCATGACCTGAGCCGAAGGCAGACACTTAACCATCTGAGCCACCCAGGCACCCCTACAATAAATATGTTTTAAAATAGTTGAATATATTACAATCTTGTAATTTGACTAATAATGCAAATATGACTCAATCCCAAAGAATCTGAAGAGCATGATGCCTGGATTGTTTCCATATTATAGTCGGGAACAATGTGTGATCTACAATATCTTACACTGTCTTCTTATCAACTAAGACTCTGTTTAATAATGAAAACAAAATAGGATATAATTCTCAAAAATATGAGATGAAAAATCAACTATTAATTTTTATATTTGAACACTTTATACTCATACTGAATGCTTTTCTGAGATAAGTGTTCAGTTAAATCACATTTTGAGTTGCTACTTTTAGAGACTTGTAAACTGAATTGATTGACCATTTTAGCCCAAACAGTTGAATTATGTTTGCCTGTAGATGGCATTTTACCTATCTATTCTTGCCCAGGAGAGTGTTCTGCACAATGGGGTCTCAGCAATTCTGTTCATTGTATTTCTAAATGCTATAACAAAACCCCACAACATCTGTTATATTCATACAATGGGATATTATTCTGCTGTGAAAAAGGAGTAAAATATTGACTCATGCTACAAAATATTGACTCATGCTACATGGATGAACCTTGAAAATAGTATGCTAAGTGAAAAAAGCCAGACACAAAAAAGCCATATACTGTAGAATTTAATTTATGTGAAGTGTTCAGAATAGGCAGATCCATAGAGACAGTGGTTGCCAGTGGATGGGAGAGGGATAGGAGGAAATTAGAGAGTAAATGATAATGGGTAGGGAGTTTCTTTTCAAGGTGATAGAATGTTCCGGAATCAGTGATGGTGGTTACATAACTGTGATTATACTAAAAAACCACTGAGTTGTACATTTTATTTTTAAAAATATTTTATTTATTTATTTTGAGAGAGAGAGTGAGAGAGAGCACGGGCAGGGGGAAGGGCAGAGGCAGAGGGCGCTGCAGACTCCCCGATGAGCAGGGCGCCCGACCCCAGGATCTGAGCCAAAGGCAGACGCTTAACTGGCTGAGCCACTCAGGCGCCTGAGTGGTACATTTTAATTATGATCTGTGAATGACATCTCAAAGATGTTATAAAATTTAGAGTTTTAAGTCTTCAACTTTTATTAAGCACTGATTAATACAATGTGTATCTTTTACCTTTTTTGCAATTTATTCTTAAGACTGTGTTTTTCTTGGGGCGCCTGCCTGGCTCAGTTGGTTAAGCGACTGCTTTTGGCTCAGGTCATGATCCTGGAGTCCCGGGATCGAGTCCTGCATCGGGCTCCCTGCTCAGCAGGGAGTCTGCTCCTCCCTCTGACCCTACCCTCTCTTGTGCTCTCTCTCTCACTCTTTCTCTCTCAAATAAATAACGTAAAATCTTTAAAAAAAAAAAAAAGTGCGTTTTTCTTCGAGGAAAGTGTGACGTGATAGATGGGTTAATTAACTTGATTGTGGGAATCGCTTCACAATGCATACTTTATATCAAATTGGCACATGGTACACACACTTTGTACATTTTTTTTCTGCCTGCTGGGGCCTTTATTCACATTAGATACTTTAAATATATTACATTGTTAAATATATCTAGTAAGACAAAGAAAAATGAGAGGCTTAGAAAACTACAGTTGAAGAAGAGAGGACTGGCAAAGTACAGATAAATGATGAAGAAACAGCTTAGTGAGAAGGAATATGAAAGCAAGAGGAAGATTTTGTGGGAATTTCTTCTATGCCTTTAAATGCCATCTTAGCTTTGGGAACATAGACATTTTTCTTTTCTTATATTAGAACTTCTCTGCTCAAATAAGAAACATTCAGGGCACAATAAAAACAAACCAACGAATGTGTTTTTCTTGTGCTGATCATTGTACTAGAGATAGGAACTGAAAATTCTTTAATCAGGCTATGATTGAAGTAGTTAGAGGAAAACTTGAACTTCAGATTCAACTTGGCAATGATATTGGTGGTAGTTTTGAGTTATAATGACCTCTTTTAATAAATTAAAGATGTGATGTATGTGGGGCGCCTGGGTGGCTCAGATGGTTAAGCGTCTGCCTTCGGCTCAGGTCATGATCCCAGGGTCCTGGGATCGAGCCCCGCATCGGGCTCCCTGCTCAAGTGGGGAGCCTGCTTCTCCCTCTCCCTCTGCCATTCTCTCTGCTTGTGCTCTCTGGCTCTATCTCTCTGTCAAATAAATAAATAAAATCTTTAAAAAAAAAAAAAAAAAAGATGTGATGTATGGTTACATAATTTAATTTATGTGCATGTGCAAAATATTTAATGACCATGGGGGGCTTGTAATAGACGAATATATGCCATAGTGGGACCTAGTTTGTGTTCCAATGTCTATGGAAATACAACTCCACATTCTGCAACTGGCTCTGTTTCAAGGATCTTCATACATACAAGAATGGATTGGCAAAGGGACAGGCAACCCCTGACATCTAATGCTCTTTCCATAAGTTTTTACTAGTCTCACTTTATTTTGGTGGTGTGACTGGTGAATAATGGAATACCTCTTAAATGGATGTTTCATCCCTCTTAAAATTACTTCTGCTGGTTGAGCTATTTATAAACTATTCCTTTACATGTAAGTGGTTGCATCTCACCAATGACATTATTATTTAGTATACCTGAGGGTTTTCCCCCTTTCCCAAATGAAGCCATAACGTTTTATGAATTTGCTTGGATAGGACAAGTAAACTTTTTTGCTATTTGTATAGTCCCTTTCTAGGAAGCCTCCAAATGAGTGCTTTTCGTTCATTCTTCTTGATATTTTCTCACACACAGATTGCATGCCATACCAGCTCTATACTAGATGACTCTCTTATCTTACCACAGCTAATGAAACCAGTATTGGTTGCCTAAACTAAATCAGGACCACTCATAAAGGGCTAACAGATTAAGAGGATTTAAAAAAAAAAAAATGCAAAACTCTGCCCAGTAGAAGCAGACTATATTAGAATGTGACTGGCTGAACCTATTAAATTCTTGCTTTGGGGGGTTGACTAGGAGACTGGTGGGAAGGTTAGCAGCAGGTAATAGGAGCAGAGCTGAGAGACAGTGTAGAGAAATGAAAAGTCCGGACAAGCCATTATACGGAGAGAAACATCTAGGAAAGACTCCGTTGTTACTCACAGGAGAAGTTGGAAGTAAAGACACGGTATGCTTGAGGCCCACGAGCATGAAGTTGTGAGCCCTGGAGCAGAGGAAGCTGTATATGTCTGCTGTGAGGGTATGACCAAGTAGTTATTTATTGCTAGAGTTTTGGCATATATTTTGAATAACGTTCCAATGTCTAGAAATATTGGCTTTGCAGTGTTATTCATTCCACAAATACTTATCAAGTGCCTATGTGCCAAGTGCATATTCTAAGTGGGAGATTCATTAGTGAACAGGAGAACTCTCATCTTTGTGGAGTTTATATTCTGGTGGCCAAGATGATTTTCGTAATTTCTCCATATCTTTATAATAACCTTTAATTGCCTGAATTAATACAAGTGTGCCTTTGTTCCTTGCAGTCTGAAAAAGTCTAATAAAAATGCTGTTCCTATTTCAATTCACAGGCATTATTTTAAAGTTTTGCGGTTTTTTTTTTTAATAACTATCAATTCATGAAATTTTTACAACAGTTCTGGAAGTATGTGAATTTTACAGCAAAAAAAAGACGGAAAACAATTTGCCTAAATAGATGGTGATGGTTATACCATCTACTACTAGCAGATGGTGCAACCAAGTTTTTAATTCAAGTAGTCTGGCTTCCACGTTCATGTTCTTCATCACTTTTATTTTTTTATTTTATTTTTTTTTAAAGATTTTATTTACTTATTTGGCAGAGAGAGACACGGCGAGAGAGGGAACACAAGCAGGGGGAGTGGGAGAGGGAGAAGTAGGCTCCCCACTGAGCAGGGAGCCCAATGCGGGGCCCGATCCCAGGACTCTGGGACCATGACCTGAGCCGAAGGCAGACGCTTAATGACTGAGCCACCCAGGTGCCCCCTTC
This sequence comes from Phoca vitulina, assembly GCF_004348235.1. Taxonomy (NCBI): domain Eukaryota; kingdom Metazoa; phylum Chordata; class Mammalia; order Carnivora; family Phocidae; genus Phoca; species Phoca vitulina. The sequence continues at coordinate 12,542,865 of NW_022589756.1, read as the reverse complement.
ATCACTTTTATACACTGACTTTTAAAACCTTGTGGTAGAATTCCTTTTGTGTTTTGAGAAATTACATTTATATGGATATGATTCTTCTAATCTAGTGCTCATCTTGCATCTCCTAATTAGTTGTATTTTTCTTGAGGACAGGTTTTCTATTCATCGCAGGCGTCCATGGCTAAGGTACTATAAAGGTTATGGGATGATGCAGTGATAATTCTACTGGTTATGTTGGTCACCACTTATATCAGAAGGCAATCATTGTGCTTCCTTGACATCTTCCCAGAACCATCCATCATGAATGAAGCACACATCATCATTATACAGTAACATCATGGTGAATCACGGTACTCCTCAGAGGGATGTGCATATTAACATATCTTTTATATGCTATAAGCTCTGAGTCACAGGGGTGAACTGACATAACACAACTAGCCTCCAGGTACTACAGTAATTCTTTTGAAAGATGACTAATGTTGTTTGTTATATAATATCATTGAAACAGTTTTCCATATTATTCTTACCTTTGTTACATGGTAAATCTGTACTGGTTTAAGTACCGTTTTTTGTTTTTGGGGTTTTTTTTTTGCATTTTCTTTATGTGGAATTGTGTGATACAGTTGAAAACAGTAGATACTTAAAATCCATACACAACATCCAGTTGATCTTACTCTGCCTCCTCAATTTATTGACAGTGGTAGACACCAAACATAAAGTATTATAGTCACACTATGCTACTTACACACATATATTGAATATGATCTCTCTTCTCATTTTTTGTTTCAACATATTGAATTTGGATGTAATTCATCAAGATCCCCAAATCTACCACAGATGTTTTTTTATATTTACCCAATAGCGCCATCGGAGAAGTTTGTTAAAATTCACAGTTGAACATATTTCACTGAAATTTCATGGTGCAAAAGGATCCAAATGTTCGAGATGCTGCAGGTGGTTTCAAAGTTATTCCGTGAGGTATGAATCTGTTACCAAGGAAACATTTTGCAAATGTTAGTAAAGCTCTCACTTACTTGCTTTTTCACACGTCCTTGTGGTTTGTGTGTGTGCTGAGCCCATTTCACAGAGTGCTGCTGGTAGCTTCCATCCTCACTATAAATACATTATAGCCCCACAAAGAACTAAGCAGAATTGTCTGGAAGAAAATTCTTCTGGTTTTCTTTTCAATGAGAAAGCAAAAAATAGAAGATAACACTAATTAGAGATGGTTTTACCAATTCAAAAAAATCTTGAGTGATAGGGTTGGAGAGAATTTGGAGAAAACTAAAAAAAAAAAAAAATCAGCAAGTGTAATGGTAACAATATTTAAACTAAATCATACTAAATAATCTGGATAATTGTAAATTTGAATGTTGGTAATTATGGGAACAATGTGATTAACAGAAGAGATACTAAGTTTGGCTTATAATATCATTTTCTGGGACAAATAAAATGCCATTTTATATTTTTAAATGATCTTCTTAACCACATTTAGTGTTCACTACAAAAATTTATTAATTACCTTGTGATCCAGATTCTTTTCTATTCTCAAATTCTCAACTTCATGGATAGACATAAGTTTTGAATGTGAGAGGTATCTGGTACACTAAAATGCATATGTTTTGTGTATTTTGAAAAGGTAATTTAACTCTAATATAATCTTATAAAAGAAATTTTTAAGGAAACTAGGCTGTGAGCACACTGACGATTCATTATATGCCTCAATTTCTACAATACCCAAAATTTGGTAATTTGTTTTAATTCAATAATTTATAAAACAACCATGCATTAATTTATCACTTACCAGATGAGTGCTTGATGTGTTTTGAGAAATTACATTTATATGGATATGATTCTTCTAATCTAAGAGCAAATAGAGGCACAGAGAGGTTACAAAATTAACATATGGCTCCTACTCTGAAGAATGCAGTTAGCCCTAATACGAACATGTAAACAGATAAATGATAGTCATGTGGTATTAGAGATGAATTGGGGAGAACATGTGGGTTTTCTATTGATCCTGACCCTTATTACTAAACTTTTAATTCCATCAATAGGGAGATTGTATAAAATATTAGTCTTGTTGTATATGAAGAACAGCTTATTCATGGTTTCATGCCTGGAGTGACATTTACATGCTTTAGGGAAAGGTTTAGGTGACTGAACAGGCCTAGTACTAGGTAGAAGGCCATGACTTTCAACATTTATAACAAAGGAGAATGCACATAATTTTGGCCTTCGCCCCCTTTTCTCACTCCTGATTTTTTCCCCATAGAGGACCAGAGAAAATTAGTCTGCTGCAGAGGTCTGAAATACTGCTGGGTCACCCCGAAGGTTTAGATTGCTTTTATATGGGCCAATTGTCCTATTTAGTGTGGTACACATTGAGTAGAGACCTTGAACTAAATTAATCCCCCCTAAATTCTAAACTCTGAGCATGACATAGGGCAGGTATGAATTAAAAGGGTCACAAGAAGATAACATATTTATCTTGGAACATTCCAACTAAACTCTACCTGACATTGTTGTAATAGTTTCTAAATTGCCAGGGTTGTATAAGAATTATTTTATTCATTGAAAAACCCTTGGGATTTATTTCAACCATGACTATCATTTGATTTATGTGCTTGCTTCTCAGTGTTTGAAAATGGCCACTAAGCAGAGTTTATAAACTACACAAACATCTTAAGGAAATTTTATTATTAATAAATAAATAGAAACTGAAAGTAAACTCATAGTTTCAACATTTATACTCTACATCAAACAAGCAATAAAAATATCATAAATATATTGAAGAATAAATACATACTTAAAGAAAGATATAAGGGTGAATAATGAGGAGCACAGAGGCTTCCGAAGAACTTTTAAACATTAGTTCAATTCAAAAAATTTCATGTTCACTTTCTCTAATACATGTTTCTCTATATAACAATTTTAGCAGACTCAGCATGATTTTCAGGACTGACGCCAGTTCCTGTGTTTTTCAATTATTCTTATAGGAGGGGTAGATTATCGATCATTTTTCTTCCCAAATTATAATTTTACCATGTAAAAAAATGTTGATTTATAATATATTTTATTTTTCTTTGAATGACAGAACAGAGATGAATCGAAGAATTTTATCCAAATGCTTTTCAAAATTAGGCATTCATGCATGAGCTAAGTTTATAATGTCTAATTAAAATACTTCTATTTTTGTTGTTAAATAGAAATTGAGTAGTATTCCATTGTATATATACACCACATGATAAAGAAGATACCTATATCTTCAATGGAATATTAGTCATAAAGAAGAATGAAATCCTGCCATTCGCAGTGACATGGATGGAGCTAAAGAATATTATGCTAAGTGAAATAAGTCAGTCAGAATAAGACAAATACCATATGATTTCACTCATATGTGGAATTTAAGAAACAAGACAAAGGAGCAGCGCTCCTGGGTGGCTCAGTCGTTAAGTGTCTGCCTTCGGCTCAGGTCATGATCCCAGAGTCCTGGGATTGAGTCCCACATCAGGCTCCCTGCTCTGCGGGAAGCCTGCTTCTCCCTCTCCCACTCCTCCTGCTTGTGTTCCTGCTCTCGCTGTCTCTGTCTCTCAAATAAATAAATAAAATCTTAAAAAAAAAAAAGACAAAGGAGCAAAGGGAAAAAAAAGAGAGAGAGTGGGGCAAACCAAGAAACAGACTCTTAACTATAGAGAACAAACTGATGGTTACTAGAGGGGAGGTAGGTGGGGTTTGGACTGGACAAAATAGGTGATGGGGATTAAGGAGTGCACTTGTGATGAGCACTGGGTGTTGTGAGGAAGTGTTGGATCACCATACTGTACACATGAAACTAATATTACACTGTATGTTAACTACCTGGAATTTAAATTTAAAAAGTAAGCAAAAAAGAGAATTGTTTATTTCTTTGGCTTCAATATTATTCAATTTTTATTTGGGAATTTGTGAATTTATGCAAATGACATCACTGAGGTGAATTTATTCAAATGACTAAAAAAGCTGGAAAATGATGATGTTAAGAAACAGCTGAAAGTAGGAATCTGAAATATCTTACCACACTATAGCCTAGTGATTATGACATTGTGGCTGTAAATAAATATTATAATATCACAGTATTCAGATTATCCCAATGCTGGCTAGTGTTATTTCATTAAAAAAACCCAAATTTTATTTTGTGGAATATACATAATTACTTAAATTTGATGAAAAACATGGTGCTAATTTGAAGCAGTTCTTTCTCTGAATAGAAGCTGTCAAATTAATTAAATTTGAGTTAATTGGAAATTCCATGGCTTTGTAATGAGATAAGGCACTAATTAGAGCCCTACATTTAACTGGGAAACATATATGTATTTTGACCTTGGAGAAGAGAGAAGAGAAAGGAGATAACAGAAAAGTAATATGATAGCAAATAGAGGCACAGAGAGAAAAAAAAAATAGAGAGGAGTGGAGAGAGAGAGGGAAAGCACGAATAGCATTCCTTATTTTTAAAATTTTTTTAACATTTTATTGTGATTGTGTACTTGTACTTTGAAGAGAACATTCAAACAAGATTTATGATGTATGTTTCCATTCCTGGATATTTCGTGTACTGAATTATTTTTCCTATTAAAGATTTTGAGGAACGCTTTAAAAAAGTGAAGAGAAATTTAAATTAAGATGAAATAGCCATATATTGAAAGACAGAAAGAAATAGTAAAAGGAAACATCTAAAGTAACAAAGCTTTGCTTTTGTGGTTTAAATAACACAATTAACACTATTGCTACTTTGAAGGTAGAGATTTTAAATCATATACTGAAATAGGAGATCTACAAGATACAGTAGAACTAAAACATGGTCATCTTGACAACATATTTTAATTTCCCATGGACTATTTTCTTTTAAATATTTGACATGCTGGGACCATGTCTTCTACAGTATTAGTGACCAGTTAACTTAATCAAGAAATTAAGCCAGTTATGTCAGTGTTTTAAGATGGAGGCTTTTCACATGCTCGGATGATGGAGACACTAAGTAAGAATGTTTCTTATTGGGGCACCAGGGTGGCTCAGTCGTTAAGCGTCTGCCTTCCACTCAGGTCATGATCCCAGGGTCCTGGGATTGAGCCCCACATTGGGCTCCCTGCTCAGCGGGAAGCCTGCTTCTCCCTCTCCCACCCCCCCTGCTTGTGTTCCCTCTCTCACTGTGTCTCTCTCTGTCAAATAAATAAATAAAATTTAAAAAAAAAAAATGTTCCTTATCTCTTCTTTCCCTTCATGTAAAGTTGTCTCTACATCTAGCCTTCCCAGCCTTTTCGCATCCAGTCAGGTGGGGAAGAGTAAGTTGATATAAAGTGAAGCACAGAGAAGAGGAACATGAACTTAATGTTAGGATGTAAATGGTGATGAGAATCCCTGGACATGTTTTCTTAACTTCCAAATTAATACCTATCCTCAGCAGTGGACTGTATTTATGCTTCTTAAATTAGCTCAAAGAGAGACTGCATGGTTCCCAGCACTTGTTAAACATTTCCACCAAGAACCCTTACTGAAATTGGAATGGAATTGGAAAACAAAATGGTACCTGTAGCAGATTTTCTTCTATAAGAAAATTTCTTTTCTATTTCTGTTTCATATTTTATAATCATTTTAACTTTACATTTCTTTCATAACATAGGTTTCTCAAACTTTATAGTAAAGTTGTCAATCCAGAAAGATGCTAATATTTATCTTGTAGCTTCTGATCCCAGTAATCCAGGGCCCTCTTACCTTAGCTTGAAGATCAAGAACAAGGATCACCTGAGAGGGGAGTAGTAGCTCTGGCTTCAATAGTTGCTAGGGTCAGTAACATTGAGCACAATTGCCTTTTATCTTTGGGCTCCATTTTATCACTTGTAAAATAAGGGTTTTGAGTAGGTTATCCCTCAACACCCTATTTAATAAAGGTGTTAAACAGCAGAATTATACTGATTTGTATAATTTCTTAAAACTGTAATATACTTCTTATGCCAAAATATCGCCCTCAGTCATTAGTGAAATTAGTCTTATCATCTTTAATGACATTTATAATTCCCAATACAATGATAGGGAGCCATCTTGTGGTTTAGGCTCAGAGTGGCTTACATTTATTAGAAAAGAATGTATAATCTGCGAAAATATAATAGCCCTAGATACCTTATGAATGTGATCTAAATTTTTAATTTTAGGTAATTTTAAAAACTCCAATTATGAGTATGAATAATGGTTCTTTAGACAATTTGGGGGACTTGCTCAAAACTAAGGGTACGCAGCGCATAGGATGTTACTGCTTGTGATTTATTTTGTGAAAACTTTTCGGTATGTACTGAGTTAGTACTTGTAATGCTTACTGAAGATTCCAAAGGGGTTTGGGCCATCTTACTTAGAAATAACAGAATAATGATATTAAAATAGATAATTGCATAATACTTTTTATATTTTGTAATTATATTTCTGAGTCATAAGAATCAAAATTTTTGATCTGTTAGGGATTTAAATATGCTAATTATGGCAAGTGAGCTCATCAGATTTTATTGCTTAGGAATATAATACATAACACATATTAAAAGGTATGCATGTTTAGCATAAAAAAACAATGTAAGAGTTATTAAAAATATGCTCACAATGTTAAATACTATCACATTAATATTACTTTTTAAAGTTTCCTTTTAGAAACTAAATTATATTGTCTATTAGGTAAATAACTCTTATGAACATAGTGTCTCCAGGTGTATTTCTTTATGATATAAGATAACATCTTTTTTCATTAGTTAACTTTCACAGACAATATGAAAATATCTCAAACATAACCAACCCAACAACTAAATGGGTTCTGATTTTATAGATTCAAAGTAAATTACAAAGAATATATAATCTCTATTTCTCATCCTTTTTTATTTAAAAAGGGAAAAAAACAAATAGCTGGAACTGGAAAAATATTTTAATTTGCTATATGCAACATATGAATTTCCATAATTTTAGAAAAGATTGATCTTATTATGATTATTGATTACCTAAGAATAATATGAACCCTACATAAAATAAGTCTCTTGCCCATGACACATGATTCCTGCAGATGTTATTTCCTTCCTTGCTTTGCTCCTGAACGTGAAAGAAGCTTTCCTGTTTGCCACCCCTTGAGATTTTCAGGGCCTAATCAGTAAAGACTCAGAAAGATCTGTTGATGATGATTAGGAGAACAAAGGAAGCAGCCAGAGACAATATTACCAGCAGGTAGACTTGCAGTGTCCATCCTAGTATTTATTAAATAACAATATGCAAGATTAAAACTATATTTCAAGGGATTTAATAATCTATTAGCAACCACGTTCTGGCAATTAAAAAAATAAATCTATGCTTTTGGTTTTCCACTCTATTTTAAATATTTTGGAATTTCGAGTGCCTGGGTGGCTCAGTCGTTAAGCGTCTGCCTTTGGCCCAGGTCATGATACCAGGGTCCTGGGATCGAGCCCCACATCAGGCTCCCTGCTCGGCGGGAAGCCTGCTTCTCCTTCTCCCACTCCCCCTGCTTCTGTTCCCTCTCTTGCTGTGTCTCTCTCTGTCAAATAAATTAAATAAAATCTTAAAAATAAATAAATAAATAAATATTTTGGAAATTTGAATATATTCACTTTGTTATTTATATTTCATATCATATTTAGTTTTTGATTAACTACTTAGCAAATACAATGTTACACTAGTAAGAATGATCTTTCATAGAGTAAATATTTCAAACAAGGTCAATGGTATGAAATTACTTTTTTGGGAGAAGTAATTGTTTCAAAAAAGACCCTACAAATCTATAAATGCACTTATTTCTGTAACCAATCCTTTAGAAAAGCTTTTTATTTTTTCAGAAGAAAATGGAATCCGACATCTACTCAAAACCTGAAAGAATGAATTTTATGAATGACTTAAAAACAGAGCCCTGTTTGGAAGACCAAGAGCCATTAGGCTACATAAGTAAACATTGTCATTTGTTTTCTAGCTAGTATTTCTTGTTTGGAGAACATGTTTTCAGACAAGTCATTCCCCATGTCACAGAATGGACTATGAGTGAGCTTTCTTTCCCAGCCCAGCTTCCAGTCAGCCATGTGCTGGAGTGAATTTTTTAAGGCAGACCACTGTGACATAAAGAACATCTACTGAAGGGGGACTTGGGTGGCTCAGTCAGTAAAGTGTCTGCCTTCCGCTCAGGTCCTGATCCCAGAGTCCTGGGATCCAGCCCAGCATTGGGGGTCCCTGCTCTGCGGGGAGCCTGCTTCTCCTTCTCCCTCTGCCTCTCTCTGTCTTTCTCTCTTTATGTCTCTCATGAATAAATAAATAAAATCTTAAAAAAAACCCACAAACATCTACTGAGGTAACTTAATTTTTGACATGGAGTCGAAAATAAGGAAGCAGAAAAACAAAATACCTATTTAGTATACTATAGTTCAGTAATGATGGCTTCCTTTCAACTTAAGATTTCCAAGGATGCATAATTAAAAATGTAAACTGTACAAAGTTACAAAAAATATAATTAGAAAATAAGTTTCTCAAGGAAGAAAGCAGCTGTCAGCAAGAGTAAATTGTGATAAAATACCTGGATAAAAACAACCAATTTAGTGGTATTGAAATGGATATAAATGAGAATAATGAAAATATTTTAAACTGTGGTAGTACACATTGATTTTTAAAAATCAGAGTTTACCAATAAGCTGTAGTCACATTATGCTTATTTATGTACATTTTGTTTAAGCATCTATCACATATAGATACCTCTTGTACTTGTACTTACAGATGACCTTGCCTAATTCTTTGGAAGCATTCAGTCAAGAATCTGGTGACATTATATGACTATTCAAGTATAGTTCAAGTAGTTAGTGAAGCCCAACTCATCAAGGAATTTTCAGTCTATCAATTTTCCTCAACCTTGTGCAGCCAATAAATATCTGAAATTCTGTAAAATATTGTTACATATAAATTATAGGTGGTCCCCAAATGAGAGACTAGTTTTCACATACTGCAATATTTTCTTGAATTTTTTACACATTAATTTTCCTCTTATTTCTTTACCATTAAACTCTAGCCTTCTCATGTAGAGGAAAAAAATTCCAGATTAAAAACAAAACAAAACAAAACAACAAAACACCAATGTTCCATTCTGAAATGGTCCTTATGGGCTAGTGAGGTAAAAGTGGTTTATTCAATACGTAGATTTTCAGGAAAAGGCTTTCAAATAAAAATTATAAATATGATAATGTCAAATCACTTTTCTAGATAGGAACACATCTCTCATTCTATTGTGAGTAGAAAAGCTCCATTCCCGTTTCCCTTAGCATACTTTTCCTATAATGGAATGCATATATTAAAGCTTCTCTGCATGATATATGACTGGGTTTGTGACCTCGATGTGATAGTTTCCGTCAAAACAGAAATCTAGTATGACTTTTATCAGGAAAACAACACGACCTTTTGATAAAATTTGATCTTTATAAAAATGGGACAAAAGAGGTATCCACATCCTTGAAAAGTGTTAATTTTTATTGGTTTTGATCAAATTATCTACAGTTACATGATAAATACTGCATACCGTACATGAGTTAATGACTCTGATTAGAGAGTTTGTTAGTTGCAGAATTGAACTAAAGACAGTATCATGAGAAACAAGTTGATAAAATCATGCATACATTTTTAAATATATTTTCAGCATAATGTCCTGAAAAAATATGACACCATCTTGACAGGAAGACAGACATCAGACCCAGGAAGACATTTTAAATCTACAGAAAAATAGTTAACACCATAAAATAGCAATACTTTTTTTTTTGGTAGTCTTTTAAACATTTTGGCTCACTAATAATAAAGTCACTGTATGTGATATTAAGATGGCACATTGAGAATATATGGCACATTTTCTTTTTCTTTTGTTTTCCACAGCATATTATATAATCATAAAACGGTGGGCCACTTCACTCTATTTTACCCCCCCCCCGTATTATCATCTGTCATACACTAAAATATAAATTTAAGGAATTAAGGAATGGCTATTGCATAATTCATAGAGATGAAAGTGAAGGAGTGCAAAATTATTCAAGCATGTTTAAACACAGTCTTACATGCGAATCCCTTCCTGGCCTTTAACCCACAGCTCCCTTCTCTTTGTTCACATTAACAAACCAGGCTGGATAATGTGTGTGCTAGTGGGGCTGCCTGAAGGCACCTTTACTAAAGCTCCCGCAAGAGAGAAATCAACTACTAAAATACAACAACTTAATTCATTATATTTTTATTCTAGCTTTACTCTAAAAATATGATTTACATTTAGCTGATAGTTTTTTTAATGCAGATTATTTTGCAGGGTTTTATATAATATCTTTGTATGATGAAATATATTTTTAGGGACTTAATTTAAAATTATTGCTATGTTAGAGAAAGACATTTAAAGTTACTGCAAATAATTTCCATAGAAATCTACATAGACAATTAATTTTATATTTCATTATTTTATAAACCTGACAATGTCTCATCATTGTTTAATACATAAAGTGCATTTATAAATGGCTTACATAAGAATAAAGTCAGTTAATAAGGGGTTGAGAAAATGGTACTGACTGAGCCTAAACATAGACAAAAGATATGAAAAAATAAATGAAGCAATGTCTCCAGGGAATGGAGTAGACTTATTTGCAATTTACGAAGTAAAAGTAATTTCTTACAAAGATTAGCTTTCTTTTATCATTTAGATCTATGTCACAGTGGAACAGGCTGCCTTCAGAATAATGAGATACCTGTTACTGAAGAAATTTAGAAGAATGTGGATAATTTTGGATCAGGAATATAATGGTGAACATTCTGACATTGGGAGGGAAGTTGATCTGAAACATCTCAAAGGTTTATTTTTTAATTCTAAGAATGTAAATGAGAGCTAAAATGAATTTGAAGAAAGAAAAAATTATTAAAAAATTCAGGTTTAAATTGAGTCTTCTTGGAAAAATAGGTTTATGTATGTTCAGATCAATTGTTCTCACTTGTGGAACTTTGCCAATAATCCAGAATTTCATGTCTTACTCCAAACATACTGAATTCAGCACTTAGAACAATGGCAGATTCATAGAAGGTTCTTGACAAATATTTGTTTAGTCAGTGATTGGATTACAATCTTCTGTGTTGAACCTCAGCCTCTATATGTTTTTAAAGATGCATAAGGGATTCTGATGTACAGCCAGCGATCAGAATCATTATTTTTTAAAACTGTTTTAAAACAAAAATAAAAACATTTATTCTATCACCTCTAAAATTCTCCTTTTATTTTGCTTATGAGTGAACCATGAAAAATACTGAGAAAAATGCCTGTTAAGACATGAAATCATCCAGCATTACTGGTTATTACTAGTTGTTTTTTGGAAGAATGGTCTGACAAATATTTAGTCATTCTTCAAACACAGTCCAAGTAGTGTTTTAGAATTCTATTGTTAATAGTTGGAGAAAATTTTGACCCATGTAGCTTGTTCATGTGTTGTTGAGGCAAAATATTATGCTTCCATCCTTAAGAGATGGCCAAATCAAATGACTGCACTGCTCATATTTCCCATCAAGAGTCATTTATATTGAAAACATATCACAAAATTATTAACTTTGTCCAGAAAAGTTGACTTCCTTTGCATTTCCAATTTGAAGGAATTTATTCCATTAACAACCTATAAGAGTGTGTGTATACACACATTTGTGTGAATGCATTTGTGCATGAGATAGAAAAGGAAAGAGATGAAGGCAGCATTAACACGGAAAGTGTAGAAGAAAAAGAATGAGTGAGAGGATCTTTGCTATTAGCTCAGGATTTCTCTTTCTGTTGGTCTGACTTCTGGGAGAGGCTTCTCCAGAATATTTTCCCTGCCCTTGTTATTTGCAAATCATAGGTAGTTATATTTTTAATAATGCACAGGTTCTAAGATCTTTGTAATGGAGAAAATAAGCATCACTTCTTTTTTAAGTAATTAGAATAGCAGCTGCAGCCCTGTGGAAGTTCACTGCTTAATATCAATATGTTTCTAAAGAGAAATGGGGGCTGGGACAAAAGTTTAATTTCAAAGTTAATTATATTAATACAACTCATAGTGTACAATTGATTGTTTATTCATGAAGAGTTTATATAGCAATGAGATTATGGGACCGCTATATTTTACCACTCTTTGTAGGATCTAACAAGAAAATAAAAGCCAATGTATCTGCTGAGGAAGACACCTCTCAGAAAGGAATAAAAATGCGACTGGTATAATGGATATTTCATTCAATCAAGAGCGAACCCGTGTGTCATGTCCATGTACATTGTATTTTCTAGAATATTGTGTTAAAAATCACCAGATTGTCTCATAGCCACAAGCAGTAATTCTTATTTTAGCATCTCTTTGAAATGTCAAAGTGAATGAATTGATACACTTCAAGGTCTACAATATATATGTCATGGAATCTAGGATTGACTGTGTTTAAAGACTATGTGGTGATTATTGAGATGGACGTGGTTATTCCTACACTATTACGAATGGCATGGTGTCCTGAAATAGAGAATGCAGTAAGGAATTATGAAGGCATTGTGGAGAATAAGACTTGGTTGCCATTATATTCAAAATTTTAGTCTTTTATAGAATTCTAATCTTCATTTCATACTTTTCCACTGCCCATTATTCAGCTAAGTTCAGTTAAAGAAAGTGGTCTTGTCAAAATTACTTGAAAAACTGTACCAGAGAGTCCTTTATTTTTGCTTGAGCAGATATGGTAATTGAGGTACAGTTTAAAGAGATATTAAAATTTGTCACTTAAAAAAATTGTGCAGTCTTTGTGACTAAATTTTTCTCTGAAATGCACATAAAACCAGCAAGTAATGATGCACCTTTATAGTCTGTCAGAACTGATTGTGCTAAGTTTCAATACTTCTACAATAGCAAGTAACAGTCCAGAAGCCAAGCAAAGGCAATAAAATTATCTGGTTCCCAAACTGAATCCCCAAATTAAAGGTAGTTATCATAACTGTGCTTAATAAGTGATTGTAATTCAAAAGACAAGGTTGCTATTATAAAGATACAAAAAAATATTCTCTGAGTCACTAGACAATTCTTGACCAATCTCAGTGAACTAAGATTACTATTAGTTTATAAGCTATTTTCTATTGATTATATTTGTCTTGGCTGGATCGTTAAAATGCAAAGCCCTGTGGTAGAACCCATACTTATTCTTTTAATATGTTGAAACCCATCTCATGACTTTATAGTCTTTGCCTTGTTAGCATCAATGAATATTAATAGATTAAATGTAAATTTATGCTGTATACGTGGAAAGGCTTGCTTTACTAGTTCAGCATCAACTAGATGAGAAATACAGATGGTATGTGCTGACAAATTTTGAGAGGTTTTGCTCTTACCTCTGTTGCAAAGTACATGAAACCTGTCCTGGAATAAGAGACATGACCTCAAATATTGTTAATGACCGATTGGTCTAAGGACTGTGACACATTTTCAATCTAAGAGCTACATTTTTAGAGTGCTCTAGCTGTTGTTAGGGACATCTATGAATATCAGTATTGCCAATTTCCTACTTTTAATACGAGAGTATTTTCTACTTTTAATATTGGCAATTCCCATATTCCCTGGAGTCCATTTCATGGAATGTACTTTATAGATGAGAAGAAAATTTAACTGCCAATGTAACATTCAGTCCTCTGAAGTGACTAGCAGGTTGAGGTATATCATGCTAAGAATAGACAAGTATATTTTTAAAAAATAGGATGTATAGTATGGAAGATAGATTTATCTTTCTCTTAAAATCACAACAACTTCAGTTACACAGAGTGCTAAAGTAGCCAACAATTTTTTTCTGCTAAACATGTTGGCCCGCTTTTTCACATTTTCTTTCTAAAATTTCCATGGTCTTCCATAAGATCCTGGGAATTCATAAGCCTAAGGTATTCATATTTTAGGGATAAATAGTTTTTAAAGCATTTATAGTTCAAAATTAGGGTAAATGTTATTAGACTATATCCATAGAATAAGAATTAATTATAGAATAAAATAAGTAGTCATACAATCTTTTAAACACAGCAGCTGGGAGTTGGCTGGGCTCTGCAGGTTGAGTAATTGCCATTGAGTAACATGTGGAAAGGTTAGAGAAATTTTAAAGATCTTTGGCCTTCTTGCTTCTACAGTTTCTTTCTGGAATCTATTTTAAGTAGTAAAGAAAGTTCTAGATCCCCACTATAGATGAACTTCAATTCTAATGTTTGAGGAAGAAAGAAGTACGGCATTTATATGCTAAGATACAAGGTTTCCTAAAAATTCATATACTATGGAACCACAAATTTCAATGATTGAGATACATAATAACAAGAAAAATTGCAATAAACTGCATGTCCAAAAGTTACAAACTTTCTAATGTGGCTACTTTAAAACACTTCAGAATATCTGCATTAGAATTCCAACTTGCATGTGGGTAATTAGTGTATAAGAACACATTTGAATTTTCTCACCACTAATAGTTTTTTGTTGGCTTGGATTTGAAATATTAGGATTTGACACAGAACTTACTGAGACAACTACTACCTTGAAATGCGAATTGCAATGTAGTTTTCCAGTTTTAAACAATCTGTAAGAGTTCATTCCGGGGGACACATTTCTTTAAACAATTTGGAATCTGTCATACAAATACTGTCATTGTTGCCCATAGGAGTCACAACCATCAGAGTATTTTCTTAGTATTGTTAAGACAATGATAAATATATATACCCAAGCAAAGTATAATACTTTTAAGATAAGAGATTTCTACCATACCAATGCTCCTGTTGACAAGTTGTCTTGTGGCTAATATTTTTACGTTCCAAGTTTGAGGGATAAAAGAGACATTTTTTAATATTCTCAAATATGAAAACAAGCGATGTCTGTGAATTTCTTTGGGGGAGGAAGTTCATTACATTTCTGTTTGCTTCTGGCAGAATTCACTTAATTGAAACAGCGATGGAGAACTTTTGAAATAAGATGTGTAAAGTACAGAAAAATATATTCAAGTATTTCAGAGACATATTGAGACAATGTAGTTTATCATAACTTCAAACCACCCAGCTTATCCCCAGGGAACACGAGCAGCATATCTAATCTATCTTTAGTACAAGAATATACTCCCATGGTTTTGATTCATACACACCACATGAAAAAGACTGTGTTCAACGTCCCGGCCCACTTACTCTGTAAATAAAGAGTAACACTTTCTTCCAGCTGTGGCATTTGCATTTAATGACAAACATGATTTTTTTTTTTCCCGCATAGTGTTTTAACTTATTTATAAAGGAGGGCAGTTTGGTCCTCCACTAGCAAAAATTGCCGAATAAACATTATTTTTTCAAAAGTTGTTTTTACAAACTACTATTGGGTAGACCAAAGTTCAATAACATTGAGAAACTTTTAACATTAAATGGTAGTTCTTGCTTTTAGTTTGAGAGTGGTTAAAGTTCAGAAAATAATACCATATGATTAAAAGACTGGCTTATTTTTTCCTCTTCAATTTGAGTAAATTGTTTTCTTAATGTTTAAACCTTTCTCTGTCAATCATTTGGCACATTGAGTTTCCATTTAGCAAATCTGACCAATCATTAAACGTATCTAAAAAGCATTCTAGAACTTTTTAAAAATAAAACAATACTGGTAAAAAATAATGCAAAAAATTGCCAAACTGAAAAAGAATTAGAGTCTGGTGCAATTTCACCGAGAACTCTATCATATATTTGTACTTAATTACGCTGCATGAAATGAGTTAATGCCCCATTGCAGTTAAAATAATTCCATGGGGTTGTTGATAAATTTTAAGTAAAAATTTTATTTAAAATTATTCACATCTACTGCATGGCATATATATTGAAATAATTAATTCAGAAATATAAAAACAACCAATCCTCATTTTATAGAAATGACTTATTTATATAATTTAGAATTAAAATCTTCCCTCCTTACATTGGGAGCTAAGAGTTTGAACCCATATAACTTTGATGGGAAACTGTTCTTTTTTAAAAAAATCTTTCATAAATCCATTTTTGTTTTAATTAAATTCATTTTTATCAAAATGTAAATACTATAATCCCATTGAATTTTAAAGTCTCATTCTAAGCTAAAATATAAAAATCTTACTGAACTTTGTTCAATTATATCAAAACATTAAACATAATTACGTATAGACAATTAAGCAGCTATTAAAAATCTAACAAAACAAGGGTGCTGGCTTGCATTCTGTGATATTTGACAATAACTCAAAATACACAGCTATAACACTTATTTAAAAACAATGCTGTTGTTTTCAGTATTTCCATCTTCATTTATAGAGCTATAAAGTTAAGAAAAGTAGATTTTGTATATAATATGATCTCTTAAGCTATTTGTTTTAAATTTCCAAAGAGGGAAATTTTGTGTTCTAAACAATTAAATTTAGTATGTAAATACTAAATTTTTTTTATTTTAATTTTATAATTTGAATTTTTTGGTAGTACATAAGTTTTAATTTTATAATTTGAATTTTTCTTGGTATTACATAACTTGACCCCATGGTATTTGTATGTACAATCCTCAATTACTGAGTTTTCTACTGAATTAATTGATTACTTTTCTGTTTTGTAGCTACAGTACAAGAAAATATTTTAAAACCTCAAGCTACTGATATTTAAAATCTTCAACATTTCTACTTTTTCCATTTATAAAGTTAATTGTGCAAATTTTACTTTTGTAAGATTTAATGTCATTGAACTGAAAACCAAGAATTTCCAAAGTAGTTTTCACATGTACTATTATGTGATTTCATATAACAATACAAACACATTGGCAATAATAGTTCCACTTACATGATATACTGTGAAAGGACAGAAAATCTTAAATTAATATGAAATAGAATCCTTATAATATATATTTTTGTATCCATTAAAAGACCCTTAATCTGCCTTGTGACTTTGCATAGCATATCATAACAATACCTTCCCATATGTCATTTTAATATGATGGTCATCATTTGTACATCACACACACACATATACACACACCTATGGCAAAGAAACTTTCTTTTGAATTGATCATTTGCACTTGCATGCCCCCAGAGGCTTAATCTTGTTGCTGATGAATATCCTCATGCCTAAGAATTTTATAGATAACCCAGTAGAAAATATTAAAAATCAAAAAGGCTAATGGGAAACAGGCTCGAGAGATGGTGTCAATCTTCTTGGCTCTGTCGATAAAAACCTTCCTCATTTCATCAGGACTTTTCGGCGTTACCTGGGCAGGATGGTTTGGGCCCTTTGGGGTCACACCATCTTTTGCTTGCAGACATGGTCCCATTCCATAGGCTGTGAAGCTGAATCGACTTTCCCTTACCTCATCATCCTGTCATAAGAAAAACATGAGAAAACACTTTAGTCATGGAATAGAGCATGTATTTCAGAATCATAACTAAAACTTTATCATGAATAAATGTTACCATTATTGTAATGGAAAGATAACTGAAGTAGATAAAGATTGAGTTGCTTTTTTTCCCATTCAAGTTTTATTGATTTATCTTGCTGCATCATATAAATGTGTCCATTAAGAAATATGAAACTCTCAACTAATGTGTTTTATTGGGACAACTACACATTCTGATATTGTCTACATATTGTTAGAATATCTAAATAAATTGAGCAAGAAAAAGAACCTATTGTGATATTATGTGTTATATATTCATACACTAGGTTTTACATTATGTGTTTAAATGGATAAATATACGATGTCAAAGGGGGATATATCAAGATCATTGACTGGATTTTTTCTTTTTCATAGAGGCAAACTTTAATGTTTACTTCCTATGATTTTTTACATTACTTCACTGGAAAATACAGTACAGCTCAAGAATACTGCTTGGTTTTTGTTATCCTCCCTTAATGTCACTTCTCTGCTTTATGCTAACCCATTTGGAAGACTATAAGATAGTCACATGTTCTAATTTATATGCAATTACTTTTCAGGTACATTGACTGAGTTGAAATTACGAATGAAATTTGGCAGAAGTTTATTTCATGTCAAGGAAAATTGTTCAACTCACTATGTTCCGAAACCTATTATTTAACTTATGTTACTTTTCTCTTGAATGTTGCAAATTAAAGAATTCTCCATATACATATATACATACATGAAAAGAAAACCAAAATTTAAAGGAAAAATGAAATATGATAAATGAAATGTGTTTGTGATAGGAAAATATGGTATTTAGGAGTTTATAATGAAATTCATTAACGAGTAATTTAATTAAATGCACTTATTTAGAATGCAACAATAGATGATTGCCAATTAATTAGTTTTTTTGCTACTAAAACTGAAAGTTTAAAAGATGACATTTTATAAAGTTGCTACAGCTCTCCCTTTATGAAAGTAATTTTTAATAGTAATATAGGAAACAAAAAGTAATTGGCTCAAACTCTTGAAAAATTATTTTGAGTCTGTGAAAGTAGAGGCTCAATGAACAGTATATTACAAAATATGAAAGTGAAAAATTGAAATTAAAATGGATTCTAAACATGAGAAGATGACCAAAGTTTATGTAATAATGTATAAAATAGTTTTTTGGGAATTATGGAGTAAGGCAATTTCACATGACAAAAACAAATAATTATTGGAAAATACTTAACCTTAGGATGTATGAGCAATTGAATTTTGAGGAAACCAGTCTGAAATAAAAGCTAAGGATCCTAATTACACATAACTACTGTTATAATCTTATAAAAATTGGAAATTGATTTTTCACTACTCTTTAATAAGGATATTCATTTATACTGGCAATTTTTTAACTTCCATGGAAATTTTAAAGCTAAATTATTGTTTGCCTTGAATTTTCTATGTCTTGGAAAAAAGTGGATATATAAGAAATTAAACCGTTTGTATGTAAGTGCTAAAGTAACACCCTTATAGTTTAGGAAATCATGCTGGTGTTTGCATTCCAGAAAAAAGATATAGTTTGTTTGGATAATTTGTCTAATTTTGAGTGCAAGTCAGCTGAGTGCTGAAGTATAAAACAGCCTTTTAACCTATATTGACCCATGTGTCGAAAAAAAAATCCATCTCAAAATAGGACAAAAAGTAATTTCTCAATGAACATTTACGATGAGGTGTTGACATATTAGTTGAACCATTAAGAGATAAATTACAAAAATACTAGAATTTTAGGATTTAGCTACTGTGTTTTGTAAAGTAGGATTCACTTACTTTTGTCCCCCCCGCCCCCACACCGGTTTTACTAAGAAGCAACTGACCTATGTCGCTGTATAAGTTTAAGGTGTACAGATGACAGTTTGATTTACATATATGGTGAAATGATTATCCCAACAGGTTTAGTTAATACCCATCATCTCCTATAGATAACAATAAAAGGAAAAGGAAAAACTCTCTTCTTGTGATGAGAACTCTTAGGACCTACTCCCTTAACAACTTTTCTGTAGATCATGCAGCAGCATTAGTTCTGGTGGTCATGTTGTATGTATGTTACAGTCCTAGTACTTAATTTATCTTTTTTTTTTTTTTTTTAAGATTTTATTTATTTATTTGCCAGAGAGAGAGTGAAGGAGAGTACAAGCAGGGGGAATGGCAGGCAGAGGGAGAAGCAGGCTCCTTGCTTAGAGCCCGATGTGGGACTCGATCCCAGGACCCCAGGATCATGACCTGAGCCGAAGGCAGACGCTTAACTGACTGAGCCACCCAGGTGCCCCTTAATTTATCTTTTAACTGGAAGTTTGTATCTCTAACCTTCTACCCCCACTGACTACCTTTCTAACCATCTATTCTGAAGAACTTATTATTTTGAAACCTTAAAGACCCCCAGTTGCTCATCTCAAAAAATCTCTTTAAGATTTAAGATATTCGGTGATCAGCGACAATATTTTCAGCTGTATCTTTCCACGTAAGTGCAAGTAGAGGTTTAACATCAGGCCTGGGCTGAGGAATGACTGCTGATTCTTTCCACAGCATTTCCTTGAAAACAATAGAGTTAAACTAAGTGGGGAACGTGGAGTTGGCTACATTTACTGCACAGGGGTTGCTGTGTGGGGCCTACGTGACCAGAATGTACACAGGCTTGGTAAGAAATCAAGGCTGTGGCTTCTCTGCGCCGATGAAATATAATATAGGCCTTGACGTTTGTCCGAGGCAGTGCTTCTCCGTGGCCTGTTGATGAGAACAAAAACAGCTGTTCTCTCAAGCAACTCCCTGCCTCCCGATAAGATGAAGGTGCTGCGTCTGATGGGTTGGCTGCCTCGCACGCTCCGGTAGGACTGAGTAAACTTTATAATAGGTTATAAAGCCTGTTGTGTCCGGAGGGCTTGATTGGCAATCTTCGCCTCAGATTTCAGGGGTGGTGACGGAAGTTGACTGGGCTTTCAGATCGTTTCAGGCTCAATATGGCCCAGAGTTCTAGGAGGGAGTTTGGTGAGAATGTGATCCTGATCCACCCTGGGGTTGAGGTTGCCCAAGCTCTGCAGAAAATAACCGGGGTAACTTTGCTATCAGGATGTGGCTGACACAGAATTCTCCCTTGTCGAATTGGCAGATGGGTGATTAATGAAATAAAACTGAAGGAGACCGGGGTGAAGGAACTGAGGGGAAAGTGGCTCAAAATACAAGGAATTTCTTCTCTCCTATTTCACTGATTATCTATGAAACTGAAACCACTTGGCAGAAAGAGAAATTAGAGGAAGTAGAGCAAGCAGCTTCATGGCCTTGGCTCAAGATGAACATGAAAGTCCACTTGGGACTTGGAAGGACTCTGCATTTAATCCTGATGGTACTTCTTGGCAACCCCAGGAAAGCAACACAGGAAACTCATGAGTATCCTGTAGGCCTGTCCAATAGAAATCTAATGCGAGCCACAGATGAAAACCATGTGTATAATTTTCAATTTAAATTTTACATTAGCTACATTTTAACAAGTTAAAAGAAAGAGGTGAAATTAATTTTAGTATTATATTTTCCTTAACTTAGTATGTCCTAAATGTGATTTAAACATTTCCTCAAAGTAAAAATTGAGGATATAGCTAACATTCTTTGTTTCCTACTAAGCCCTTGAAATCAGTGTATATTTGTAATGTACCTCAGATCGGACTCTACATTTCCAGTGCTCCATAGCCTTTTGTGGCTTTTAGCTACCGTTTTGGAAAAAGCAATTCTAACATAACATTCTCTTCACTGTGAAGTACCAGCCACTATCTGGGGAATCAGTGTTTCTAGGATCTTTAGGTTAATTGCCACAGGAATGAAAAGAAACATGAAAAGCAATGTTGACTGTGAATGCTAACTTCTAGCTTGTTGCACTTACTGGCAGGCATGGAATCAGTGACCCTTTCGGGGAAAGCTTGGGGTGGTATGAGGCTATGCTGAGAACCAGCTCCCTAGTTCTCTCACTGCTGTGAAATTGAACAGTCCTTTGAAAGAAGTAGCCAACCTGCGCTGGCCATACGATGAATAAAAATAAGCCTAGCCAAACCACGTTCTCTGATCTCAACTCTGGTAGACACTCTGATTAGGGGAGTCCCCCAGGCATGGGTTTCCCATGTGGCTCTCCTTTTGGAAAGGCAGGAGGGTATGTATGAGTCATGGGGATGCTTGCTTTTATAGCTGCCATGCTCGGTTTCACTGATGGGAAAAACTATCTGGGCTATTCAGAAGAAAGAGCATGGCCAGAGGTAAATCCATGAGGTGACCTCTAAGACATGGAATGAAAATTGACAGGAGTCCTATGACAGATTTCCTGGCACGTTCTTGCCAGCTGGGAGGAAGGAAATCCGTTGCAGTTCCGGCAGCTGCTTCCCTGAAGGAGCCCTGTTAAATCTGCTGCTTTCGTCTCAGAAGTTAAATCAATGATGCTGATGGGGGGTGGAAACAAAAAGCACTGATAGAAATTGCTGAGGTTACTCCATCCATTAAGGCCGTTGAAATAAAGACCAGCTTTGAAGGCCATGCTCTCCTTGCCCAGTGCCGTGTGGGCTCTCCAGTGGGTGCTATCACCTTGGGTTAAATGCATAACTGGAAAGGATGGGACACGTGAATGAAGGACCTTGCCATTTCTGGCTTGAACTTAATCTTGGGCTTTCCAGTTGGAATTGGATGGATGTCCTAACACAGGAAGCCCTAAGAACCACCTCAACCTTCCCCTGTGGGAACTATTAAGCAGCACAAGATTCCAGGAAGGTAAATGAAACTCTTAGTTCTGATTAAGGAAATAGTGGAAGCAGAGATGCTAGTCCTTCCTTAGTTTTCTCTAGAATAGCTCTCTCTGGCTTATGATAAAGCCAAATGGGGCCTGCAGTCTGACTGCTGACCACCTGGGGTCACTAAAGAAGTCGCCCAACAGCCTCTACCATGATAAACGGGAAAAACAGAAGCGTTTCAGGACAAAGGAGGCTGGTATGCCTTTTTTTTTTTTTTTAAGATTTTTATTTGTAAGTAATCTCTACACCCAACGTGGGGCTCAAACTTACAACCCCACAATGAAGAGTTGCATGCTCTGCCGACCGAGCCAGCCAGCTGCCCCAAGGCTGGTATGCTTTGACAGACTTGAACACGGCTTTCTTTTTAAGGCTGATGTAAAGGAAAAAGTCTGACACTGTGTGTCTTCCTGTGGGGTAGACCCAATTAAGGAAACCTGAATTCTACAGCATATGATCACCATGTCACTGTCAAAAGGAAGTTGGTTAATGATAAATGGTAGTTTCCCTTTCTGAGGAGAAAGTCAAGGGAGGGTTTGAGAACTAGTGACGAGGGAAAGAAGACTGACTAATTCAGCTGAAATTCAGGGCCTCGTCCCCTCGGTCCAGTTTCTGGAAATAATCTGGGTAAACCATTAGACACAATTTATAAACAATAAAGGACAAACTGTTATCTCTTCTGCATCCCCCCATGAGAAAACCAGCTCTAGCACTTTTTGAAATTTGGCAGATATATTCTGATTTCTGTGGCCCTCTTGTATAAAGTGACTAGAAGACAGACTGACTTGGAAAGGGGAAGAGGGGCGAACAGGGGGGTGGGTCTGAGGCAGGCAATAGCCCAAGTAACCTCTCTGAGGCCTTACCATTCATCCACTCTAGGGGTATCTGCTACTAACACACATGTTGACTGGCATTTCCGGAAAAGGCTCAAAGGTGGTGCCCTAAGATGACTGTTAGAATTCTAGACTAGAAAACTCTCCATGCTGTGAGTAGGTTTAATCTATTTGAATGACAACTACTGGCATTCTCTTGTGCTCAGGTAGAAACAGTCCCCAAACTGAAGGAAACTGAAAGGCACCAGCCTATATTTAGATTTAAAATGTCAGCAAGGTATTTCAATCTAAGTGACCTAATAAAATGAAAATGATATTATTGAGGAACAAGCTAAGGGGAATTACTCAGGCAAAGTAAATCATATCCATGAAAAAGGTGGCCTATTGGACAATGGCCCAGAGATGGAATCTCCAGTTGAGCTACCTGGAGTAAGTGATATGAACCTCATGATTCTCTTCCCACTGAGACAAAACAGGTCACCTGGTTCACTGATGGAAACTTTTATATAGAAGGTCAGGACTCAAACCATACCTGCAGTCTAATAAAAAAAAAAAGTGTAGTTGAAGAAAGCAAGGTAAGTCTACAAAATGGGCTGACTTGAGACCCAGTATGTGTGGCAGTATCAGAAGAACTGGTTCTTGCTCTCAGAGTCGTATCTGGATATTCAGAGACTCCTGGCCCTAGCCAGTGGCCTTATGGTCAGGCAAATGGGCCGGGTTAAGTGGACAATTACGAACATCCCAGGGTGGTTGATGAAATTCCTTATACAAATTCTAGGGTAGAATTGAATTAGGTCAAGTAGTCCCTGCCTAGTTGCTGGCTCAGAAGGGGACTAGAATGCCAAAGCAGATGTCTTGGACAGGCCATGGATGTGGCCATGGTGGTGTGCAGGCCACGCAGCAATGGACAAAACCGTGACACATTCCTCTGTTGTCCAATAGAGCCGCTGATGTAGTGAGAGCTTGACCTGAATATTAATGAAAGAAAATATTGCCTGAAAATTGCCTTTGAGCTAAATCTCCTGAGTGTAAGTGCTAACACGTAGCTGGCAGATGGAATACTAAGGTCTTTGATTATGGCTCCTGGGGGATTCAGTGGATTTTGGCAGAAATAGACAGTGAGTCCATCTTGGGCTTTGTTTATACTGTTAACAAGCCACAGCTGAAAATACTATTAATGGCTTGGAACAAAGTGTTTTTATATCAGTCTGGGCTCCTGGAACAGATCTCATTGGACAAAGGAATACATTTAAACATGACCAGTGTATAAAATGGTCCATGAGAACAACATAACAAAGGCATTTAAATAGAAGTTGGAACGAGCAATTAAAACACTTACTACTAAAGACAGGGTGACAAGGACGTAAGAGCTGGCTAGTTCACTAGATGAGTGTGTAGATGCTGTGGGTATGAGTGATAGTAACGAGGAATGCCTTTAATAAGTTTCTAGTGTCTGGTGGTGGAAGTGTGAGGAGTCAGGAGCAATGCTGGGACACAATTCTGTCCTTCCCACCTGACAGGTACTTCTTTTGTGTTATAATGGTTCTGATGTAATATATGAGATATATATTATATACTTGATATAATGGTTCTGAGTCCATGATTGCATTTTCTAGCTAAAGGGATCATTGCTACTTATGATACTATATCTATTTCTCTAAACTAGGAAGACATTCATACTCTCTGTGGGTGAGGGGACAAGACATCTTGTGCACTGGAATCTCGTGAAGCCTCCCAATTAGAGGAAGATACTTTCTTTGCTGTTTCTCCTGCCTTTTGTCCTTCTGTATAGTTAAGTAAATGACATATGAGATTAAAGCTTATTTCTGCCTCATAAGCATGATTGCTTCCTCAAACCTGTAATCAGGGCTATGGTGCGGTAATGAACAAAGCTACTTGACATTCGGATGTTGGTTTTAATAGAAAAATGACACACTGGAACAATTTAAACTTAATCGTCTTTATGTAAAGATGGTCCCTCATAAAATTTGGCAACAACTTGTAAGATTACCATCATTCTATGTGCATGCAATAATGACAGTCTAGGGGAAGGCAATGTTTCTCATACAAGTCCAACACCTGTCTTGGGAGGGCTTGCTGAGATCCAGTTTTCTGGATGGG
Source organism: Phoca vitulina (assembly GCF_004348235.1). Taxonomy (NCBI): domain Eukaryota; kingdom Metazoa; phylum Chordata; class Mammalia; order Carnivora; family Phocidae; genus Phoca; species Phoca vitulina. Next base: position 12,517,701 of record NW_022589756.1, on the reverse strand, counting down.
CAATTGTGGAGGTTGGAACTCATTAGCCTTTAGGTTGTCCCAGTAATCTGCATTTCCACCAAGCTCTCTAGATGATCGGAATGCACAGTCAAGTTGTGGAAACAAGCGTTTCCAAGAGGCACGATGTATCTATCCTAGTAGGCTTGAATTTTTAGTGAGGTAACATTCTTTGGATTCTTCTAATACTCTAATTTACATGTTAAGTGGCAGTTTATGAAAACATACTCTGGGATGACTTTTGTGTTAGTATTTAACTGTATTTTACTATTTAATAATTTCTGCTTTTAAGTAAGACTGTTTCTAGGTAGGGCTATACATAAGGCAATCTATATGATCTGTATCTTTATCCATTTTAAATCGACAGGGCCTAAGGATATCCTGGGCAATAGGTTTCGGATAATTATGTGTTACAGTGTGATTTAGTGCATTATTGTTTTCAAAAGCATCTGGAAGATGATTTCACTAACATATCATATTTCTGATTAATTGTGGAGTTGGAAAAATAGAAACTTTTAATTTCAGTAAAAACATTTCCCTCGTGAAAATGTCTTGTTCAAATACTTGTTCCCTGGTAATGGCAATAACACCAAGATGTTGAGGAGAATTTAGGTTCTAAAAACATGAAAATAGCTTGGGTATTTGCAATTATAAAACATATGTGCTAGGGGAAGTAATTTTCAATTATTTCCTATGTCACAAAAACACTGGATGGTCCAAATTTAAAATCTGACTCAAGATTGACATTCAAAATGCAAATGTATAATTAAGCATTCATCGTCTGTTGCCCGGAGTCTGGGTTGTCTTCATTATTTAACTCTCAGATTCTTGGTTTCTTATCCCAGGGAAAGATTATAGCACTATCTAGCAGGTTTTTTTTAGGGTGAGGGAAAGAATATAAAACACTTGATAAAGTACTCAAATTACTGTTATTGTATTTTTTAATATTTTGTTTGTTATAATTGTGTTATTATGGAAATTGCATAATACACAACCTGAAAGGAAAATACTAGTAACAACTTGAATCATTGTCCTATTAGGTATTTTATTTTTTTTTATTTTTTTTTTTTTATTTTTTTTTTTTTTAAAGATTTTATTTATTTATTTGAGAGAGAGAAAGCATGAGAGGGGGGAGGGTCAGAGGGAGAAGCAGACTCCCTGCCGAGCAGGGAGCCCGATGCGGGACTCGATCCTGGGACTCCAGGATCATGACCTGAGCTGAAGGCAGTCGCTTAACCAACTGAGCCACCCAGGCGCCCTAGGTATTTTAAATACCAAACTAGCAACAAAGTACTATAGAAAATAGGCCAGCCCCAATGCTTACTCTGCAGATGGCCTTGCACTTGCGTACTGTTGCACTAAAAATTAACCAAGGGCCTAAAACTGAAGTTGCTGCCATAGCCTTCACTGTCATATTGTTAACAATAAATGGGTTTTGCTAGGATTCTTTGCAAATCTAGTTTCTGCAGTCAAGGAGTCATTAGTGTTTTGAACATGTTCTTTGAAACAGCACAAGTATTTTGGGTGTGCCCATGAGATAAGGCACGTGGAAACATCTCACTTCTTCAGAAACAGGATCTCAGCTCTGTTGGGCCTGACTGGAATCTGGCCCAACAGTCCAGGGGGCCCGAGAATGAGGGAGAGAGCAGGGACCCTGGGACTGCAAAAAAGTCATGTGATTTTGTTGTTGTTGTTGTGTTGTTAAATGACTGGCCTATAGCAGTTTTTTTTTTTTCAAAGGCTGCACTTAAAATAATAATTTTAAGCATGGATGAAACATTTCAATAGTTCACTATTAGTATTAGATTACTATATTAGAAGGCGCATCAAACTATTTTATGAGCCGAAGTAATTTCTTTGTTTTGTAAAACTCAGCCCTGTGTTTATGTGTGTTTAGTTGTGCACTGATACTCTTTATTCCAATTAGTACTCAGATATTTCTTGGGGATAATTCTGTTTTCTACAGTCATCTTCAGCTTCAGTTTCTAAGAGACTGAAGGCCAAGCAAGCAAAGGGTTTAGACAAACATCTAAAACTTTTGACTCTGATGCTATGTGTTGGCCAGTAATTAATATTCATAAAATTAAGCACTTTCCAACTCAAAATATAGGCAATAATAAAGATTAAATAGAATGAACTAAAAATGAGCAAAAGAACACGGCTGATTAAAAAGGTAAAATTGAAGAAATGGCTTAATTTATTCACAAGTAAAACCTCCTAATATGCTTTAAGCAGGTTAGAAGGGTAGGCAATGAAAAATGTAAAAACCCATTTAGTTAGTATATAATTCTCTCTGTAAGGAGGACCTGTTTTCACTGTTTGAAAGTGAGAAAAATGTTTCAGTAATTAAGCATCAATACCACATTGTGAAACATTCTACATGCTTTTTCATTTTATTAGAGAACTAGGCCAAAGGCTGACTCACACTAACATGCATATTATAACTAGAAATATTAAAAATAGAAATCCAAGGGTAGACTTAGTCATTCAGTTGAATTGCTTCATCTCCATCACAAAAAATATATATACTAACCTACATGTGAGATAAGAATTAACTTCCTATCCTCTTCTTATTCCTCAAAAATGACCCCCCCCCCCAAAAAAAATCTTATTTTTGGGTGTGGAAATGGTGAAGACATGAAGCTTACTAGTGAGTGGTAATAAAACATGGAGCCTCTAAGATGGCATGAGTGATGATTTATTGTGTGAACTGCTGTGAGATACAACAGCATTAAATACATTATGTTCTATATATACTCAAGATGTTTAGTAGTTATGCCAGAGGTCTTTCTGTTAAAATAATTTTCTGTAACTTCTAATTGCCAAATAGGAAAGTGACAAAGGAAGGAAAAGTGAATTGCTATTAATTTCCACTTACATGATTTCAGTGTGTGGATTTTGAAAAAAAAAATTACTAATAAACATAGCAGTGGCTTATTTTTGTCAGGAAAATAGCCATCACTTAGAAAAAATTCTGAGGTAAGATGAAATATGTGAATAAATTAAAAATTCTTTTTCCAAAATAAATGCCAGCTTAAAATAAAATACTCAGTTTAATACATCTATATACATTTCTATATTATTTTGAAATTTGAAAAGCTTAAAAGAATACAATTATGGATGTAGTTAAAGATACTTTATAGTTGCAGGTCAATTGTCAATATAAAATTCTTTGAAATCTAGTTCCCAGGAGAATTTTGCATTTATTCTTGATGACACGTGAATTAGTTATGAATTAGCCAAGTTTATGTTTGGCGTATTGAATTTAGATTCGGAAATGGTTTGGAAATTATTAAATGGTAAAAAGTAAGCTTGAAAAGATGAATACTTAAAATAAAATAACATAAAAATGGAATACATACATTTTAGGAGATTGATGAGAAATCAATAAAATAATTTTTTAAATACCCATATATCTATTCCTAGCACAATATGTTAGATTCATTCAGTGCCAACTCAGAATTATGGAGTGACATAAAATAATACATTAAAAATAGACAACATGTGTAAAAAGCACTATATACATTTTAGTTAACTTTGAGATGTAATTCACTATAATGCATGTGAAATTAGATTAAGTAGAGATTGTATTAGTTTGTTGAATACTATTTTCCTAAACTGATATTTCAGAGGGGATGTAGCTCTATGAATTAGCTGTGTTTAACAAAATCTCTAAATATTTGTTTGCAGGAAATCATTAAATTCTTACAATTTTTGTTTTACTTGAGAGGATGAAATTTCAAACCCCTGTATATCAGAGTCACTCATATATAATTTAGTTTGAAATTATTGAAAGTACTTTTCCCAGAAATGTAGGAAATTTGTAAGAAATGTTTTCCTACTGAAAGAATATCTTATACGCCAGAATATAGCATAAACTGACCTAGAATGGAAACTTTATTAAATAATTTAGTATATATGGGTGCCACATTGCCTTCAAATGTCTGTGGAGCCTCCTCCCTTCAAAATAGTATACATATATATTTGTATATATAGACTACAGAGCTGAAAAACTGTAGAGGGCAGAAAAAAACAATCATTTGTTATTCTCAGAAGTTACCTTGAGTTATTTTTAAAGTAAGACAGCATGTAAACACGTTAAGTCAATAAAAAGACAAGTTTTGTACAGATAGTCAAAATGCAGTCAATGATATCTTAATCTTAAAAAGATAACCATCGTGCCTCACAGAATCTAAACTTGGCCGTTGTTTCTCAAATCTAGAACTAATGGCCCATCTTTATTTCATCTGAGTATGTAAATAATAATGACTATACAATAACAAGCAGGAAGATAGAGGCGCTAGAATACGTGTGAATGCTTTCTCTTCGCAAACCATTGCGTCATTACACCGTGATGCGGAAGAAGCTACGTGAAATGCAACCCCGTATCAGCCATTTCTCTCAACAAATAACATATTCAGAAACATTTTGGCACGTCTTTATAACCCCGCAGGACTAAAGTAATGATATCACACGTGGGAAGAGCAACTTCTGACCAAAATACTTCCATATCATGCATACACCCATACATATACAGCAGTGGGGATAAGCATCTATGACATGGTGCGGTGGGTAATCAGCACACAGCAGCCTATGACAGTGTGGGGTGGGGAAATTTGGATACAAGAGCAAACTTGTATTCTTTCACAATAGACCAAAGGTTCACCCACTTGTACCTTAATAGAGAAAAGGTCAGATATAAGAGATTCCATATAATTCTAAGCCAATACTGAACCAAGTTAAAACTTTCCTAGGAATAATGTAAGGTTCCCTGTTGTAACAAACTTTTTATACTGAGGCTATTTTATTTACTTTACCTATTCTGCCAACTTAGAGTGCTTGGAAAAACTATGTAAACCCGTACTCATGAAGATAAAAGGCTTTGGGCCAACATTTAGACTCAGTTAGATTATGTTGATTTAAAGATTTAGATTGCTCAGACTGTTTCTAAGCAAAATACATATATATATATTTTTTAATGATGAATTCAGTCAGCCCAGAGGGTTAGGTTGAGAAAAATAGTTTTCAAAAAGGCAAAATGATCAACCCCAAATTTGCATAATGATTGGAATATTACAAAATAAATGGAATGCATAAATTTCTAATGAATGTATTTGCATTACCATATTGTTTCTTCTTAAAAAGTAAGTATTGATTGATTGTTGCTGAGGTAAACCTAAGTTTTCATCAGACTTCTTTGTGCATTCTTTTGTAAGGCAATACTTAAATATATATTTTTTATACTAAAGCTCCTATAGGCATTAACTACTTAGTTACTAGAAATTTAAATATATTCTCTCCCAAAGCGGCTATTTGTGTTATGCAAATACAAAGCAATTAAAATTTTTTAAAATTTACAGTTAAGATAATTAAGTAAAAGTAATTGGATTAAGTGATTTTTTTCCTCCAGGGATGAAAAAATAAAGAAGTGGCTAGCTATGTTGGGAACAAATATGCAATTTTAGAAGAAAAATTAGTTGAATGATTACATATTATAAGAAAACTTAGTAAGGGCTTTAAAATAATACTGGCTCTAGATACCTGCTATGAAATTGAGAATCCTTCAATTAGATAAATGTAACATGTTTCTGGTCTGTTTATCTAAGGTTATATCTATTCTTAACCAAGATGTGCAGCAGAATCATCTGAGGAGGTATTTTTAAATGCCCTTTATTCCAGAAATTTAGTTTAAAAGACTGGACTGTTTATGATTTCCCAGCCCCAATTCTTGGCTTGAGTATGTTTAAATGCAATCATTGAATGCTATATTATGGTGGCCAAGTCCGACGACTAATACGCTCTAGTATAGACTACCTTGTGATCTCTTTTTAATTGAACATTTCAAAGGATTCTGCTATCAAAAACCAAAATTGTTCATTTATTATAAAGAATCTCAACTTCTCTTAACATTAAGAAGGGATTCTAAAAGTACATAGGTTGGACAAAGTATTTTATTTTTGCCTTATTTTTAGGTCTCTATTTTCTGACAAGAAAGGCTGCATTTAGAACTTCTTTGTACAAATAAATTTTCTATTAATTTTTGGAACTAATTTTGTCAAAACAAATGACTGTTTCTTTCATGGAGACTATTATAAGATTATATGCGTTATTTTTGTTTATATATATTTAAAGATCATTTTGACCAATCAAATAACTCAGCTGATTAGATAAAGGGTAATATTTAAATATCTTTTTACTGAGTGAGGGAAGACAAACGGAGTTTGAAAAAGAGAATATCCTTAGCTGAAGGGGGATGGTCATTGTTTGGCTTTAAATATGCAAGGGGCTGTGTTTCCCCACCAAACACTGCCTGGGTGCAGAATATGCTCTCTGCTTTTTTCACTGATGACCACATTCCTCTACTTAGAGTTAAGAAAGTGAATTTACCGTGTCTGAGAAACGGTAAAACTTCTCCAATGCAAAAGCTTCTGTCTGTGGGAAGGTAAGGTGGACCAAGAGGGATTGAGAAACCAGAGAATCAAGTCATATATGAGTAAATATAATTGCACAATTGGTTTTAATTGCATATATCATTTTCACATACATATGTATCAATTAATCGATTTTCACATATGCAAGGTATCCAACCCCCAAAGGATGAAATGAACTAAGAACAAAGCAAAACAAAAACCCTATATTTTCCTGCACTAAATCTCAATTATAATATTTGCTCCTTGAATATTTCAACTAGTCATTAGAAAATAATAAGATATTACTCTTTTTGCATTTCTATATTTCCCTAGAGAGCCACTCACTAGAAAAATTAATCTCGTCATCTTTCTGTGAGCTAAGGAATAATGGGCTTCATTATATATCCTGATATTCTTACCGGTAGTGAAACTCAAAAGCTGCTTTGGTAGGATAAATTTTTTTAAAAGGAGAACGAAAATTGAGCATCTACACTTACAGTCTATTATGTTACCCATTGGATGCTGTGTCTGTTGTTGGATGTGTGGTGGGTGTGGAAAGTGAGCTCTCTACCCCCATTTGGACATCACATACCTAATACTTCCCAGCACCTGGTTGATACATTCTAAATTGTATAGGAAGGAGGAGAAAGGTAGAGAAATGGAAAATAAAAGTGAAAAAGCAAACCAAAATGGGAAGGGGAAATAAGTATTACTTTACTTCAGATTAATGACATTAGAAGGAAAAGTTGTCTTTATCAGTCATTTCAGGGAAAGGAAAACAGGAGCTTTACCCTTGTGATATAGAATTTTTTGTCCTGCGATAATGTTTCAGCCAGGGCCAAGTGTCATGAAAAGAAAGAGGAGCAGGTAGACAGTAGGGAGGGAGAAAAAAGGGGAATAAAGAGCGAGAAAAAGAAGGAGAAAAGTGTAAGGAAACCAGTAGATGGGGCTGTGGGGGGGAGAAAGAGATAGAGAAAAATAAATTTCCCTATTAAAATGTTTCAATATACAAATGATGTGCCTTTATTTTCATAACAATTTGATCAAATAAAAGCTCAGGCACTGTTTTTGTCCCATGTATTACTCAGAGTATCACAGTCCTCGATGTTCCTTCCATGCTACTGTGAATTGGGTATTTATTATGATTTGGGGGAGTTAATTAGACATGACTGAATTCATTATTACTTTAGAATATGTTTAATGCTCAGTACTGAGAGATCATGGGCTTAGGGCTTTAAACAATTTTATGAATATGTAAATTGCAGCGAGTAATTCAGAAACTACAAGGAAACCTCAAAAAAAAAAATTAAATCCTTTCAAAATCCTTAAAAATGCATCCTATATGAACCAGACTATTATTTCTAAGATTTGAGTGTGTTTTGACTTAAATATTCCAATACACTGGATTCTGGCCACAATTTCTCCTGTTACATAATTTGACATTTCTCTATTGCGTATGAGTCCATTTGCTTTTAAATGTCAGTTGGCACATTCACATTAAAAGAAGTAAACTGATAGATATGCTTGTCAATAGAAACTCTCCCTTCCAGAAGAGGAAAGGGGGTTGATCGAGCTTATGTGCATATAAAGACAACATTACAAGTCTTAATAGAGGGGAACAACTCCATTCTGTACATCCAAATTCAATTATGAGATTACTTCTGCAACTTCCTGTGGTCTCCTAATGATGTTCTCAATACAATTTCTTCTGGATTTCATTTAACAGTTACAGCAAGGCAATAATAACACCTTGTGTTTCCCATAGAGATTCAGAATAAATATCTTAAAAACATGAAAGTATGCATGAGCAAGAGACCACATAGTTCTACGTGAACATCATAGCATTAACAAATAGGTAATATTTTATGGAAACAATGAAAGGAATTACTTTGATAAAAGGAACAACTTTAATAGCTATATCCAATGATGTGTTAAGTAAGACCATCAGGAACACTCTCACGTTGCAAGTAAGAAATGATATATTTTGTTAATTGAAGCAAAAAATGGTGTTGTTCCAGGAAGTACATTAGAAAGAGATTGATAAAGCTCTCATGTCGATAGATACGCTATATAAAGTAGAACTGGATGTCACCATTTTATCCCTGAAGCTATTTTTGATAATTTCAGTTTCGATTGGACAAAACCAAAGGAATAGTTGTATCCTTTGGTTCTCAGACTCCACTTCCTCTCTGCACCACTCTATTACATATAACAAATTTACTTTCCAGTGACAATTGGTATCCCGCCGAACCCGATGCATTTAATCGCCTACCTTATTCTTTCTCTTTCGTCGAAATCTCAGAAGTTCTTTGTGTTGTCTTGATACAAAATTTACAGCTGCATATTCCAGAAGTGCTGAAAACACAAAAAGGAGGCATACTGCCATCCAAATGTCAATAGCTTTGACATAAGAAACCTAGCAAAGAGAGAAAGAGTGAGCAAATTGAGTTATATTGTTGTGTCCATCAAGAACAAAACCGAATGTCTGATGCTAAATTGTACCATTTATATCAGCTGGAAAAAGAAAGCAACAAGACCAAGACTTTTTTTTAACTTAATAAACATTTTTTTTATTTTTTAATAATTAATTTTTGCAAGTTTGTGTATCAGTCATACATTACAACCTGTGTATATTTTGTTAAAAATTGTTGTCCAATGAAACACAAGACCAAACACATGATGAAGAAAAAATAAGTTAAGTGTAATTTTACCTTCAGTGTAGTATAGGATAATGCTCAAAAAAGTATGAAGTAACATTGAAATATAGATAATGCCACTTACCTTTTAGTTCCATATTTGCTTCACTAAATGTTTTTATTTTGAAATAATTTTAACATTAACAAACATGTTGCAAGAACAGTAAAAAAATAAAAAAATAAAAAACAAATAAAAAACAAACCAAAAAAACCCTCCCAAGTTCCCCAGTTGTTAACATTTGACCAAATGTTATATTTGTCTCTATCTCTATCATTTATGTTTTCCCCTTGAACTATTTGAGTATAATTTGCAGACATGATGGCCTGTTACCCTGAAATACTTACGTGTATTTTCTAAAAGAAAATGACAATCTCCTCCTACATAACTCTAGTATGACCAATAAAATCAGATTGACGTTAATAAAATACTACCATCTAATCCTAAAAGCTCATTCTCATTTCAGCAACTGTCCCAACGATGGCCTTTTTAGCAGAAAAACAGTTTTCGAACCAGTTCCAGGACTTAATCTAGAATTGTGTGTTGCATTTTGGCATCATATCTCTTTAGTCTTCAGTGTGGAATATTTTGGTCAGTTTTTTCTTGCCTTCTGTGACCTTGATATTTTCGATGAGTGTAGACCAAATATTTTCTGAGTGTCTCCCACTTTTAGTTTACCTGATGTTTCCTCATTTTAAACTCAGATTATGGGATTTTAATAGGAAGAGTGATGCCCTGTTCTTCACAGTGTACCATACCAGAAGGCACTGAACGTTGATCAGTTGGTTAAGGTGTTGTCTACCAGGTTTCTCTACTATAAAGATATAAATTGGGACGCCTGGGTGGCTCAGTTGGTTAAGCGACTGCCTTCGGCTCAGGTCATGATCCTGGAGTCCCGGGATCGAGTCCCGCATCAGGCTCCCTGCTCGGCAGGGAGTCTGCTTCTCCCTCTGACCCTCCTCCCTCTCATGCTCTCTGTCTCTCATTCTCTCTCTCTCAAATAAATAAATAAAATCTTTAAAAAATAAAAAAAATAAAAAAAAAAAAGATATAAATTTCCCTTGTGTGGAGATATTTGAAACTACATAGTATCTTCTTACTCTTTAAACTTTCATCCGTTAGACACTGATGACTTTTGCCTGAATCAATTATTACAATTATGATTTCTAAATGTGGGTTTTCTAATTCCATCCACATGTATTAGTTAGCATTCTACAGTAAGGAAAGTTTCTGTCTCCCACATTCATTTATAATAATAATGATTTTGTTTAATGGGTTATAATGCATTAACATCACTATTTTGATGCTCACACTAACTATACAGACTGGGTCAGGCCCTAGAAGTTAGGCCATGCATCCTTTTGGCAAGTCTCCCTCATGATTTGGGGGCTTTCTTACTTTCTGGCACGAGGCATTGCCGACTCATCTGTAATTTCCTATTCCAGTCCTTGATTAAGGCCTTCCTTCCTTCCTTCCTTCCTTGCTTCCTTCTTTCCTTTCTTCCTTTCTCTCTCTTTTTCTCTCTCTCTTTCTTTCTTTCTCCTTTCCTCTAGAATCATTTCTTTAGTGAGGAACGGCTTTTAGAAACCGAGGATCTAGGCACTGGGTGTGCTCGTTGTTTCCTGGGTATCACTATTTCTAGGCCCTCTTAGCAGAGAGAGTTAGGAATTGTATACATACATACACACACGCATCCATAACTAATATATATATTTATATATATATATATCACTGTTATATATAATATGTCACATATTATATATCTGCATATATACAATATATTATAATATATATAACATATCTGTTTATCATCTATCTGTGCATCTTTTTTTTTTCTTGAGAGAGAAAAAGAGAGCAAGAGTGGTGGGGTAGGAGGGGCAGAGGGAGAGAGAGAGAAAGCATTTTAAGCAGGCTCCATGCCCAGCACAGAGTGCAATGTGGGCTCGATATCAGACCATGAGATCATGGCCTGAGCCAAAATCAAGAGTCAGAAGCTTAACCAACTGAGCCACCCAGGCGCCCCTCTCTGTGTATCATTTATCTATCTATATTTAAAACATGAATTCCCACTGGCATCTATAATTCCAATTCACTACCACAGGGTTCACTCTAGCTTTCACCTTTTTGATCGATGTAACACTTTCTCAGACAGCGACAAGCTTGTCTCTCATTATCTTTAACATATATTTAAAGAGTCTTCCTGTATGTAACTAATATCTTAATTCTGCTGGTCACCTCCAGCCTGAGCCCCATTAACCCCAGATGCCTTACTGGCTCTGGCTTCACACAGGAAGACCCCACTGGCCACCTTGGTCTTGACCTCCTCCTTGACCCATGGACCCAGGTCCTGCCAACCCCAGCCAGCCTCCTTCACCCTCACTACCTCGTTAGCACAGGGTCTTGCTGTTTTCTGCCTCGTCAAAGATAAGGAAGAGAAGATAAAGAGAAGAAAAAATAAAGAACAGAGAATTATTTTTCCTACTATTTTTAAGAGAAAAAAAAACCACAAAGAAGTGAAACAAAGAGAAGCATAAAAGGAAGAAATATGTCCCTGTTTCTTAGAAACAGATTCATACAGACTGAAGACCTTTGGAGGAACAATTCAGTAAACTTTAAGAAACTGCTTTAATTTTTCTCTCAGCTTAACAGGGCAGTGATTTGAGGATGTAATTGGACAAATGTTGCTGTATATGTCAATTGCTTAAGGATGAAAAATTTCTGTAAGTTTTAGTATCCTTTCTTATTGTATATGTGTCTGTATTACACACAGTGTTATATCATGATAGCAATACTGGTAAAATCATAACCTTTTGTGCTATGAGCAAGAGCCGTTCATTTTGTTGGGTACCTTAGACACATCAGTTAGATGTGGGGAAAAAAATTCTCTCATTTGCCAGGAATGAGATTAAGAATGAAAGATATTTATGTGAAATAATTTTTTTTTTAATTTTTCCTGGGAAATGGACAATTACCTAAAACTTTGCTTCCCCACTGATAGAAACAAATGTCCCTTCCCAAGAAGTCGAGGAGAGCAGAACTCGAGGCTAGATGTAAGCAAAGATGTACTAACTACTTCTTTGGACTCAATGCACAGTTATCTTAAGGATCAAAACCTTACACTTTGGAAATTTGACTGTTTCTGTGCTGTTTGTATATTCTGTATTTTTTTTCCTCTCTATTCATTCTTAATATCTAGTGGTGTTTTTGTCAATATCAACCTGTGGAAATCTTGATCAAATTTAGGCTGTGGTTTAAAAGGGGGAAAGTGGCTTACTCTTCAGGGGAAATCTATGTTGGGGAGAGCAATAAATAAAGGACAAACCTCTCTCCCCCCTTCTCATTTGGCCTTTTTGGTCTCAGGCTCGACTTTGCCCGAGTCTGGTTCAGAATCCCACGGCACTTGCGGGCTTACCTGAACACAGTATCTTGTAAATGCTCATGCTTGTTCTTTTTCTGTTGAGATTGTGAACTCTTTGAGGGCAGATGTCATCTCTGAGTTGTTCACCACCACAATACTGTTTGGCATGTGTGTACATATTCGCTAAATAAATGGGCAGATAAACTAAGGTGTACAATGTTAAAATACAGGGGAAGAATGAATCACAGATGATGATTCATGTGGAGATTCACTTTTGAAGTGATGCTCTGTTCATACCTTGGGTTGGATTAATTCTCTTTTAAAAAGAGGCCATTTCTTGACACTTCCAACGGTGTCAACTTACATATGAAATATGTCAACAAAGGAGCCCTCTGCATCTCCTCCACTTATTTTAAATGTGACTTCTGTTTATCAGAATGACCTCTACTGAGCAAAGACAGGTATGCCCTCATTTTATTCCAGTGCTTGCTAAGTGTCCAATTGTTTATAAAATATAGATTTAAACCTCATAAGTTCTGCAGTTATGCCAAAAATCTTTGGCTGCCCTCAAATACATACTGTCCCAAAAGATAAAATACAGATTTCAAAAGCGCTGTCTCAAGCTACAACATTCCTGGAAGAATATTACTCATAAAGTATGTGCTCATTCTTTAACAACCTGAATCTATAATGACATGAACCGGAGATAAATCAGAAATTTAATTTCCATGTTAATCCAATGAATGTCTTCAATGACAACAGAGATATGCAAACATCATTTATGCCTGTTAGGGTTCTGCTAATTGTGAACAACTCCCGAGTGTTGAGCCTAAAGGGCCTACTTTACTCATCTTCTTCTCTGACCTTCTTCACCAAATTCAACTCTTTTTCTCCTCCTCCACCCTCATTGCCCATCCAAATGCAGCAAACTTGGGACCTGGGAGGTTTGGAACTCTAGGGCTAATAACTAAAATATGAACAGCGGTTCTTACTCCAGCCCATGCCCAACATATTCGTGACATACAACACACCCCATGTGTTTCAGATTTATCACTTTTTTTTCCATCCCCTACTGGTTGCTATTCCTTGGGGCATTCTCACTCCAATCTGGTTCATTCCTCTGGACTACCATTTCAACAGTCCCATAGTCCAATGTGCTGTTGGAACTCTGATTCAATTTTAAGCAACAATCTCTCCTCAGTATTACTCCCTGAATACAAAAGTATGAGAAAATAAAACCTAAACATTTATTAGTTAGATGCACCAGTCAGGGGGACCTTTGTACTAGAGACCTGTTCAAAGCCACCATATTGAAGACTGCTTCTTTCCTGGAGCTTGCTCTTCCCATGGCTCCCGTGACCCAGGTTCTTCAGGTTTCCCTCCCTCAGGTCTACCACACTCTGCTTTGTGGGCCCTTCCTCCTCATCCTGAGTTCCTCAGGGATACAGTCCAAGCACTCTTCTATTCTAACTGTGAAGCTTCTCATGAGTCAACTTCATCTATTACCATGGATTCAATTTCTCCTCTGTGCTTATGGCCTCCAAATCTCTCTTTGCTGATTTGACCCTTCTCTAGCCAGGTTCTTACTTGACTGCACCTTTTGGATGTTTCACACACCTCAAATTTACTCTAACTAAAAATGAAAGTTATGAATCTCTACCAGGCTCCACCAGACAAACAACAAACTAACATAACTGCTTCCTCCTTCTCTTCATTGAAAGGTTACACTGTGTTTGCAGTTGTTCACCCCCACACTAGGAGTCCTCTCATTCTCTCATATCAAAGACCCACCTGTTAATTATACTTTCTTGCTATTTCTCAAATTTATCATTTTCTATTTTCCATCCTTCCTACTGCCATCCCAGTGATCTCAACCACAATGATCTGTTCTTCAGTCCCTCAAATCTATCCTTGACACAACAATAAATGATTATTTTAAAATCCTTCCACTTAAAACTCTTCATTTGCTTTCAATTAATTGAAAGTCTCAAGTCTGTTTTATAGTGTATAAAGCCCTACATGGTTGGCCTCCAGCTTATTTCTCTTACTACAGGCATTCAATCTTTCTTTTTTTTTTTTTTTTCTCATTCATTGAACACCATTGAGGTACCCAAGTTTGGTTCTTAGTGTTTTAGTTATGGAGATGAGTAAGATAAATAAGATCCATCTTTAATGGAACTTACATTGAATTTGGGGAAAACATACAATAAAAACACAAAGGTAATTTAAAAGAAGTGCAACAGAGAAACCACAATGGGGTAATGGGAAGAGTTGGACAGGGTGAAGGGGGCTATGTTAGATGAGGAGGGTCAGTGAAGGCCTCTGAAGATATGATAATTACCATCTTATGCCACTTTCTTACTTGCTTATTATATTAACTATTCTTCCCTTCTTTTATTTTTTGGAACCTGAAAGCAACTGACAAGCAATTGATAGCAGGTTGTATTCCCTGTTATTTCTGTCTGGAAAACTCCTTCTTTTGGGTAACTGCCATTTGTCCTTCAGGTCTCAGCTTAGACAACACATTATTAGGGAACCTTCTCCAAATGCCAGGACAGCCTTTCTCACCTTCCTACCTCCCCTTTCCTCATAGAAACCTTTTCCCAGGTCACTCACTACAATTGTAATTATATTTATTTGTAAGCAGGTCTTACAAGATGACTGCTGGATAGCAACACTTGAATGTCCCACCTTCAATTAACTATTCTACTCCACAATCCCTAAGTGCTTTCTATTTTTCAAAAACTTTGGTTAAGGTGATACAAAAATGAATATGTTCTTGAAGATTTCAAAGTGAAATATCTATACTGCTGTTTTAACAAACTGTGTCTAAGCAAACACGAAATAATTCATCTCATTGTTGACCTTGCTCCACTGCACTGACACGATCCATTTATGTATCTTTCTCTTTTTAGGCTAATATATCCGATGAGCTGAGACAAAGGCCAAGTCTTTCCCATCTTGATATTTCTAGGACCTAGACTGTTCGTCATACTATGTGCTCTCAGGTCATGTTGAATTGATTGAGTCACGTAGAACGACTTCAAATCACTGGCCATTTATTATTAGAGAAATAATTATAATAATTAACATGTTAGGAAATGCCCTTGGTAGTATCCATGGAACTACTGAGTCTTCTTAGTAGTTGTCTAAAAATAACACTTTTAATCCTCACAATCACTGAGGAAACTATCCCCATTTTAAAGATGAGATTTAGGCACAATAAAAGAGCTTGCTTAAGTAAAATAACTTGTCACATAGCGACTGTTATGGACTGAATATGTCCTTCCAAAATTCAGATGTTGGAATCTAACCCCCAAGGGGATGGTATTAGGAGGTGGGGCCTTTGGAAGATGATCAGATTGTCAGGGTAGAGTCCTCATGAATGATGTTAGTGCCCTTGGAGAAAGGGTCCCAGAGAACTCCTTTGTCCCTCTACCATGAGGGGACACGGCTAGAGGATCACCGTCTATGAACCAGGAGGAAGGCTCTCACCAGACACTGAATCTGCCAATGTCTTGGACTTGGCAGGACTTCTCAGGTTCCAGAATTGTGAGAATAAATATCTGTGGTCTTCAAGTCACCTATTCTATGGTCTTCTGTTACAGGAGCCTGAACCAATTAAGACAGCTACCAAGTTGCAAAGTTAGATTTGAATATAACTCATCTGGCTCCAAAGCCCATAAATTTAACTATTACTTTCTGTCCTCTGCATCTTAATATTCCAGCCTCTTTAACTTTTATCTAATAGTTAAGACTAAAATCAGTATGCAGAATACATATCATAAAGTCCTCTTTATTTGCTGGTTCTGATCCTAAAATCTGGCAAACAACTTCCTAGGTAACGTAGAAAAGGAGACATGAGCATTGTATTTACCACATAAAAACAAACTAGTTGCTCTGAGGAAGCAAAACTAGATTAGGAAAACATTTTATCCTCTGAAATGCAATGAAAGTCCCCTCGACGACACTCTTACATTAATTATAATGAAGTGTTTTCATGAGCTGGGAAACCACTGCCTACTTGCCATGTGATAATCTAAGAAGACATCAGCTTGATGAATTATGATTTGAGTATGCAGAGCTAGGTTACTGCAAGGCCTTGTCTTTTTCATTCTAAAAATGTTTCATAATGTAAGGAGAGGAATATAAGCATCATTATGTTCTATAGACTTCTTATGCCATTTTTTCCAGAAAAATTATGCATTCATTCTACTTTTAATGTTATCATTAGAAAATAGAGACAGTCTGCTTTTTGTGTCCCAATTATATATATATATAAATATATATATTTATATATAGTATATTCCAAATGTAGATGTGTATCTATATGTATTCCAAATGTAGATGTGTATGTATGTATATATATATATATATATATACACATACATATATATACACATACATATATATATTCCAGATATGGATATATGTGTATATATATTCCAAATATATGATAATGATTATATATATATATGGATTTTATCATTATCAGTCATCCGATAAAGACCGGAATCAAATTTATCTTGACTCTAGGAAGCAATCATGTTCTGGGAGTTCGTCTAAGCATGAATTTCTATACATCTACCTTTCCAATGATGCAAGGAAGTGGGCACCAGGAGGATTCAAGCTAGGATAGCATACAGTAACCAACAGTCCCGAAATCTCACTGGCTTGAAACAAAGAACAGTAAAGGACACGGCATGTCCACTTTGAGTTAAAGGGTGACTCTTGTCACTGTCACTCTCACTGACCTCAGCTGACAGGGCGATCACTATCTGGAACACTGGCAGCGGCAACAGTCGAGGAAAACTGGGCCCTGACGGCTCTCATGTTGGCTAACAAATACTTGGGGCTAGCAGTGGTATAGGTCACCGTGCCCAAAACTCCTGAGCCAGCACTACTCACAGTCCGCCCCACCACGGAACGATGAGGCGCAACCTTACCCTGTGCCTGGGAGGAAGAGAAAGCCAGCATGAGTGGCAGAGGGAGTAGGGGTGGGAAGGTTCCCACTATTTTTATGTTTGAAACAGAAACACGGATTCCTAGAGGCACAGGATTGCGGACAGTGTGGATTATGATTTGATCACTGTTTATGATATCTTCCTAGAGGACTACAGCAGCTTTGTTAAAGAGCAAAACTCGCCGCTTTATTAAAAAAAAAAAAAAAAAAGCTGTTAATTAATTAAAGTGTGGCATAGAAGTGCAAACCTCCCTTGATCTTCAGCCAAAAATTTCTTCAAACCTTAGTGTCAGGTCAAATTTCAATACCATCAATTGTAAAGGGGTATAAATAGAGTCCAGGTAGCATTCTGAAGCACAAACTTAATCTAAGAGAGATAATAGATTGACCAGCTGGTGGAGAGTAGAGACAGGCAGGCTGCAAGCCGAACGTAGGCATGGCAATGAGTTCGCTTGTGCTACAGCGTATGGAATTCACCTCACCAGTTAACCATAATGCTCATCTCCACCCCTTAATAACTACACCAGAACACTTTGTGGTGTAATTTATTTGTGCCTATGGCCTCTGAAGCCGTTTGCTTTTGTGTTCTCTAATTAAGAGGAAGAGATGAGTTGCATTTATCTCAGACAATCCTTCATAAATACATTTACTTTTATGCTAGCTTTCGGTAGGATTATTGAGTAGCAACAATTTCAGAATACATTCCTTTACAAGTACACTGGGTGAGTTGTATTACAAGCAAGGCACCAAATGGTATAGTCAAGAAGTCTGGCAAGATACATGCCTTTACCTTACCCTGCATAAATGTGGTTAAAACAATTGCCTCCTGAGACTGATAATGCCCCACACTAGAGCTCATCGATGACAAATGCATTAGTGGGTAAATATTTATTAGATTATAACCCAGACTACTTATTTATAGTAAATTATACTTATTAAATTATAAATTATAACCCAGACTACTGTTAGTCAATAGCTTATAGAAATAGAATTTTAAAATGCATTTACAAGGAGCACAACTTAAATTTAAGAATAAGGAGTGGATTCAACCAGAACCAGGAGTTGGCATCACAAAATCTCATATAAACCTACATGTTGGCCCTCTAGGGAAGTAAAGGAAGGTAGGTTTTCCAGGAACCACTTGAAAGTGAATATTTTATCAATTCTTTTCTCAATCTAAATTTGCTTTTTATTTGAGAAAGAGGCATAGCAAAACATCACAGAGTATTGCTTTTGATTAGCTAAAATAGCCCTTCAACCAGGATGATTTTTCTCCCTTTAATGACAGTCAATCCTGATGGATACTCCCAGTTCCTTGGAAATGTAAAGGAAACTGTGAGGAGCAGTTCTGGCTGTGGAATGGACAAATGACTCAAGCATTCAACTAGATGCTTTTCTTCTGAGATATGCTGGAAGATTTCCTGCTTGTGTTACGGCTTCCGCCCCCCCCACCGGGGATTTAATTTCAGATCACAATGACTATTCCTTAATCTTGGTTTTGTAAAATCCAGATTGTAGTATATTTAATCCTGCATTTCTCCCTAGTGTAAAACATATATGAGAACTTTGTGTTTTGTAATTTGTCTAGGAAAAAATATTAGTCGCAAAATCATTTTGAGCTTCCTTCCAGACCTAAAGTGAGAGAGAGACAAGGGAAAGAATAAACAATGTTTTAGAAACAGGTGTTAAAGGAGAATGAAGTGGCTGTTGAAAAAGTGAAAGAAGCTGTCTGGAGGACTGCCTTCTTGGAACACTAGGCAGTGGATCACACAGTACAAGGTTTTGTGAGTTGGACATTTATCATCCCAGAGGGCTGCTCACAACAGCGGAGTCCTTACGATGTCGCATTCAAACTGATTATGATCCTTGTAACCCTTAGTGAATGAATGATACTTTGAACACAGTATTTATTTTCCACATAAAAGTTTTTATTTTAAGAGATGAAATCGTAAGAGAACAGAGCTGTAGCTTTCCTAAGTAATGGACTTGGCCAATCCCTCCAGTCACCAGATGAGAAAAGTACAACCAAAAAGGCTAAGGGATTTTGGAAAGCTCATCTCGTTATCTCTGACTTCTGCTTCAATTCTGGGAATTTTACCATCGTCTCTTCTACAGGACAAGGCTCTGATGTTTACCGTTTATATGAAATGAAATCTAGATATCGCAGCAAATACTTCTTAGGTGCATACTATTAGTTACTGGGATTTCTTACTATATTATCTTTTTTAACTGCTCTGTTAAGGTTGAATTCTGTGACTTCTCTCTCCTCCACATTTTTGTACTGGAGGCTTTGCATGTCTATAACATCATCTTTATTTTAACCATATACTTACTTTATCCCTTTATCTCTGAGGTCAAGACCTTCATTGACAACTTCAAATAGGAATTACAAAGACAGAGAAAGCTTGTTAGTTGCTTAAGGACACTGATGTTGGGACAGCGTTCTTTATTCCGTGGGTGAGGGGGAGTTTTCCATCCATTTTTAATCTGTCGGGAGGGTTTGTGGTATGATTCTAGGATATATGTGAACGCAGTAAAGGGAGTTTCAGACATTATTTAGGTAAAATTGTCTCAAAGTAGCATATACTTGTTTTGTTTTTAAATTTAGTTTGATGCCAAAACCATTGTATTATATCCTATTTTTTTTTAAAATTAAACTTTGTGATTTGATTATATGCTTTTTCCTAATTGTGCCATCAGATTTAAGTATCTGTGCCGTGGTTATGCCTCTATGTCACCTTCAAAGGACATGCTTGATAACTGTTAGTTTTCAGCCTAGTGAGATCTAGTAAGCCTAATAAATGTAGGTTCTAACATTAAATGTAGAACCAGAGATATCTGTCAATTTCTACCCTTCCTATTATAGGACCTACCTTATGTTTAGGAATTACCTGTTTACAGATAATAGATAAAACACTAATAAAATTGGATGACATTCACATGCATTATAGTCTGTGATTTTTAACAAAAAATGGAACGAATAAATGATTCTTTCACTTTCTAGACTTTTTTCTTTTTCTCTGTTTCCTACGTGAATCTAATATGAAACCAAACTATTAGTATATTCAATACATTTTTTAAAAAATTAAATATATTGCTCACATCAAATAGGTATTGTAAGTTAAATATGATTATTAAAATTCATTAAAAATGAACCTACTTGCACCATATTTGTACTGAATGTAACTGAAGTAATTTTAGTTAACTGTATTTTGAATAAATATTAGAATGCTGCATTTAAATGGCAAGGACCAAAACATTACTGACAGTAATAGTTATTGCTATATTAATATGATTACTATGCAGTCCCCTCCCCTCATTTATATTACTGCTGACATTTACAGCTTACTCTCCTTTAAAACTGCAGGGTTTTTGTTTGTTTGTTTGTTTGTTTTTTGAGAATGAGAACTAATTAGATAAGAACACAATAGTGAGTATAGATCTTTCAGTTTTCTTCACATCCCTGTCTTTTCAATGTAATCTCACATATAGATCTTTGTGTGCCCACACAACCATGGTATCCAAATAAAAATATATTAGTTCAATTGATATTTTCTAACATTTGCAATCACTTCTATAATTGATGTCTTTAGGAAGAGTAAAAACTTAATATAAAAGCTATCTTTGTTACATCTTCTAAAACCAATGTTTTCATTATACTATAAGGTAGACACATACAACATTTAATTTTTTTTCATTAATCTGGTGATTTTCAGGGGGAAAATACGGTTCTATACAAGAGTAACTCAATTGAGCTTTTACATTCTCTTAGAAAGATATGAAAAAAAAGACAGACTTTTTTGCTTTTCAAGTTTGGACTAAGTACTAAGTAAATATTTAAAAGTTCTTATCTTTAAATATCTGCATGATATTTACTCATGTACTGATTTAGTTACATGAGGATAGAAATATGTAAAAGATCTTTTGTTCTCTCAAAAATCTATTCGATGGGTTTCACAGACAAACCGAATGGGGAAAAAAAGTCAAAAGAAATTATTCAAGATAAACAGCTTTTGGTGCAGAATTTGAGATTTTCATAGGCTACAGGCTTCTGAGCTTCTGTGAAATATTTAATTGATTATCCACATTTGAAATTTCAAGTGTTTCTTATTTTCTAGCTCTGCTCCAAATGAGATGGCCATAGTGGTGGGGGCAGAGTAGGAGAAATTCACATAGAACTTTCCAGGAATCCCTCCATCTTTCCTCTCTCCATTCCTTTTTCTTCTCTTGTTTTCTTGAGTTTTTACTAATATGACAGAGTCTGGTCTAGGAACGGAGACAGAAAGTTTTAACAAATCATTGTCCCTGAGGTAGATAAGATTATTTGTTGACAGTCCTTTGTTTCTCCTTTCCACTCCAAAGCTACCCTGTGGGTGGAGTACACTCGCCCCCACCCCCTTGACTTTGGGTTTGGTTGTGAGACTTGGAAGACTTAGAAAATAACCAAAGTGACTGTGTGCTAATTCCGAGCAAAAGCATTGCATGCTTCTGCTTGCCTTCCTATTTTCCTGCGTTCCTCCATGAAAAGAGTATGCTACTCTACCTACAGTTCCACATGGCTGGGAACAGACGTGCGCCTACTCCACAGCCTCGACCTAAGCCCATCCAAATCAGCCAATCTCAGACAGACCTGGAAGAGTCAGGCAACTCACAGGCCTATGAGCAAAAATAAATGTGGTAAACCATTGAGACTTGGGATTATTTGTTATGCAGAATAAGTGCAACCTAACTATACTGAAACAATCCTGGGCCCCAAGACTCTATTGTGTTAAGACCTAGGGTTTGGGGGCACCTGGGTGGCTCAGTCCACTAAGCACCTGACTCTTGGTTGCAGCTCAGGTCATGATCTCAGGGTTGTAAGATTGAGCCCCACATCGGGCTCCATGCTTAGCATGGAGTCTGCTTGTCCCTCTCCCTCTGCTCCCCTCCCCACCCCACCCCCGACCCCCAGCTCAGGCACACACCTGCTCTCTTTCTCTTAAATAAATAAATAAATAAATCTTAACAACAACAAGAAAAAGAGCTGGGGTTTGGATGAACTTGGAATCTAGAGATTCCCTGGCCCCTGCCAAGCTTGTGTCTGGGTGTGTGTGTGGGGGGGGTGTGTACACACACATCTGTCTGTTTAACATACTATGTTCAAAGATCTCTGGTATGACAATAGATTTGAAACTCATTTTTAAAACTAAACTAGTGTGTACATGGTGATATTTGTGTACTTCAGCAGATGATATGAAACAAAAAACATGTAAAAAGCTGGACCTTAAAAAAAAAAAAAGCTGGACCTTAGCTGGTCCCTGTGAAAGAGAATGAATGGAGTAGGTCTCCAATAAGACATAACTGCTCTTTGGGAAACGAACGGTAAAGTATATATCATAATGCTGCATAACTGAGATCTTCCCAGAGTTCCCTGGTGTGGAGTCTTGCTAGAACCCATAGCTTCCAAATTAAAATTATATTTTATTCCTTCTACTGATTTTCTGTATTCTGACCCATTTCTATACTTAATAAAAAATATAATTCTCTCAATGCCAAGATTTTAACTAGGTATTAGTATAAATCAAATGTATACTCAAAAATAATTAAATGATTATTATTATCCTCTCTTTCACCCCTGATTAAACCTAAGTCTCCCAGAGAGGATTGCTTTTCCACATCTAAAAAAAATAAAAATAAAAATCACAGAATGTTGAGATCTCAAGAGTTTGAGAGTAAAGGTTTAGGGTGAGTGGGTCTTGCCTTTAATTCAACTGTCTAACTTATTCTGTGTGTGGGGGGCGGGGGTGGGAGATGGTTGTGGGAAAAGGAAGGAGAGAGAAGACTTTGAATATTCAGGTGCATTTCCAACTGGAGGAGGAGGGCCAACCACAAATACATCTTTTTTTCCCTTCTTTCTCGGCTTTCTTTCATTCTTAGAAAAATCATCTCTATTCTGCTTCCTTATCCATCTATGGTTTTACTCCCTGAAATCTGAGGCCTGAGTGTCCCCTGTCAGAACTTTGGAAGTTCTGACTTTTTTTTTTTAACATTTTATTTATTTATTTGACAGAGAGACAGAGAGAGCACAAGTAGGCAGAGCGGCAGACAGAGGGAGAGGGAGAAGCAGGCTCTCGCTGAGCAGGGAGCCCGACTCAGGGTTTGATCCCAGGACCCTGGGATCATGACCTGAGCCGAAGGCAGCCACTTAACTGACTGAGCCATCCAGGTGCCCCAGGTTCTGACTTTTTGACAATCCCATGTGGCTGTCTTATAAACATCTCAAAGTTAACATGTTCAACCATAGATTAGTTACCTCCCCCAATCTTCCTCATTAATTAACTATTACCACTACTTGCCCAGTTACCTGAATGCTGCCATCGACTCCTGCTTTTCCCTTACTCCTCAAGGTCCAGTTCATGAGCAAATCCTGTCTTTTTCACTTCCAAATGCATTTTTTTTAAAACACCCACCTCTTTCTAAATCCATCTCCTACTCTCCACCTCTACTGTTACGAATCTAGCCTGACCATCATCTGCTCTAGACTACAATAGTTTGCTTGGCAGTTTCTATGCTTCCACATTCCCTCCCCCTTCTATCTGATCTTCAAATAAAAGTCAGAATGATTACTCTTCTCATTAAAATCCTTCCAAAATCTACTCAAAATAAACCTGATCTTTATCAAGGTTTATAAAACCCTCCATTGACATGGCTCCATGATCATCACCATTTTTTCTCACTCATTCTTCTCCAAGCACAGTGTTAGGGAATGTCCCTAACATTATACAACTTAGAAAAATTGCTGGCAATAGACTGTATTGTTACCCCCTTCTGGTCACCTAATGCAAGCACCACAGAAACACCAAATAGCTCCACGTTCCAAGAGATGAATCACAGGAATCTTCTTGCTTTGGGCCGTTACACGCTTGATTTATTATGACACTGTAGAGGACAATGCAACAGGAAATATCAGAGAGGAATCTGATCTCTGTAGTTCTCAAGGTGCTGGCTAAGGTATATCTTTTGAGATTTTCTACCCTGAGTCTTACTTGACTGATTTCCAAACTCCTTCGTATCCGCAGGAGATGCATTGGCACACAGGCTGGACAAAATACTAAGCAATTATAATAAATTCGTGCTTTATTGTTTCTTCCTCCTCTGTCTGATAATCCTCTTCGCTTCCTGAATTTAATTTTGTTTTCCTACTTCCTAGATTTTGTCAGTAAGAGAATGGTGGATATTTCAGCGGCAAGACTTTCAGGCATCCGAGGGTTCTTTTGTGAGGTTGAGAATATATCAGGTCTTAAGGTGTATGATTTAGCCATCTGTTCCTAAAGGCAAGTGTGGGCCCTTGCCTCTTGCCTTTCTAGCCCCCCCAAATCACAGAATCAGAATTGCATTTTTCAAGAGATTTTCTACTTTTTGGAATTATTCTTCCCAATAGATTAACTCTTGTTGTTTATCCTGGGTCTTCAGTGTCCGCCTTCCTGAATTTTAATGTAGGTAGCTGAATATGCTCAACCTCCCATTCCCTAACTATCACAAAACCTGGCTTGGATGGTTAGGCATCTGCCTCTGGCTCAGATCACGATCTCCACGTCCTGGGATCGAGTCCCACGTTGGTCTCCCAGCTCAGTGGGGAGTCTACTTCTCCCTCTCCCTCTGCCTCTCCCCCTGCTTATGATCTCTCTCTCTCTTAAATGAATAAGTAAAAAATCTTAAAAAAAAAACCTAAAATGATATTGTCACTCTCTCTTAAGATATCATTTTGTTAATCAGTTATTTTTGTGGGTCCGAAATAAATCTGTTATCACATTTCTAGAGGTCATTGTCTCTATGTCTGGAGAGATGTAGAGGTTTTGTGTGCATTTATGTATATAATTGAGCTCATGGTTGAAAATTTATTCCTTCCCTGAGATCACAGTGAAATTAAAGATTTTTAAAAATGTTTTCCTATGTCTTAAGAAAATGAAGCCATCCCAAGATTTTCTTTCCTTTAAAAAACAAAAACAAAAACTTGTGTTTTAATTTTGTTTTTGTTTTTGTTTTTTTAATTTGTTGCTTTCTTTATTTCTGCTTCCTCCACTCTGATCTCCATGCTCTCCAATTCTGCCTTAATGTTTTTATTCAAATGTCTTTATACTGTGTCTCATAGAAGCTGTAGTTTTCTGAAACGGAGCATATTGTTCTCTTCTTTTGTTGACAACTTACAGAAGAATGAGCTTTCATTTCTGTTTAGAATTTGAAGAAAATCAATGAGTAAACTGGCAATTTCCTTTACAAATTGACTATGGGACTTCAACTATTACTCAGAGTCCTTGAGACATTTATACATATATATATAGGCATTGAGACTTATTAGTTTAATCTTATAAGCAGATCTGTAATTTTCACTTGAATAATATTTTATAAAACACTAGTTGATATGGATCATTTTGAAAATTCAATTAAGTATTAATAAAAGTAGACCTTATTTTGCAAGACAGCCATTAGATTTTATCTAGGCAGTGTGAGCATTGTTAAAGATCAAGTCTTCCTATTTGAAGTAACTTTTTTAGTGATAAAATGTCCTGCCATCAACTTTTATTTATTTAGGTATTTTAATCTAATAAATTGAGTCATACAATGCAATTCATGGTAAGAGTTAAGGAAGCCATGACAATAGATTTATAATTTGCTTGGCATTACAGGTAGATAGCATCAAATGCACAAGAAAAGTTAATATAATTTTACTACATCTACATCATTGTAATGAAAATAATAGTGAAGGTTGTTGGAAGCTAGACAGGATTACTTAATTTGGATAGTAGGAATTTTTTTTAGAAGTCATTTAGGAGAGGAAAAGAATTTTCTATTGCTATTTGCTAAATGGATTAAAAGAGTTTCCTATGTTTTATTTCAGCATATGTTTTAAAAAGAAATATTGGGGCTTTTTACAAACCTCATAGAACAGTTTATTTTAATTCTGGCAGATCCACATGGACTAAAATCATGATATTGGATAAACTTTCCTTTTTATTGACCTATGGCAACTTAAAAGCCAAAAAGGGAAAGAAAAACAAACACAAAAATAATAAGTGCTATATACAGTACTATGGACACCCTCATACAATACTTGTGGGAGTGTAACTGCTGTAAATTTTTCTGGAGGGATATTTGGCAATACACATCAATACATACAGCCATCAGTGTAGTGACTCCAGTTCTAAGAATTGATACTAAGGAAAAAAAGCAAAATATATGTAAAGCTATACACACACACATATATATTCATGAATATAAATAACATTCATCATATAAATGTTCATTATTGTGTTAGTCCTAATAGTAAGTATATTACTACAGTGCATCCATACAATATGACAAAAGTTGATAATTACATATATGTGAATTTTCTATGTAAAAATATTATATATCTATAAATATTTGTGCAAATATATGTGCATGTCCCTTTGGTGCACTTACCTTTGGTAAGGAGGCTCGCGATCCTGAGCTCTGTGTGGTCATAGTCAGCACAGTAGTTATTCCCAAGGCTACCCTTGCTGGCGCAGCATCCATATTGATCCAGAATGAAACCCAGGATAGAATAACGATCAGGAGACTGGGAATGTACATCTGGATCAGGTAGTATCCCATTTGTCGTTCAAGATGGAATCGCACTTCTATACACGTAAATTTTCCTAATTGGTTGTAAAATAAATGCAGCAATTGGTAAAAATAGGTCTTTGTGATGACATCAAATGTCACATTTTTCCCCCCATATTTTGTCCTAAAATTTTCCATTACAATGTAAAGGGATCCTAAATCACATATACAAATTGGTTTCTGAAAAATATTTTTCTTATTTTTCTGCTGGCATCTGGAAGCAACACGAGAGTACACTTTCCAGGAAATAGTATGTCATCTTATTACTTCACATTTGGGGACGCCTGGGTGGCTCAGTCGGTTAAGCCTCTGCCTTCAGCTCAGGTCATGATCCCAGGGTCCTGGGATCGAGTCCCACATCGGGCTCCTTGCTCAGCGGGGAGTCTGCTTCTCCCTCTGCCTCTGCCTGCCACTCCCCCTGCTTGTGTTCCCTCTCTCTCTCTTTCTCTCTCTGACAAATAAATAAATTTAAAAAAAAAATTATTACTTCACATTTGGTTAGCGTTTCATACTTTGAAAGTACTCAAAGATATATCATTTCACTTGATTCCAGCAACTGTTTCGGAGATAGGAGAAATGCATATCTACTATATAAAGACCTTCCTTACTCATTGATTCTGTCGCCCGGTACCTTTTAGTACTTATTGAGAGCCAGGTGCTATTTGTTCCAGAGGCCTTTATATTTGTTTTAAATAAGTGCTAAAGGATAAATTCAACTGAAGACGAATAATTTCTTAAATGTAATTTATGTAAGTTAATTTATGCATTAATAATTTGGAAACTATTAATGCAAAAAAGAGCAAAACATGCTATTCTCTATCAATAAATTTGAACATAATTTAAAAATGCACTTACTAATAAAAAACCTGAGATATATGTGTTCTATATATTCATGCCCTGTGTCTCTATTATGGTAAGTAATTAATAGAGGAATAAATTATGTCTTAATTAACCATTTTGTTGATATCTCTGCTTATCCTCTGATTATACTCCCTACTACCATGACCATGGTATCTCTCCTTAAAATAATTGTTTATCTGAACAACCAAAATCTTGGTTTTATTCTCTCCTTATTCTAACTATGTTAAGAAAGATAAGGTCAGTGAATTAACATGCTGATCTTTTTTTAGGTGACATTCTCTGGTCCAGTTGTGAAAGAGAATCAAAGAGCACATCCAGGAAACTTGCTAGTGTATTTTTAGATAGGTTTCAGCGCAAAACTTCCAGGCTTGTGGCTTGAGCCACGTGCTACCGTGATTCATGAGCACAGCCACTGGATAAAGGGATGGATGAGATTCCAGGGCTTAAAATTCCTAACAAAGTTTCAGAAACTCTGGGAAAGTTGGATTCTACCCTTAAGTGTTTAGGGATCAGAAACATACATGCAAACTATCCTTTTATATCAATTTATCAACTACATACAGAATGCCTAAAAATTCTTAAAATATATGAATATACTTTAGATTTTTAAGACTTTACTAAAATACAAAATTTTTTAAATAATGAAATAGGGCAAGAATAACTGAACTATTTTCATGATATCACTGTTAAATTATCCAAGTAATCTCAGGGCACCTGTGTTGGGGTTAATATAGAGCATGAAATCATTCCTAATACCTGGCTTGCTAAAAGGTAACACGGAGGCCACTGAGGGCAAGGGAAGGTTTTGGAGAAGGGTGTAGGCCTTTGGAATGCCAAGGCCTGCGTGACCACTCTGCCATAGGAATGTAGTGGGGAGTTGCCTTTCCTGAAGCTTTCTTAGCCCAAACAGCTGCCCTGTGATCTAAAGAGATATATGCATTGTCCCTTAGGCTATGTTTAGCAGAACTCATAGAACACGCAGGTTAGCATATCGTATCTTTCCAGTAAACAGATCCTCCTCGTTCCAGTAAGGCCCCTTCTCCCACTTTACATGCTTGAGAAACAGTGATAAAGATTTATGATTATCCTGAAGGACCAATAAAGGTGGGAGCGAAGAAGAGCAAAGGGTCTTTGTCTCTGAGCGTTGACCACCCCTTGCTTTCTCCTCTCTTTCACAGAAAAGTCTGGAATAATCTTTCATCCCTCAGTACAGGGATTGCTGGCCATTCCCAGCACGCCTGGGTAGCACAGTCGGTTGAGCGTCCAAGTCTTGGTTTCAGCTCAGGTCATGCCCTCAGGGTCATGGGATCAAGCCCCCCTCCATCAGGTTCTGCACTCAGAGTGGAGTCTGCTTAAGAGTCTCACTGCCTCTCCCTCTGCCCCTATACCCCCTCCAACCTCCCGCTCTAGCTGGCTCATGGGCATGTGTGTGTGCTCTCTTTCAAATAAATAATATGTAAATCTTAAAAAAAATAAAAAAAATAAATTATCCAAGTAATCTCATGATGAAATTGGTAATAATTACTAACCATTTGGGTACTTTGAATAGATTCTGTAAGGTTCATGCAATTCTCAAAAAAAAAAAAATTGCCTTATAAAGAGTGTTTTCATAACTATCACTGGGAGGAAAAATAATGGTATATTGTATATACATATATATAAATAAATATATAGCACATGGGTATGTGTGGCTCTAGAGAGAAAATGAGTAAGTGATGCAAGTTCTGACCTGGTAACCCTGGTACAACAAGACTGGAGCTTCTTCAAGCACGTTTATATTTTAACTGTCATTTTACTTTATTTTAATTTATTTAATTATATATTTTACTTTTCAGACTTAAAGTTTATTTCTTTCAGGTGACTCAAAATTTATTTTGATTTATTGATTCATATTCTAGTTACAAATTTTAAAAAATCTGCATTCTAGTCTCAATTCTCCTTCAAAAAAAAAAAAACTAGAGACAATATAAACCATATTATTACAATTCATTGATAAAAAGACAAATAATCCAATATAAAAATGGGCACCAGATGACAATTTTATAGCATTCGAGCTATTTATTTTTGGTTGTCCATGATTTGCAATTAAAAGTATCCTGGCTGTGGGGCGCCTGGGTGGCTCAGTTGGTCAAGCTTCGGACTCTCGGTTTTGGCTCAGGTCATGATCTCAGGGTCATGAGATCCAGCCCCAAGTCCAGTCCCGGCTCAGCATAGAGTCTGCTTGAGATTCTCTCCCTCTCTTTCTCTGTCCCTCCCCCCCCACCCCCCTGCTTGTGTGCTCTCTTTCTCTGTGTCTCTCTCCAAAATAAATAAATAAATAAATAAAACCTTTAGGAAAGAAGTATCCTGGCTCAGACGGATGAAGCAAAAAAGGAAGGAGAATCAAATTATTAAAATCAGGTATGAAAGAGGGGACATTACTATTCAGAGAAATTAAAGGATGATAAAGAAGTATTATGAATAACTGTATACCAACAAGTGGAATGTCTTAGATGAAATGGACAAATCTATAGAATGACACATATTACTGAAATTGATTCAAGAAGAAATAGAAAATCTGAATAGACCTATAAAAAGTAAAGAGGTTAAATTAGTAATCTTAAAACTTCGCATGAGGAAAAACTGAAGACCTCTGTTAAACATCTAAAGAAGAATTAATAACAATCCTTCTTCATAAAATCTTCCAGGAACTAGACAGCAAGGAATAATTCCTAACTCATTCAATTAGCTCAGTATTACCCTGATAGTAAAACCAGACAAAGACATCGCAGGAAAAAAAGTATATAGACAATGTCTCTTGTGAATGTAAATGTAAAATCCCCAGAAAAATACTAGCAAACTGAATCCAGCAACATATGGAAAGAGCTATACAACATAACAAACCAGAATTTATCATGGAATGCAAGCAAGTTTGGCTTAATGTAATACAAGTCAATGTAACACACTATATAAATAGAACAAAAACAAAAACTATATGATCATCTCAATAGAAGTAAAACTGTCAAAAATCCAATAGTCTTTCATAACAAACACACTCAACAAACTAGAAACAGAAGATAATTTCCTCAACTTGATAAAGGGCATTTATGAAAAACTTATAGATGATACCATACTTAATGGTGAAAAGCTGAATGCTTTCCTACTAAATTCTGGAACAAGGCAAAAATGTCTTCTCTTGCCACACCTATTAAACATTGTACTGAGAGGTTCCAGCCAGGATAATTAGGGCAACAATTAAGGAAAAGGTATTTAGATTGAGAAGGAAGTAGCAAAACTATCTCTATAAGGAGAAGATATTACCTTGCATAAAGAAAATCCTAGAGAATTCACTAAAAATCTAGTTGAACTGCTGGGTTCAGCAAAGTTATAGGATACACTATCAGTGTACAAAAATCAACCGTGTTTCTATATGCTAGCAATAATCAAAATAATTGAGCAAACAATTCCATTTACGATAGAACCAAATAAAATAAAATACTTATAAATAAATTTAACAAAAGAACTGTAAGGCTTCTACACTAAAAAATACAAAACACAGCTGAACAAAATTAAAAAATTGGAACAAAATGGAAAATCATTCTGTAGTCATTAATTAGAAGACTAAATATGGCTAGATCAGAATACTTCCCATATTGCTCTACAAATTCATTGCAATCTCTATCAAAATTTCAACTGGCTTTTATGCAGAAATGTACAAGCTAATCCTAAAATTATTATGGAAATTCAAGAGATCTAGAATAATCAATATAGCCTTCAGGGTAAAACGAACAAATTTGGTGGACTCACATTTCCCCATTTCAAGACTTGCTACAAAGCTATAAATAACAACAAAATAGGGTAATGTCATAAGTATAGATATGCAGATCAGTGGAATGGAATTGGAAGTCCAGAAATAATCATTTATGGTCAGCTGATTTTCAACAAAGAACTAAGGCTATTCTATAGGGAAATAATGGTCTCCTCAACAGATGGTACAGGGAGAACTTGGTATTCACATGCAAAAGAATGAACTTCTACCTTATCTCATACTATTCAAAATGGATCATAGACCTACATTTAAATGCTAAATTAAAAATTTTTAGAAGGCATAAGAGTAAATCTTTATGACCTTAGGTTAGGCAACAATTCTTTTAAATACGATACCAAAATCACAAATAACAAAAGAAAAAAAATGATCAATTTGGCTTACTCAAAATTAAAAGGTTTTGTGCTTCAAATGACATCGTTAAGAAAGTGAAAAGACAACATACCAACTGGGGAAAAGCATATGTAAATCAACAATAAAAAGAGAAATAACTGACTTAGAAAATAGACAAGGAAATCTAATAAACATCTTTTTCCAAAGAGGATAGGCAAATATCAATAAGCACGTGAAAAGATGCTCATCCTTATGCATTAGGGAAATGCAAAACAAAACCACAATGAGATAGTACTTCACTCACTAAAATGGCTATAATAAAGAAGATGGACAATGACAAGGGTTGGTTAGGATGTGGAGAAGCTGGAATCCTCATTCATTGCTGGAAGGATTGTAAAAAGGTGTGGTTACTTTGAAAAACAGTTTGGTGGCATAGATATACCATATGATCCAGCTTTCCACTCCTAATTCTATACCCAAGAGATATGACATATATCCACCCCAAAACTTGCATGTGAGCATTCATAAGTGGTCCAAAGTTGGAAATACCCCAAATGTCTAGCAACTGGCAAATGAATAAACAAAATGAGGTATATCCATACAATAGAGTACTATTTGGCAATAAAAGGAACGGAGTATTGAAATATGCTACCAGAGGGATGAATCTCAAAAACATTCTTCTAATTGAAAGAAGACTATCACAAAGATCACATGTGATTCCATTTATATAAAGCATTCCCAAAAGTATAAAACTATAGAGACAGAAAGTTGATTAGTGATTGCCTGGAGTTGCTGGATGGGGAGGACTGCTAATGGATATATGGTTTTTGTTTTTTTTTAAATTCAGGAGATAAAATATGGTGGTGGTTGTTGCACACCTCTGTAAATATACTAAAAATCATTGAGCTGTATTCCTTAAACAAGTGAATTTTATAGCACCTAAATTAAATCTCAGTAGAGTTGTTTTAAAAAATTCTTTAGGGGTGCCTGTGTGGCTCAGTCGTTAAGCATCTGCCTTCGGCTCAGGTCATGATCCCAGGGTCCTGGGATCGAGCCCTGCATCGGGCTCCCTGCTTGGCGGGAAGCCTGCTTCTCCCTCTCCCACTCCCCCTGCTTGTGTTCCCTCTCTCGCTGTATCTCTCTCTGTCAAATAAATAAAATCTTAAAAAAAAAAAAAATTCTTTAGTTACAAGATGAACAAGGTCTGAGGATCTAATATAACATGGTGGCTATAGTTGATAACACTGTACTGTACTGTATAATTGAAATTTGCTAAGAAAGTAGAACGTAAATATTCTCTCACACACAAAAGGGTAACTAGGTGAGGTGATGGATGTGTTAACTAACTTGATGGGGGGAGCCCTTTCACAGTGTATACATACATTAAACCACCCCGTTGTACACTCATTATCCTATTATTTTACGTCAATTATACACCTGAAGGACAAAAAAGCCTTCTTGCTGATACAGATCTAAAGGAAAAGGTTCCTGTTTAGGGTAAATCTGCTCCTCCCAGGGAGCAGGTTGTAATATTCTCACATGTACAGACAAATTGGGAGTTCAAATCCACTTTTTATTTATTATTTTACAAATGTGTATTGAGCATCTATGTACTTCAGCAGAGCCCAGAAAACATAGAAATAGAAAGAATATCTATAATGGTTGGCTTTAAAAACTTTTGGTAATAAGGGAAACAAACCATACATAAGTAAGCATATAAATTAAAGATAAATATTAGACAGTGAAAGCAGTAAGTGGAAGGTGGGATGTGGGTGTTTAACATATACTTGTTATGGAGATGATTTGAGGACTGGTATTTGAGCAGTCCTGAAGAATGTGAGAGTATTCGGTTTGGGATAATTTGGGGAAAGAGTATGTATGTATAGAAATATGTATGTAAGGAAGGAGGTGGGGGGATGTGGTTGCCGGGTGATGGGTATGAAGGAGGGCACCTGTTGTGATGAGCACTGGGTGTTATATGCAACTAATGAATCGTTGAACACTACATCAAAAACTTATGATGTACTATATGGTGGCTAACTGAACATCATAAAAAAAAATAAATTAAATTAAATTAAGTAAAATTTAAATAGCAAAAAAAATAAAAAATAAAAAGAAGAGTATGTGCAGAAAGAAGAGCAAGTACAAAGGCCCTGAAGCAGGAATCAGTGTGGCATATGTAAGAAAACAAACCACTGTGGCCAAATTACAGAGTAAGGGGAAGAGGGATAAGAGGGTCTCGGGGAAATGGGCAAGGGATACCACCAAGTTTGTGGTACTTTGTTACAGCAGCCCTAGGAAACCAGTCCACCAACTTAAACCACTTCTAGAGGCCTCTTAGCATCTCTCTAAAATTTTTTTTTTTTAAAGATTTTATTTATTCATTTGAGAGAGAGAGAATGAGAGACAGAGAGCACGAGAGGGAAGAGGGTCAGAGGGAGAAGTAGACTCCCCGCTGAGCAGGGAGCCCGATGTGGGACTCAATCCCGGGACTCCAGGATCACGACCTGAACCGAAGGCAGTTACTCAACCAACTGAGCCACCCAGGCGCCCTTTTTTTTTTTAAAGATTTTATTTATTTGCATCTCTCTAAAATTTGCTTGTCATTGTAACCACCCCTAGAGAATGGAGCAAGGACACTGGTATTGACCTGCTTGCCCTTTATCTTTGTGTTGAGATGTTAACCTTGAACTACCCAACTACACCTCACCTTTGGGTTAAGAAAATGGCAGTGACTTTTTCACCAGATAGTGTGAATTAATTAAAGAGATAAAAGAGATTAAAGACTTGGCATAGTGAAAGGTCAGGTCACAGTCCTGGAAAATGATGAGCCAAAGAGGAATCATAGTTACTGTAAGGAAATAAGAGCAGCAGTTGATGCTAGTGGGAGGCTGTGGACTAACCACACTGAAGTGATGACTCATTTGTGGGTGGTTTAACAGAATTTGTAGGAATAGGTTAGGCAGCGAGAATAGATATTATGAGAATAGCCTGTGCTGGTTGAGAGAAGTGAACAGATCCCATGAATGTGCAAATATCACATTAAGTCTATCAGTCCTTGACAACAATATCTTATATCTAGCCTCAAAGGCAAAAAGCTACCGTGTCAGTGTGAGTAGTAGGTACTTAAATAACAAAAACTTGAAATGCATGAAATTGTAGCCAAAAAGAGGTTTAGGTAAATGAAGCCTTAAAAAAAAAAAAAAAAAGCAACTTCTTCCATTTTGTTATCAAACACAATGTATATTGCCCAAGAAGAGCTAAAAAGTACATTTTATTGCTCACATAGAAATTAAAGGAACTTTTTTGGAAGCATCATTAATATGTAACTATGGGCTTTTGGCAAAAAAAAAAAAAAAAAAAAAAGATGTAATTGAATACCAAGCATTTCTTTGATCCTATACAAATCAATTATATCACAATATGCATTGAGTCCAAGTATTCATAAATTTCATATGCATTCGTTTTCTGCTCTATGACTATGAAAAACACTAAGCTATAAATAGGTAAAATAATTAACCTACCGCTATAATTAAGAAACACTGAATATCATAAAACCAGAAGTCATAAATGTAATAAAGAATGCTTGACCCCTACCTGTGTTGTAATGTTTAGTGCAGTATCGTAAATCTTTCTCTTCTTTCAGCAGAAACTGGGGCAAAGTGAGTCCTTCGGCCACTTGTACAGGTGCCTCATCTTGCCATTCAAAAATGAGATCATTCATTGTGTACCCAACTAGGCAAAACATAATAAAAATATTTATAGCATAAAAGGGCATTCAAAGAAATCAAATTTTTTAAAAAAAGCTTGTACATTTCACATAGGGTGGGATGACGAGGGTCATCTTAACTCAACAGTTTGAGTTACGCATTGCACGATTCCACCTCACCAAGGTCTACTGAAGTTTATTCACATGGAATACTCATCAAATAATGTAAGAAAATGTAGTAGGTTAATAAAAAGCATGACATGGCATATAGAAACTTCAAAGGACATGCATATACATTCTTTCTTTGGAATGGGCAGCTCCTGGATTAGTTCAACAATTCATTTTGGTTTCACTCCATTAGATAGCCCCTCACCTTCTATCAAATTATTCAGGGCTCTTTCAACAAAAACTGAAATTGTTACTGGTTAGGAGAAGACCTGAACTACAATATCTGTGGGGGAAAGTACCAAGGCTTTTATCTTTCTTGATTTCATCATTAACTATTTTAGTTAACAGCATCTGCTTCTATGTTCCAAATCCCAAAATGAACAAACCGATATTTTAAATAGAAATGTCAGCTATTCAGAGAAAATCAGAGTACAAAGAAAAATTCATGTGGAACAGTTTGTGGAGGAGGAAACTCTTGCACATACTATCAGTGAATTCAGGATAGAATTAGCTAACATATTTTGTGATAAGAAGTCAGCATCTAAGGGCACCTGGGTGGCTCAGTCGTTAAGCATCTGCCTTCGGCTCAGGTCATGATCTCAGGGTCCTGGGATCGAGCCCCGCATCAGGCTCCCTGCTTGGCGGGAAGCCTGCTTCTCCCTCTCCCACTCCCCCTGCTTGTGTTCCTTCTCTCACTGTGTCTCTCTGTGTCAAATAAATAAAATCTTAAAAAAAAAAAAAAGTCAGCATCTTTTAGTAAATGGAAAATTCATATTTATACAGGAGAGGTATCTAAGAAAAGCAGGATTTCACCTTTTCTTTTCTTCCTCTGAATGAAAAGCTATTGAAATATACACTTAAAGCCTGCTGCCAGAGTGGGGAGTCAAAAGTGAATGGAACTTGAGGGGAAGACTATTGTTACAATGTACAACTACCATGGAGGTAGAGAGAGAGAGAAAACACACGATCTGGCTTTTGGACTAAGTCAAGTGGGCAGATAAAGGAAGCTGAAGCTCTAGATTCATAAGCAGCAAGCAAGGGAAATTGTCCCAAACAAGTTATCCTGGAGGCAAGCTGGTATAGTAGGAAAGAGGCTGTTTAGTGTCTAGAAAGAGCTGGTGTGGAGCAGATTTGGCTGGACAGAGCAATGTGTAAGGAAGACAAGATACGTGAAATTGCATCCCAATTTAGACAGACCAATAGAGAAACTTCATTTTGTTTTTATATTCTAAAGGTTGTTTTTTTTTTTTTTTTTAGGGTCTTCTGTAAAAAGAAATGAGCTCTCTGAGACTCCCTCAAAGACAAGCTTTAGTCTCTAATGCCGTTATAGGCAGTATATTTAGCTTCCTCGTGCTAAATAATCATCCACAGAAAGTAATTTAGGCATGGGAAACTCCTAATCAAACTATGCTACTTCCTTTTGGTCCCTAAAATAGTTGTTTGAAAGCAAAGAAGATACTGAGTTGGCATATATAGGGGGTCATTCTTTTGTTCTGAGTAATTTACTTGGATGGTCAACAAAAGTAACTAAATGGTAATTTTGTCTCAGTAAACTTTCAAACGTAACTTAAAAAAAGCAATACTCTTTTACACAATTCAAAGTGTTTTAGCAGTGCTTTCGGTTGGCAGATCTTTATACAAGTCTGAGGATGTGAAGGAGAACAGATTGGCTAATGAGATCAAGGTGGTGAGTTGAACTGCCTTGTACAGTAATCAATTTCACAACAAGAAATAGTTTATTCAGGAAACAAAGACATTAACCCTAATTTCAGCCAACAATCTCATACGGTAACTGCAGGGAAACATGTAAACAAATGACTCAATGCAACCAAACATTTGTTTCTTAAGGATTTATTCGGTACCAACTGTATGTAAATCATCCTGCTAGGCGCAGGGCCCAAGAGCTGGTATTACGGGGTAGAAAATTAGTAGCGTAGGAGGGGTCCGAAGTGCTATGTGCATTCCGAAGAGGGATGTATGATATCTAGTTAGGCCTCATTTGAACTGGACCTTGAAGCAAGACAGTGGCTTCATATAAAGAATGTGAGAAAAGATAAGGTACTCAGGCAAAGAGAACAGTATAAGTAGTTGAAAGAAACTGCAAACTCCCCGGGTTTATAATAGGATTAGAAATAGCTTCATTTGTCTAGAGCCAGAGTGCATGAAGGAACATAGGGAATGAAAAGATAAATAAAGGTAAGATTGTGTGAATTTTAAATTCCAGGTTGAAAACTTTGATTTTTCAAAATTCCCTGTGGGCAATGATGAACAATTGGAATCTTCTGAGCAGGGGAGTGACATGACAAAGATTCTGCTTCAGACACAGTAGCAAGATCCACTCATGAGATTTGCAAGGTGCAAACTATTTTCATAATCATAATAAGACATTTGCCTTTTTCATCCTGTTGACGTTAGCCCAGATGGTGAAAAAACAATAGGAGGGTAAAACTTCAAGTGCTTTAGCATAATTACAGACAGTGGCCACAAACTGTGTGGGTGGTTATTGTATTCTTTACTGACATATCCTGTAGGGCAGGAATAACAATGCCAATTTTAAATAATGTCCACGATCCTTGATGAAGCAGTAACGATTATAATTTTATTAAATTTTAACCCTTATATAAATGTCCTTTTAATATTCTCTGTGTTAAAAGGCACATATAGAGTGCTTCTGCTGCATACTGTATTATGTTGATTCTTTTAAGGAAGAGAACGGGGGTGATTGACTTGCAAGTTAAATCAAGTTGTTTTTTTTTTTTTGTGAAACACTGTTTTTCTTGAAAAAAAAAAGACTGGTAAACTATGGTTATTACATATGGCAGACCATTTTCTCAAAAATAAAGGAAATGAGGCTAGCATATTGAGGAAAACAACTGAGAGTATTTGTCATCAATGATAGATTTTGAACTTTTAAGTCAAAATTAGAATTTTGAGAAAAATCGTTTGCTCAATATGTAATGATTTTTTGATGAGCTTAATGGTGATATTAACAAAAGTGACCTTTCAATATTGTACAATGACATGCATCAGTGTTTGGAAGATCTAAATAACTCTTTAAAGTAACATTTCCCAAATGACCAAAGCATGATGTTAGAAATTATGCATAGGCAAAATATCCATTCAAAGTGCAAGATAGACAAATGGATTTTAATTTACAAAAGTATGAATAATGTGTTGATGGGTTTCCAATTTCACATTGCAACTAACCTTTCAGAGAGTACAGGTTTTTTTGCATATTGCAGAATTTTTTTAAAGGCTGAGTAGTATTCCATTGTATGTTTATACCACGTTTTCTTTATCCATTCATCTGTCAGTGGATATTTAGATTGTTTCTACATTTTGGTTATTGTGACTAGTACTGCAATAAACATAGTAGTGCTAACATTTTTTTGAGATCCTGATTTTAATTCTTTTGGAAAAATACCTAGAAGTAGGATTACTGGATCATTCGGTAGTTCTCTTTTTAATTTTTGCTACAACATGGATAAACCTTGAGGACATTATGCTAAGTGAGGTAAGCTAGTCACAGAATATCAAATACTGCATGATTTCAATTATTTGAGGTATATAAAATAGTCAAATCAGTAGAATCAAAGAATAGAATAACAGTTGTCAGGAGCTGGAGAGAAGGGAAAATGAGGATTACTAATCACAGACAAAGTTTTAGCCAAACAAGATGAATAAGTTCTAGAGATCTGCTGTACAACATTGTACCTACAATCAACAATAATGAATTGTATACTTAAAAATTTAAAAGGGTAGGGGCTCCTGGGTGGCTCAATCAGTTAAGCGTCCAACTCTTGGTTTCTGTTCAGGTCATGATCTCCGGGTGGTAAGACTGAGTCCCAAGTAGGCTCAATAGGGAGTCTGCTTGAGATTTTTTTCCCTCTGCCCCTCCCCTTGCTCATGCGTGTGCTCTCTCTCTCTCTGTCTAAAATAAATAAATAAAGCTTTAAAAAAAATTTAAGAAGGTAGATATCATGCTAAGTGTTATCACAATACAGTATATTAAATTTTTAAAAAGGGTAATTTGCATTCTTGAGATGGCAAAGAAAAAAAAAACTCATTCTTGTCCAATGGTCCATCAAGAATACAAGTCAGAGGTAATATTTCAGTCGCTCATTTTGTCAAAATTAGGGATTCATTAAATATATATTTAAGGAAAAATAAGAAGTTGAAACAACTTCAAAGTTTCAAGTCTAACTCACTGATAGGGAGCTATGCCACAGTCTTTAGCTTATATCTCATGTCATTTGAGTAGCTTTCTCTGACTGTCTTATACAATGATTTTTGTCCAATCAATCAGCATTAGTTTTTTCTATTCACTTTTCCCATAGTACTTATCTTTATTTGACATTGTATATATTCATCAAGGTTTGGGGTATTTTTCTACCTAGCCTCCTAGGACTGAAACTTCATAAAAGCTGAGATTATTCCATTTTAGTCACTGGCATATTTTTCAGTACCTAAAATATTACATAGCATATAGCAGGCTGTTAGAATATTTGAATTAGAAATAGAGAAGGAGGAAGGGGGATGGGGATGTGTGTGTGTGTGTGTGTGTGTGTGTGTGTGTGTGTGTGTGTGTGTTCGTATATGATGAGCTTATTTTGGGGCACCTTGAGCTTAAGATGCAAGCGGGAGATATAGGTGTTGATGGTCATAAATCTGAACATTGACTTATATGTTGAAAATACTTGAAATCACACCTATATATTGAAAGTGAGGTTAAGATTGAAGATAAAGGTTTGAGAGTCACCGATGATATTAAAATTACACATCTTGGTTTGCCAAGACAGCCCCACATTACTTGTTTTTTCCTCATATCCTCTCTGGCTTAGCACTTGTTCTAGATTTTTCATATTTAGATTAGGTATTATTAAGCACTGTTTTAAAATACATCATTGTTGGTTTGATAGATCCTTCAATTTTACTTCTCGATTCTCCCATGGCATACGAGTATGAGACTATCTTATATCTTAATACGAGGTTAAGTCTGTACAACAACAAACATCAGGAATGGCCCCTCTATCTTTACCAGACCTTTTCAGTAACAAAGAAACTAGTGTCCCCCTTTTAGAGGCAGCTGACTCCTAATCCGAGTTGTGGCAGAAGTGTTTAACTTTTCTCCCCTGCTGCCCAGGTGGTGTACAAGCCTGTGACATTTGTGAAGTGTCACTTAAAGTATCCAAGTGACATGGAAAATTATAAGTTACTTGTAAGTGAAAGCAGAACAGTGCTGCTATGGACCACATAGAAAGCAATCTGAATGCTTTGAAACCTACAAACATTTATTATTTGGCAACACTCTTTTTTATTGTTATGTTAATCACCATACATTACATCATTAGTTTTTGATGTAGTGTTCCATGATTCATTGTTTGTGCATAACACCCAGTGCTCCATGCAGAACGTTATTTGGCAACACTCTTAAATCTTGCAATAAATCCTTCTA
Source organism: Phoca vitulina (assembly GCF_004348235.1). Taxonomy (NCBI): domain Eukaryota; kingdom Metazoa; phylum Chordata; class Mammalia; order Carnivora; family Phocidae; genus Phoca; species Phoca vitulina. The sequence goes on along the minus strand of NW_022589756.1, from coordinate 12,476,327 downwards.
GCAGCAAAGAGCTAAAAGAAATGAAAGTTCAATATTTATTGAAAAATTAAGCACCAAATTTCCATTTTACAAGAAAGTTGATGATGAATGTGCAACTTAAACAAGACATTGCTTATATTTGACATTCACAAAAGCTCCGTCCACATAAAAGCCACAAGAGACACAGAGTTAAAACACATCAACATCGATTTCAAAAGTTACAGTCCTCTCAAGAATACTGCCCAAAGATGGTCATTTGACATGTGCATTTGTAGGGGCAGCATTTACACACTACTCTATAAAAAATGAGTTTTTATTTAGATCAAATCGTTGCTTTTCTGAATTAATTTCCCTCTTTTTTAATTTCATTTTTTCTTGGAAAAGTGCATGACAGGAAATTTGCAAGCAATTAAATGATGTTAGGCTTGTTTCGGTATCATTTCCTGCTTTAAAGAGAAATTGGTTAAATTAATTTTAAATTAATTTTTAAATCTAATTCTGTAATCAAAGTAAAGCTTTTGGAATTACATTTGTTGAAGATGAACTATGTAATGTCATCGTAAATTCTATTGTGCAGTCTCTCTTACATTAATTTAAAAAGTTTAACATTGAGAATAAATGTCATTTGTTTGTGATAGATCTGAACAAAATATTTGTTGGAATTCATCATTGTTGTAAAAAAGCCCAGTAAATCACGGGGATGAAAGTACAGCATAGGGAATATAGTCAATGGTGTTGTAATAGTGTTGTATGGTGACAGATGGGAGCTATAACTTGTGGTTAAGTTGAGCACAGCACAACTTAAAAATAAAAAATAAAAAAAATCTGTAGAGCTGCAGTGTTCTTGGAATTATTTATGATGCATATATGATTTATTTCATTTTATTTTTTATTTATTTTTTTTAGAGAAGGAAAGAGAGGGGGACAGGAAGAGAGGGAGAGAGAGAGAATCTTAAGTAAGTAGACTCCACGCCCAGCACAGAGCCTGACTCAGGGCTCGATCTCTTGGCTTGATCTCACAACCCTGAGATCATGACCTGAGCTGAAATCAAGAGTTGAATGCTTAATTGACTGAACCACCCGGGTGCCCATATATGATTTATTTTACATGTATAAACCCTTACACTCTATCAATGAAAGAAAAGCTATAGGTTGTTTTTTTTTTCCTAAGATTTTATTTATTTATTTGACAGATAGAGACATAGCGAGAGAGGGAACATAAGCAGGGGGAGTGGGAGAGGGAGAAGCGGGCTTCCCGCGGAGCAGGGAGCCAGATGTGAGGCTCGATCCCAGGACCCTGGGACCATGACCTGAGCCGAAGGCAGACGCTTAATGACTGAGCCACCCAGGCGCCCCAAAGCTGTAGTTGCTAACATTTATAATTTTTTTATTGGAACAGAGTACCTGAAGTATAATTTTTTGTGTGGGACAAAGCTGATGTTGAATTAAAAATTATATTTCATTATGGCACAACATGCTTTTTCTTTTTCTTTTTTAAAGATTTTATTTATTTATTTGACAGAGAGACACACAGCGAGAGAGGGAACACAGGCAGGGGGAGTGGGAGAGGAAGAAGCAGGCTTCCCGCAGAGCAGGGAGCCCGATGCGGGGCTCGATCCCAGCACCTTGGGATCATGACCTGAGCCGAAGGCAGACGCTTAACGACTGAGCCACCCAGGCGCCCCACAGCGTGCTTTTTCTATTTACTACTTGTTATCAGTTAAATTTTTTAAAAAATTATGAACATTTGAAGAAGTATTTTGTAAATCAACTTATATGTAATGCAATGGTACTGAATTCTTGGTAAATAGGTTCTCTAAATTTTGGTTGCCTTTGTTCAAAATCAATTGGAAATATTTAATCAAATTATTTTATGAGTTACATTAAAATTTTGGATTGTGAAGGTTTTAGCAAATAGCAGTTATAAAAATGAAGTTTCTAAAAAGGAACATCTTGAGATTAATCCCTACAATATAAAAGAAGAAAGGCCTCAGATGATGTACAATATTTATTTATTGTAATTTGATAACTGTGTTTTGGAATGGAAAGACTATATTGACTGCTTGTTTTTAATTGGATAACTAATATTGAAATGGAAATGGAATTAAGAAGACCTATTTCCCAGCACCTAAATTGGGCAAAGAATTAAAAATGATTGTTAAGTAGAAACAACTACTTTGACTGAGTTTTGTACTAAAAGCATATTTTTGATAAAAGGTACTCTTATTCAAGACAAAGACAACATCTGTAAAAATATATGGGCTGAAATGGTTACCTATATCAATATAAAATACATAAAATCAGGCTCTGAAATTATTAGGTATAGATAATTGAGTTGAGCTACCTCAACTATATAGAATATTTTCTTATTAAAAAAATTATAGTCTGTACAGCAGGGTCAAGTGACAGTGTTAACAATTCCAATGTACCAAAATTGCAACTTTTAAGATGATGCCAATTATTTTGATTTGCTTTAATATACATGCATATAATTCTTTAGAAAGGATATATTTTGTTTATTTGTCTGTTTGCTTATTTATTTATTTGTTTGTCTATTTATTTTTAAGAGACAGGAGACAGACAAATGGAGAGAGAACATACTTCCACCCTGGTGCTTGACAATGTTCGGGGTAAGGGGAGGAGGCACAAAGAAGTCTGCAAGGTAGAAAGGATATTTAGAGCTATTTAATTCACCCACTAATTAAAAAAAATAAAACTATCAGGGGCACCTGGGTAGCGCAGTCGGTTAAGTGTCTGAGTCAAGTCATGATCTCAAGGCTGTGGGATCGAGCCCCACCTTGGGCTCTGTGCTCAGTGCAGAGTCTGCTTCAGATTCTCTCTCCTTCTCTCTCTCTCTCTCTCACTCATTCTCTCTCAATAAATAAATAAATAAAATCTTAAAAAAAAACCCTATCAGTTATTAAAATATAATAATTTAAATATCTGTGGTGCCTTTCTTTTAGTCTCAAAAGTGCCCCTATTTCAATGATAAGTTATACGGTTACTCTGATGATAGGGAGGAGCTTCAGGGTCCTCATGGCAATGAGGAGAAATGAGTGGAAGGCCACTTTAATCTGTATTATTTCACTGGTGGTTTTTACCCTCCACTTTAAGATGTTTCACCATGGGTCCAGGGCTGAACTTTCACATCCAACAAGATTTGAGTCTGGTAAAATATATAGTCTGTTCTCTTGGCGTCATTGTTCTTTAATGTTTCCCTTTGTTGCCAGGATACAGAATTTCAGCCATACCTTCCAGCCAGTTCTTATCTTCATTTATGTAGCCTTCAGGCTTTGTTCTAAAATCTTTTTACTCACTGAAATAATAGGATATGGAAGCTACTTTATTGTCAACCCCATGGTGGATCACTTAGAAATTGAGATTCGCAGCTATATTACATGTTCATGCATTTTTTGGGGACTTCTAGATCTCTTCCAAGTAATGTAACAGCTATAAAAAACAGAGGAACTACTGGTTTAGCTTATCACCTACCTACCTATCTTCTATCATCTATCTCCTTAAGTATTTACGTATGCCACACTGATACATTTTTGTTTACTGTGATTGCCTATGTTGGCCGTGGCCACCCAGCAAGCTGGTCCCGTCTCAGAAATCCTGTAGTCCCTCAGAAATGGGACACAGGATATCTCCATTTTTCAAATCTCTCTAACCACTCTGAAGCATTTATCATTTTGCTGGTCTGTCCTCCCATTCGACTGAATCCCAAATGGGTGGGGGAAAGTGTCCCCAAGGCACCTCGACAGACTCTTTCACCTCTTCCTCCTGTGAACATAGTTCATTCACGTGGGAAGAACTTCCATTTCCTAATATTTTCATGGGGAATTCCCCTTTTAATTCTCTTTGCTGTCTTCCTCACCCTATGATTTTATCTGCTCTAGGCAGTTCAACTCCTCACCTCTGGACAACTAAGATAAAAGTCTTTTCATCATGATATTAGAATATGGATTTAAATGCTACTGCACCATTTAAGATGAATGTGAACAAAATTTTTATTCTCAATTTCAACAAAAATATATAATATGTATAGTAATGAGTTAATAAAGAAATGTGAAAATTAAATAATTAAATGTCTTTGAAAGACAGAGAAGAAGATGGTAATAAAGATAGAAACATGCTGTGTCTTGGATAGGAGGACTCATTATTGTAACAATAATTAATAATTAATCTATAATATCAATTCCACTTAAATAAAAATTCTAACGTATTTATCAACTAACCTGAAGTACAAATGTATATACATGGCAAAGGCAGTTTTGAAAAGTAAAAGTAAAGAAGATCTGCTTAACAGAGGACAAAATGTACAAATAAAGCTGTAGCATTCAAAGGGCTTCAGACATAGAGCCGTTGTACCAATTAGGTGGAATGGCACAGAAAAGAGGCCAGAACCAGACCTATATATAGAAATTTAAGGTAAAAATGACATTTCAAATCTACCTAGAAAAAAATTTTGATAAATAATAATGGGAAAATTTTCTATACATTTAGAAAAAGGGTTATACAGAAATAAAATCTACTAGTATTTAAAATGTAAGCACAAGCTTTGCTATAAAATTTCTGCGTTAAAAAGCATAATGTTGGGATGCCTGGGTGGCTCAGTCAGTTAAGTGTCTGCCTTCTGCTCAGATCATGATCCCAGGATCCTGGGAGCTTGCTTCTCCCTCTGCCTGCCGCTTCCCCTGCTTGTGCTCTCTCTTTCTCTCTCTGACAAATAAATAAATAAAATATTTTTTAAAAAAGGATATTATAAAAAATGCATAATGTTTTTGTATTTTGGATATAGAAGGCATACTTCATTAAGAAAAAGAAAGATTTGGGGCACCTGGGTGGCTCAGATGGTTAAGCATCTGCCTTCGGCTTGGGTCATGATCCCAGGGTCCTGGGATCGAGCCCCACGTCTGGTTCCTGGCTCAGTGGGGAGCCTGCTTTTCCCTCTGCCTCTCCCCCTGCTCGTGCGCTCTCTCTCTCTCTCTCTGTATCTCTGTGTCTCGAATAAATAAATAAAATCTTTAAAAAAAAAAAAAGAATCTTTTTAAAAAAAAAAAAGAGAGAGATTTAATGATATATATGTATTTAAAACCCTCTGAACTATGAAATATAAAGTTAAACTATCATTAACATCTATAAAATAACACATATAAATAAATATGAAAAGAGAATCCCCAGAAAAAGCTAAAACAGGCCATGGACAGAAGAAACAGTCATGATCACTAAGGATGTAGAAAAGAGGATGCTCTACCTAAGGGAGATGAAGATAAAGTTTCACACCCATCACATTAGAAAAATTATTTGAATCTGAAGTAAAGTGGCAATGTTAATATGCAAAACACTTTAATTTTCTTCAGTTTAATGTTTGAAATGTCCTTTATGTCTTTTATGTTTCTTTTATATTTGTGACCATAGACATAGCACGTGGGACAAACAAAATTGGTTAACACTAGTAAGGAGGATCGGAAGTCGAGGCTAAGGCATGTCTTTGTTTTACAGTCTCTATTGTTCAGATTTCTCAGTATAAATATGCTGATTTTTTTAAATTATTTTTTTAAAGATTTTATTCATTTACTTACTTGAGAGAGAGAGAGAGAGTGAGTACAAGCTGGGGTAGGGACGCAGGAGCAAAGGGAGAGGGAGAGAGAAAATCTCAAGCAGACTCCACACTGAGCACAGAGCCCAACGTGAGGCTTGATCTCATGACCCTGAGATCATGACTTGAGCCGAAAATAAGAGTCCGTCATTAAACTGAATGAACCACGTAGGTGTACCTTAACATGCTGCTTTCGAAGACATCATTCAAATGTATTATATTATCATTAAAAGAAATCAAATGACCTTTGGTCATTTAAAAAACAGCTTAAAAGACCACAGAAGAAAAAAAAAGAAGTTATTGTTTAATACTTTGTACCATGAGTAGTATGTAAAAGAAATACTTATTTGAAGGGAGAATATGCCTAAGAATATATTTAAGTTGAAATCAATTTTGAGAATTATAAATCAACTATAGATTCACATTCAGTTTTAAGTGATCTAGACTCACATTTGCCCCAGCTTTCTCAATTGAAAGAGGAAGAGAGAGAGGCTGAGATTTCTGGGTTTGGCACAGCTTGCAAATGCTGATGTCCTTAACTAGCAGCTGGAATTTAAAAAAAAAAAAAAAGAAGAAGAAGAAGAAAATGCTCACACTTGGCACATGCTTGCTGATTATTGCCAGGAGGAATATTACTCAAGTAAATTTTATTGACCTGACAAGGAACAACTGCTATGTCAAAATCTATTTAACTAAAACATTTTTATGTACAACTTGTGCATTTAATTTGAATAATCCTACCATTAAGCAGGTTGTTAGATGTGGTTTCCTTTAAGTTATAGGCCTGCTCAATTATCTTCTTCGTAATTACACTTTCTCTAAAACTCTCTGGTGTAACTAACCTATAACCATCATCCCATACTAATGATTCTAACTTTGGTTACTAGAGAGAGATTTTGAAAGGACTGATGCTTGTTTTAAGCTTATGAGCTATTAGTACACAGAAGTTTGCTTTGTCCACTTCATCATTGTGTGACTTTGGGAAAGTCACTTAACCTTTCTCAACCTTAATTTGCTGATATTTACAACAGAAATAAAACCCATCTCATTAAGTTGTGCTTAGGATTAAATCAGATAATATGTGTAAAAGATAATACAACTACTGTGACATCACATTTTTGTAAGACTTGTAACTACACTGTTTTTATTATATCACCATATGTTTAGAATATCTGATAATCAGCAAAAGTGAACTTATAAAGATGAGGACAGACTGGGAAAAAATAGTCAGAGGGTTAAGTAGGATGGAATAATGTTTAAGTGGGGAGTAATTTTAGAAGTAGCTCATTCATTAGTGAATATTTGTGTCTTGGGAAAACTTGCTTTATAACTAACATTGTAACCGCAGAGGCTTCAGTAATAAATACTCAGCAAAATAAGAATAATCTGTATCTCTGACTAGCCAGGCAAAAGGCATAGTATTATTTTGAATAATATCCAAACTGTTCTAAATTATGAAAGAGCTTGAAAACAGTAGAGATTGTTAGGAAATAATTTTGAAAAATCTTCACCAAATTCCTTAAATAGTCTTGGCATAAATTCCAGAGTAACTGGTCTGAGTCATATCAGATATGGTTTTGAAATGAATCTGAAAAGTAAATAGCAAAAACCTCCCATCTATCTTTAGATATTTCTACCCCAAAACCCCATTAAAGCATGTTTTGAAAGCTTATCAGTATTTTTTTTTAAGTTGACCTTAAAAAGATCTTTTCCTATAATTTTAGGGATTTAGGCTGCTCTTTGTGGAAGAGTCCTTTCTTCCCTGAATTATTTCCTTGTATTTTCTTTTCTAACCTGCGTAATTAAAACTTCTTTAACTTTCTCACGTTGGTGAGGTTTTCCTGTTTTGTTACCTACATTCCTCTTTAGATATGAAATGAGGAATTAGACCCTTTATAGATATAGTGATAGTTTATATACCCCATGTCATCTTTGTCTTTTTATAAATCACGAAGCTTTATTATGATGTTAGGAAATTATTATTCAATGTTCTTCCAAGCTTAAAAAAATATCTTCAGTGTCTTTTTTCACCTGGGGAAAAAATCGTCAATTTAGAAATTTTTGTTATGGTATAAATTAAAGGCTGAAAATTAAATCTTTAGTTTTTTCCTCACCCCTATTCCTGCACATCGATTTGCACTGTCAATCTCTTAGGGGCATAGTCTAAGTTATAACATAGCTGTTTCCTTCCTTCATAGACTAGTAATTTGTGAAGCAAATGAACAAGATGCATTTATAAACAAAACTGTGATATCATAATGAAAATTTGTTCTTTGAAAAGATAGCTTTATGTTTACTTCACAAGGCCAATTAAAAAAAAAAAAGAAGATCATGTAGTAGACCCGAACTTCAGTAAACTAAAACAATCTAATCCTGAGAAGGAAGGCTAGTGATCACTTTACTTTAATCACTTTACTTTATCTTCAGTACAAATGTCACTCAATCTTACACCATTATCAGCAACAACACACAAAAATTGGGGCACAAATCACACACTATTTTTTAAATTAAATGAAACATGTAATGAAAAGTAGAGCTTCATTGCAGAATTCTCTCTGCAGCATATATGAGTTAATATTTTTTATTTATATTTTAATAGGTTTCTACTGGTGTGAATTTTGGAGATGCAAATTGTCATGGTAATTGGCCTATATTTTCTGACTGAACTTGACACTAAAAAAAAAAATGAGTATTAGAAAGATAAATGAAACTAATACAATTTCTATATAACCAACAGCAAGCATTCACAGTATTTCTTCTAGAATTCTCTCGAGAGGGTGAATGAGGATGTTGTAGACTGGAGGCATAACAGTATATTGAACTTCTGGCTTTTATAAAAGAAATTGGGTAAAATTCTGTTGAGATTTGACAAATAAGCACTCTATGGGGCAGGCCTTTAGATTTGATAAAGGAAATGTTTGACTTCGAACCTACAGGCATCCTCAGAGATATGTTGCAGGTTCAAGTCTAGACCACTGCAATAAAGAGAATATTGCAATAAAGTGAGTCAAAGAATTTTTTGGCTTCCAAGTGCATATAAAAGTCATGCTTATACTATACTATAGTCTAGTAAGTGGGCAATAGCATTAAGTCCAAAAAAAAAAAAAAAAAACCCCACAAAATGTACATACCTTAATTTAAAAATATTTTATTGCTAAAATATGCTAACCATCATCTGAGCTCTCAGTGAGTCATAGTTTTTTTGCTGGTGGAGGGTCTTGCCTTGATGTGGGTGGCTGCTGCCAGTTGGGGTGGCTGTGGCAATTTCTTAAAACAAGGCAATAATGAAGTTTGCCGCATGATTTCACCTATGATTTCTCTGCGGCATGTGATGCTGTTGGGTAGCATTTTCCCCATGGAACTTTTTTCAAAACTGGAGTCAATCCCCACAAATCCTGGTGCTGCTTTATTGACTAAATTTATGTGACATTCTAAATCTTTTGTTGTCATTTCAACAATCTTCATAGCATCTTCACCAGGAGCAGATTCCATCTCAAAAAAACACTCCATAAGACAGAGTTCTTCATCCGTTCAAGTTGTCATGAGATTGCAGCAATGCAGCCCCATCTTCAGGCTCCACTTCTAATCGTAGTTCTTTTGCTATTCCCACCACATCTCCAGTTACTGCCTCCACTGAAGTCTTGAAGTCATCCATGAGGGTTGGAATCAACTTCTTCCAAACTCCTCTGCATGTTGATATTTTGATCTCTTCCCATGAATCACAAATGTTCTTAATGGCACCTAGAATGGTGAATCCTTTCCAGAAGGTTTTCAATTTACTTTGCCCAGATCCATCAGAGGAATCGCTATGTATGGCAGCTAGAGCCTTATGAAATGTATTTCTTAAATAATAAGACTTGAAAGTCAGAATTACTCCTTGATCCATGGACTGCAGAATGAATATTGTGTTCTCAGGCTTGAAAGCAACATTAATTTCAGTGTCCATCTCCATCAGGGCTTTTGGGTGACAAAGTGCATGGTCAAGGAGCAGTCATATTTCAAAAGGAATCTTTTTTTTCTGAGCAGTGGGTCTCATGATGCACTTAAAATATTCAGTAAACCATGTTGTAAACAGATGTGTTGTCATCAGGCTTTGTTTTTCAATTTAGAGCATAGGCAGAATAGATTTAACATTAGTTCTTAAGGGTTCTAGGATTTTTGGCACGGTCAGGGAACATTGGCTTCAACTTAAAGTCACCAGCTGCATTAACCCCTAACAAGAGAGTCAGCCTGGCCTTGAAGCTTTGAAGCCAGGCATTGACTTCTTTCTAGTTATAAAAATCCTAGCGGCATCTTCTTCCAATAAAAAGTTGTTTCATCTACATTGAAAATGTGTTATTTAGTGTAGCCACTTTCATTAATTACCTAAGTTAGATCTTCTGGAAAGCTCCCTGCAGCTTCTACATCAGCACTTGCTGCTTCACCTTACATTTTTGTGTTATGGAGACTGTGTCTTTCCTTAAACCCCATGAACTAACCTCTGCTAGCTTCCAACTTTTCTTTTTTAGCTTCCTCACCTTTCCCAGGCTTCACAGAATAGAAGAGTTAGGGCTTTGCTTTGGATCAGGCTTTGGCTTAGGGAAATGGTTGTGGCTGGTTTGATCTTCTATCCAGACCACTCCAAACTTCTCCATATCAGCAATAAGGCTATTTTGCCTTCTTATCTTTTGTGTTCACTGGAGTAGCACTTTTAAGATCCGTCAAAAATTTTTCCTTGGTATTCACAACTTAGCTAACCGGCATAAGAGACCTAAGCTTTTGGCTTATCTCAGCTTTTGACGTGGCTTCCTCACTAAGCTTAATCATTTCTAGCTTTGATTTAAGTGAGAGCCTTCCTTTCACTTGAACACTTAGAGGCCATTGTAGGATTATTGATTGGCCTAATTTCAATTTTATGTCTCAGAGAATAGGGAGGCCCAAGGAGATGGAGAGAGATGGGGCAATGGCTGGTCAGTGGGGCAGTCAGAACACATACAATTATCCATTAAGTTCGCCATCTTATATGGGTGCAATTCATGGAGCCCCAAAACAATGACAGTAGTAACATCAAAGATCACTGATCACAGATCACTGTAACAAATATCATAATAATGAAACAGTTTGAAATATTGTGAGAATTATCAAAATGTGACATAGATATACAAAGTGAGCAAATGCTGGTGAAAAATGGTGCCGATAGACCCTGTTGACGCACAGTTGCCACCATCTGCCAATCTGTACAAAAAACCTACAGTATCTGTGAAGCGCAAAAAAACAAAGTGCAGTAAAATGAGGTGTGCCTGTACACACGAGGACTCATTCTCTCCTTTGGCTGCAAAGGAATGCTCGGTGCTGACATTTGCTCTCTAGGTTAATCTAAAGGGAAAGTTTCAGTCTTATTGTGGCTATTTTGTTTTGATTTTAAATGGCAGCAATTGAATCACTCAGGAACACCATTTGAATTGCAGCTAATACATTTCTATTTACAATTAAATACTGAAAAACAGTAACCTTGGTTTTCTGATTTTTTTTCAAGTTCAGTGAAAGTGCCAAATGAATGTACACTCCATGAATAAAGTAATAATATTTGAAAAGCAGTCTCTAGGAAACATATGTTAAAATGTCACAAAGAGCTTTTCATTGTCTTTCTCTGTTTTACTCTTTCTATTTGTCCCTCAACTGTCCTTAAACTTAATGATGCTGCCTTCCTTGTCCTCTCTTTTGCTCTTTATTTTTAAGACTATCTTCAGAAATCTCATTTATCTTCATGTCTCCAAGCAACACTGCTAACCTTATTTCTATATTTCCACAATCATTCCTTATTCAAGCTATATTGCAAAACCCCAGTAATCTAAAATAAATTTCTAGTGAAATCCACAATTTTACAAGAAACACAGCATATTTAAGCAGAAGTCAACTTCTGTACTACTTTCTCCACTAATCACCTACATTTTTCTAATTCATGTAACTGAAGCAACATACAATTCTTGTGATTAAGAGAAAAGTTGAGAGAATCATCTTTATGCTTAATTCTTAGGCAAATCATTGAAAAAGTCTTCAAAATGTTCTCTGTTTTCCCCACTATTGTCTCAGCTCTTTGAATTTCTCATTAATTTATGATGAAATTAGCTATCTGCAGTGTGTGGATTTCTTTTTATTCTCTTTTTCAAATAAAGCTTTTGCCTGAGGTTCTTTTCTAATGTCAGATCAGTAGATAGGACTGGAAAAGATGGAGTGCTCAGGATTTTCCTTTATTGTTTTCAGTCTAGTATATTTACCATTATTTCCTTCTCTTCACTCTGTATCTCTTATATGCAACCTAATTTCTTTTTTCTTTGAAGAGTTTCTCCAGAGGTGTCTCTAAGTTCTTGGACTTTTCAAAGTACCAGTTTGGAGTTTTTATGTGATTCTTTGAATGCTCTGTTTTTCCTTGTTGGTTTTCTTGAATCAAAGACCTAGCTCAGTAGTTTTTAGTACAGAAAACTGCTTTGGCTGTGTCTCAAGATTTTGATAGTTAATGCCTTCAATGTCATTTAATATGTAGTTTTCCTTTATTTCTTCTTTAAACAAGGAGTCATTTATTATATGCTGTTGGTTTCCTGATCTATCTTTGTCTAGTAATATGTAATAATTTAGGTTAATATATAGTAATTTATAGTAATTTTATATTGTTATCAGTCACATTGCATTTTAGTGAGAGATCCCATCCCATCATGTGTTGATTTTTAGGAATTTATTAAAGCTTCCTTTGTGGTTTACTATAAAATTTTTGTAATTGTTTTTCTATGCTAAAAACAAACCAGGAGTTTTATCTATAAATTACTTTTGTTCCAATACCTGTACCTGTACTTTCAAATAAATTACTGATTTATCTATTTTTTTAAATTGTAGTTCTGCCTGCTTTTTTGCTTTATACACTTGGAAGTTATATGGAAGATAGTTTTATAATTACTATAGCTTATCTACATGTTGTTTCTTTATCAGCATGTTACTCAAGCATTTGTGTCTTATAATTTTTTTCCTATAGTTATTTTTTTTCTGATATTGAAATTATTATCCTGGATTTTTTCAGACACATTCCTCTGATATGCATTTTTCTGTCTTTTTCTCCCCAAATTTTTTGCAAAATGTTTTTAAAAAGTGTTTAGTTGACAACATATTGTTAAGTATTAATATTTGTTAACATCTAGTTGGAGAATCTCTTTATTTTGCTATGTGAATTTAACTTTTGCATTTATATTGTTGTTTGTTTTGGGTTTTTTGGTTTTGTTTTTTTTAAGTTGTTTGTTTTGTTTTGTTTTTAACATGGGGCTTGAACTCATGATCATGAGATTAAGATCTGAGCTAAGATCAAGAGTCAGACACTTAACCGACTGAACCATCTAGGTGCCCCACATTTATTGTAATTACAGTAATATTGAAAGCTATTTTTGCTCTCTTTCTGTGCTTCCTATATATTATATTTTCATTTTTTTTTATTTTTGTCCTTTCCCACATTCTATTTGATGAATCAGTATTTTTTAGTTCTGGCTTGAAAGTTATTTACTCCATTTTTATTCCTTCATGCTATCCTTAGCTCATACGTGTTTTTGGTTTTCTCATCAGTTTCTATCACAGGACTTCTCTTCCCCTGGGCTTGCCCTGCCCACCTTTTCCTGGTGACTTGCTTCTCCCTACACTAGGAACTGTGTATCACAGATTTTCTTAGCATCTGCTGAAGATGCTTGATAAACAGTATCTCTATTGTGAGCTCAATTAATTTTTAATAAGAGAGCAGGAAGTCTATAATGACTGAAATATGAAAGGGACAAGTGAAGCAATCTATTCATTCCTGATAAAGAAAATTAGAAACAAGTCTGAGGAGGCAAGAGGAGGCAAGAGGCCCTGTTTTCCATGTTGAGTTTTTGATTGATTTGGAAATGTTCTGGGAAAGGCAGAAACAATGAAAGGTCTTGTTCATGTCAGCTTTTTGTCCTGCAAAATAGCTCAGTATGCTTTCCTTATTCTAGAAAAGAAGTCCGGTGACCCAGTTATCCCTCAGGCACTATACTCTTTCCCATCTTTCTTTAGTAACTAACATTCATGGAGTAACAGATTTTACTCACTGCTCCCACTTTCTCATCATGCACTTAAAAATTTTTTTGGAGTCCACAGTCTCTCATGGTCCGTCTCCCCCTCCGATTTCCCCCCCTTCAAAAAAAAATTTTTTTTTGGAGGACTCCAGATTTGACCCTCATCATTCTAATCACATTTGTCTTTGCCATCGATAACAATGGCACTTTATTCAATTACCTTAAAAAAAATTTTTTTTTTTTGGTAGCCTTTGATACTGTTAAACAGATCTCAGCAGTTTCTTTTGAGATTGAACGATACTGATTTTAATTTGCTATCTATGACCATCCCTTGACTGGAAATCCTTCCAACTATCTCCAAATGCAGGCATTTCTGAAGGGTCTGTTCTTTGTTTCCCTCTATATTCTCTGCTTCAGAAATGTTATCTTATTGTTTGAAACACTTCCTTTATGGCTTTTAATAGTGTATCCCCAGGTCTAACTCCTCCTTTTGGTTTTATACCTAAATTCCCCAAAACACGAATATATTAAGATGGGATTTATCAATATTCCCTTTCACGTTTACTTCTCATCCTATGTTTTCTTTCTCTGTTAGTATTTCCAGAATGATTCTATTTGCCTAAGCTTTGAACTCATCTGCTCCCAGAGGCTTCACATCTATTTTGGATTGAAACAAATTAAGTGTGGTAGATTCTGCCATCCCAAAGTATGTCCCTTTTGTATAAGGATTATTTTGAGCTAAAGGCATTTGAAAAACAGCAAATGCCAGAAGGGCACTTTAATCTCCCTTTTTTTTTTCTTTCTGAAAACAGGAGTGTTCTTACACCAGGAAAAAAGAAACATCTTCAATGGGGAGTCGAAGCCAAGAGAATTCTGTACAGACCTTATTAAAATAATTCTTTATCTTCCGTTAGCTTCCCTGCATAGTTTACCTGCCTTTTCATAATTGCTTCTTCTTGTCCAAACTGGTATAAAAACATTTAGGTTTTGCCATTTCTGAGTCTTCATTTCATTATGAGGGATCCCATGTTACATAAAACTTACATTAAATAAATTTGTATTCTTTCTCCTGTTAACCTGTTTTACCCACCTGAAAAAGGGTAAGAGGGTAAAGATAAAATTTTGCCTCCTCTACGGTATCAACCTCTACTGTTTCTACCTTCCACATCATTCCCCTTTGTCCCTACTTCTACTTTGTTTTGGAATATTATGAAACCTTCTTAAATAACCTTGATTCATTTGGCTGAAAGAATCTTTAAAGAAGATTCATTGTCTTGCTCCTAAATCTTGAACAATTCCTCCTGCCTAGTGGATAACATCCACCATGTCTGGTTTAGTAATGAGGGCAACTGTTTTTGTCTTCGACTATTTTGCACATGATTTTTTTTTTTTCTTGATACCCTTCTATGTACCTAATTTTGCAACCAAGATACAGAATCAGCCTGTCCTCAAAATGCCTTCATGGTATGGCTCAAAAAAAAAAAAAAAAAATATCCATTGCTGAGAATCTTTTCTTGCCCCACCCCATTTATATTTCTAAATAGTTCCCCCAACTAAAATTACATTCTTTTATTTTCCTTTCATTTGCTCAGTACTTTACTCATGTGTACGCTTAACATTTAAGAACTACTTATAAAAGTAATGCATTTAAATTTAACAAGAAGGGGTTATTAGCGTTAAGAGATATTTCCACTTCCTTACTTGAAGGGAAACCAAACGTAGAGGAATGGCCGCATTCCCCCATGAAGTAGGCTCGCCATCTAGCGACAGATCCTCTGCACTACAAACCTTGCCTCGGAGACCTACCTTCCAATTTTCCTCAAGGAACATGTCAGACTTTTTTTTTTTTTTTTTTTTTTTTTCCTGATATAACACAGTACTACAAGAAAAAGATTGCATAATGCTTACATTTTTATGCCTTTAAACACTGAAAATCAATTAAGTTTGGGTTGATTCTATAGATAAGTTCAAAGAAACAGAAAGACCTGAAATTTTTATGTTAACATTAATCAGTGATGCACGTGGATCCACTTTGAAAGACGAAATTTAAAGGAATGCTTGTAAGCTTGGATAAATCTCTGATCAAGTGTGAGAAATTTCTCTTCTCCTGAGATAACACGCATAACATTCCCAGCAGAGCACGCTCTCAATAAACTTTAGCAAAATGGCTCAAAGTAAGCGTAAGCTTTGGAACCAGGGGATTTGTTGTTACCACCTCCATAAATTGGAGCACGATACTCAAGCACTCAAAATGACCATTTTGACATGTGGAAACATGGGGACAGCAATATCTTTTTTGTGAGTATTGAAAATAACATACAGAATGCTTGGTCTGTAGCAGGTACCCAATGAAAAAATGGCGGTTTGATATTAATGATTATCATCTTTTTTACCTTTGGTAATTTGTATAGAGATACATAGCTGTTTGTCAAGCATAAAAACTGTTATTCTTAGGTCCTCAATTTATTTATTATAGTATAGACTGCATGTGTTGAAAGAGATTACTTTCATTACGTGGTGACAGATAACATGCCTATTTAGTAAATATCTGACAAAAAATATTACATAATTATAAATTATCTACATAATCCATTAAAGTTTATAGTGACTATACTTTTTAAAGTGTTCAGAAAAAGTAAGTTGTCCATACTTACAACTTTCCAGTTGCATTATACATGTTTGTACATCCATTGGAAAATTCTTGAGATCCATTGGACAAGAAAGTGTTAATGTCAATCTGAAAGAATTCAAAGTAATTATTTTTTCATTATGTTATGTTAGTCACCATACAATACATCATTAGTTTTTGATGTAGTGTTCCATGATTCATTGTTTGCGTTTAACACCCAGTGCTCCATGCAGAACGTGCCCTCTTTAATACCCATCACCAGGCCAACCCATCTCCCCACGCCCCTCCCCTCTAGAACCCTCAGTTTGTTTCTGAGTCCATAGTCTCTCATGATTCGTCTCCCCCTCCGATTTGCCCCCCTTCATTCTTCCCCTCCTGCTATCTTCTTCTTCTTTTTTTTTTTTTAACATATAATGTATTATTTGTTTCAGAGGTACAGGTCTGTGATTCAACAGTCTTACACAAAGTAATTACTTTTAAAAATAATTTATGATATCAAATGAATATTCTGTTGTTCAGGGTACAACTGGGAAACAAGCTTTGGTTAGTGACTAACAACTCTTCGAATAAAATTTGCTCCAGCTTGGGTATGTTATTTTTTATGGAACAGCTGTACCTTTATATATAAATCCGTTTTTCAGGGAGGAGAAAAGCTGTATATTTAAGCATCCAATCACATTTATTTATTTTGCTCAAGCATTAATTCCTTTACAGAGGACTGTAGATGTTTACAAAAGGTCTATATTTCCAGAAAAGACCCTAACAAAGAAATTTGAGAGTGGGTTCCATAAAATTAATACCGAACGCCAAAGGGCACAGTTCCCCAAGATCACACGTACAGCATGTTTGAGGAGGCAAGTATATTCAGGGAATTAGAAAAACAGGGTGTAAGAAGGAATCTGTGTGACAACTTCCAGTCATCTTTGAAACATTGAAGAAGTTGTCAGTGAATATCCAGCAGTAATATCAGAGGAAAAAAAACCTGAATCTGGAGGAATTGAAAATTCTAGGTATTAGAGTGGGGTCCTCTGCTGTAGGACTCGGGCATTTCATCAGATTTTACCAGGGTCAAGAAATAGCCTTCTAGAATCTGTGTGACATAATCCTAAGCTTACCAAACAAACTTCTAATTTGGCTCACAGAAAGTAGGATGACCTGGATGGTGTACACCAGCATTCTGCCCATTTTCCCCTTCCAGAAGATATTAGTATGTTGGCATTCCAGATAATTCATAACTCATGAAAATATACATTTTTTTATTGGGAAACATGATCTTGAAAGATTAGCAAGAATTTGTAGTTCTTGGACCAAGGAAAAAGAAGCCCAGATCGAAACAAATCCAAGTTTATTCAAATAAAGTTCTTACTGAGAACTCTCTAGCCAGCCCCTTTACTTAAAGTATTCCTGTTGAAATTCAGCATATCAGTGAGCACCTTAGGTGGGTTTTTTTTACCTAAACTTTGTAGCCGTAGGTAGATTACTTTACTTCACTATATTTCAGGGTTCTCATCTCCAAAATGAATGTAATCATAGTACTTGCTCTGGAGAAATGTTGTGAGCAATACATGAGTTAATACATGTAAAATGCTTAGACAAGTATCTGACACATAGTAAAACACTCAATAAATATTATTTATTAAGGATTACTAGTATTCTACCACCTCCAGACTCCTCCATCTTCCCCATCACTGAATTAAGAGGAACACAAAGATGCCTGAATTAATCAAATATAAAGTCAGGGTACCCAGGTGGCTGAATTGGTTAAGCATCAGATTCTTGGTGTTCATTCAGGTCATGATCTCATGAATAGTGGAATTGAACCCAGTGTCGGACTCCCCACCCAGCGGGGAGTCTGCTTGAAGATTCTCCTCTCCCTTCACCTGTCCCCCCATGCTCTCTCTCTCCCTCTCTCTCTAAATGAATAAATCTTTAAAAAAAATTTTTTTTAATCACATATAAAACTTATTTAAGCTTTAACAAAAAATAATCATCAGCACTACCAAATGTACCCACATTCTCCAAAATGGCATTTTCATGTAGACCATAGACATAAAGTTATAATAATGCATGTTCTACAGTGACTACTCTTGGTGAGGTCCAATTAACATAATTTGAGAGATATAAACAGACAGACATGTGAAGCTGTTGAATGTTTTAGAGTCCCAGGAGGATCATTTGACAACTCCTTCAAGTCAGAGTCCATAACACACTAAAATAATTCATAGGGTTCATTCTTCAAGAGCAATTTTCTCCTGGTTCAGCTAGGTTAAGTGATCCTGTATGATCTTGCAGATTTACAAAATTCTCTCTGGAAAAAGGCAACTGTAAAATGAGGTGGACACAATGTTCTGTCTTGTGAAAGGGTTCATTAGAAGTGTATGCACAAGTATATTTTGAACATACGCACATTAATTTTCCAAACATCCAAGGCTCTCGGGACAGCCAGTTTCAAATGCTGGCTTGGAGAATTAATTCTGTGACCTTTTGTAGGGAAGTGAATAGCAGTCTCAGAATCTTTTCCAAGATCTCACCATGCATGTGATGTCAAATTCATATCCTGGCTATTTTTCTGGCATAAAATGAGAGATATTACATAATTCTTTAAAAAAGAAGGGCTTGAAAGGAATTATTTGGCAAAGAAAATCACTGTTTGTAGAGCTTCTGTCATAAATCATATCCTGAAAAACATCTGTTTATTGACAATCTTTCTTTTGTTTAAAGTACTATACACTTACCTCTTTAACAGCATATGGATGAAAAAATACATGTCAACCTGATGGGTGTGATACTGAATTTCTTCATCAAAACATTATATATAAATTAAAGATATGTTCTGACCACATCAAAAGAAAACTAAATCGAAAGGCAATTAATCACATTCTACTGTTTTGGAAATGAATATCTTCTTGTGTAAGCGAGGACACTAAGTTCTCTTTCTGAGACAAGACACATAAACAGGATACGGTATTTTCTATTTTCTCTTAAAAAGTCTTGGCTTAGTGCAGTAGTAATGTTAAAATGGATGACTATAACCTATGACAAACAGTTGACCTGATTAAAATGGAGGTATTGCCCATTTTTTTAAGATTTTATTTATTTGTTTGAGAGAATGAGAGAGAGCACAAGCAGGGGGAGAGGCAGAGGGAGAGGGAGAAGCAGGCTCCCAGCTGAGCAGGGAGCCCAATGTGGGGCTCGATCCCAGGACCCCGGGATCATGACCTGAGCCGAAGGCAGAAACCTAACAGACTGAGCCACCCAGGAGCCCCAGTATTGCCCATTTTTGAACATGCATTGCCTAGAGTATGGTGTCTATCTCAATCATTAATTAAGTATGTATATATATATACAAACTTTTCTGACTCCATTTTTGGCTCTTTATGAAACTGATAATTATCTTTATTGGTTCCTAATTTTTCTAAATTTAATGCCATAAGAACAACTACCTCTTTTTTTTTTTTTTTTTTTAAGATTCATTTATTTATTTGAGAGAGAGAGAGGGAGAGAACAAGCGGGAGGGGCAGAGAGAATCTCCAGCAGACCCCATACTCAGCAGAGCCCAGTCTCAGCCCAACCCTGAGATCATGACCTGAGCCAAAACCAAAAGCTGGATGCTCAACCGACTCTGCCACCCAGGACCCCGAACAATGACCTCTTGATTAACTATCAGCTTTGCAATATTATCTGTAATATCATAATAAGGGTAACACATCTATTGTACTTACTATGTAGTAAACACTTTTAAAAACTTTACAATTTCTCAACTCACTTATTCCCTACTACAAATTTATAAGACAGGTAAACAATATTACCTTATTTTAGAGATGAGGAAACTAAGAGGGCAACTCACCTAGGGCATTACAAAGCAGAGATTAATAGGGCTGAATTTGCAAATCTGGGAGTCCAGTTCTAAATTCTATACCCTTAATCACTAAGTATACTGTCTTTGAAAGGCAATGAAACATTTTTCATGAAAATGAAAATGGGTTTTTTAATTAAATGATTTTTCAAATTTTATATTTATATAACACAAGAAATGACATATTTCATTCAGCATTATTACATTTAAAGTAAAAGATACATAAATGATTCTTCCAAAAAAATCAGAGAAATGTAATTAAACTTTAGAAAATATAAGGAGTTTCCCCATTGATATTATGTATTTACTTGAGTGATTTGGTATTTTATTATGATTCTATAAAATCAAAAAACTCTCAGGAGAGATTAGATTGTTGGAGAACTAGAAGGGAGATTGTAACTAATGTTCTAATCTGGAATTTTGTTGTCATCTGATTTTAGAGATGATTTTAAAGCTTGTCAACCCATCACCAGTGGAATCTCCGTGTTGTCGATGGTTCCTTCAGGAAGTTGATGTAAGCTTTTCTTCAGAAAAATACGCATAATCACACACATGCAAAATTCTCCTCACAAAATCTATTCTATGGTATTGTAAATTGATTGCCCTTGAATAAATAACATCTTCAAAAGCTTCTGTTGATAGTTTGCTTTTTCTATTAAAAATTAATATTCAAAATAAATACATATTGTGTAAGTAAGCCTTAATTCTTTTCACAACCGAATTTCAAAGAAAGAGTGATTATATTTAGTTTAAATAAAAGTTGAAATTGTGTTATGATCTTTGACAAGTCTCTGTGCATAGCATTTTTGATCTAAAATTTCTTCTTGTTATTTGATTTCTAATACACTAATGCTCCTGTAATATAAGCAGTAAAGCTGAATGTATTAGTATGTATTAGTAGTATTAGTAAAGTAAGTAGCAGATAATATTAAACTGCCTCTGATGTGCTTCCATTATCTTGTGATGAGGATTTTGCCATCCCCCCTTTACAAGTGACAAAACGGAAACTTACGTTAATAACTTGCAAGTGTCCATACAGTGCTAATTTACAAATTCTGGAGAACACCAGCACTTATACTTTTTGGGGGGCTTTGTTTTCTTTTGAGGAAGATACAAATAACAAGTTTACTATCTGTTGTATGCCTGGCGCTATGCTGGGGCCTTCACATACATTATTTTAGGCTCAAGGTAATTAGCATTTTCACTCTCACGCATATAAGAAAAATGAGCCTTTCACACGTAGAAACTTGCCCCAAATCACAGCTGGTAAATCGTAGAGCCTGGATCTGGCTTGGGAGAGACAATCGTCTGTGGGCCTCTGTGCGTTTTGCTACCCCTCTCGCTGAGTGTGCCAAGACTGTAAGCCCCGGACCATTCTTTTACCTGAGCCATTTCTCGGGGTTGTTTATGCAGCTGCTGATTTTGAGAAATGAGATAACGTTGTTCTTCTGGACAAAGAGGAGGCTTGCTTACCGCTTGCTCTAAAGGCAGTGGATTCCCCAAACTCAGTGTTCCACAGCTGGGACACAGATACACAGGGTGTGTTACATCTGTAAGGACCTAATGCTGTGTTCCAGTGAAACTTGAGGGCAAGGGAGAAGTTAGGCAAATTCACTGATGCCCGTGTTGCTTGCTTGCAGTAAGTAATACATTCCTTCATCTCTGACCCAGTGTTGTGTCTTCTGTCAGCATCCATAAAATAAGTAATAGGCTAATTTTATAAGTAGAGTAAAACCAAATCCCAACTCGGACCATCTAAGGGTCATGCAGCTGGCTCCAAAACCCTCCCTTGAAAAGGACTTGATTTAAAAATTATCAATATAATTCATGGATATCATTTAGAAGTTCAAACGTTAGAGAAAGCATATAAAAAAACAGTTGTATTTTTGCCCTACCCATGCTACCCCCAGTTCAGTTCTAGCTCCTCGGAAGCAGCCTCTCTTTAGACACTTGTCTAAGATTTGCAGTCATATATCTCAATTGTTATTATATTATGCTTGATTTTTTAAGTTTGTGAAATTGCCTATTAATTTCTTACAAGGAAAAAATTTCTTTTATACCACACTCCATGTACTTAACTCTCCCGTAATACTCAAAATTTAGTTATATAAATATTTATGGTTAAATTAATATTCAGTGTTTACATGTTATGAGTAAGTAATTACTGTTCGTGGTTAATCATAGTAGTTTGCTATAATTATAACTCTCATGTAGCATTTTGTTTTTCCTAGTACTAATAATTTTCTCATTTTAATAGTCAACAAATTCCCTATCAGAGCTACAAATTCAACAAACTCCCTATCAGAACTACAAAGTCCCTCTCAAGGGTCAATACAGCAGGTAATCTAGCAATTCCTTGTTTTTCATGGAAACTTCTATTTTTTTCTGTTCTTTCTTTCTAGTCACATATTAAGTCTCTGTATTGATGTCCTGATTTTCACATTCTTTCTCCTCTATTTCTTTGTATCTTGATTCTACTTGGGAGACATCTTCACTTCATCTTCCAAATATTCTACTGATTCTTTTTTTCGTTTTGGTTTACTATTTGCTCCTGTTATGGTCTGAATGATTCCTTTTATTCCTTTCTTATTTCATGCATGCAGTTGTCTCATCTGTCCAGAGATTTTTTTTTTTTTTGTAATTCTCTGCATTTTCTCTTAAGTAAATCCTTTTCTCTTTCTTTAATTTTCTCCTCTTCTCTCTTCATTTCCTCTGTGTGTTTCTTTTGGCCTCTGCTTCTTTTTTTTTTTTTTTTAAGATTTTATTTATTCATTTGAGAAAGAGAGACAGAGAGAGCACAAGCAGGGGAAGAGTGAGAGGGAGAGGGAGAAGCAGACTCCCCGCTGAGCTGGAAGCCCAACATGGGGCTCAATCCCAGGGTCCTGAGATCATGACTCGAGCCGAAGGCTGACGCTTAACCATCTGAGCCACCCAGGCACCCCATGGCCTTTGCTTTGCTCCTTTTTTGATTATTAATATTATAGAATGCTCTCAAATGTCTGTTTTTATGAATGAGGCAAGAAAAACCATTTGGAACTCAGTTAGTAGCAGATGGTTCATTGAGTAATAGTCTTAACAGTAGGATAATAACATGGCTGTGCAGGGATTTCCTTGGTGGTTCCCCGATTGTCAGTATCTGTAGATATTTTTTTTTAAATTTTTTTATTGTTATGTTAATCACCATACATTACATCATTAGTTTTAGATGTAGTGTTCCATGATTCATTGTTTGTACATAACACCCAGTGCTCCATGCAGAACGTGCCCTCTTTAATACCCATCACCAGGCTAACCCATCCTCGCACCCCCCTCCCCTCTAGAACCCTCAGCTTGTTTTTCAGAGTCCATCGTCTCTCATGGTTTGTCTCCCCCTCCGATTTCCCCCCTTCATTCTTCCCCTCCTGCTATCTTCTTCTTTTTTTTTTTTCTTAACATATATTGCATTATTTGATTCAGAGGTACAGATCTGAGATTCAACAGTCTTGCACAATTCACAGCACTTACCAGAGCACATACCCTTCCCAGTGTCTATCACCCAGTCACCCCATCCCTCCCACCCCACACCTCACTCCAGCAACCCTCAGTTTGTTTCCTGAGATTAAGAATTCCTCATATCGGTGAGGTCATATGATACATGTCTTTCTCTGATTGACTTATTTCTCTCAGCATAATACCCTCCACTTCCATCCACGTCATTGCAAATGGCAAGATCTCATTCCTTTTGATGGCTACATAATATTCCATTGTATATATATACCACATCTTCTTTATCCATTCATCTGTCGATGGACATCTTGGCTTTTTCCACAGTTTGGCTATTGTGGACATTGCTGCTATAAACATTGGGGTGCACGTACCCCTTCGGATCCCTACATTTGTATCTTTGGGGTAAATACCCAGTAGTGCAATTGCTGGATCGTATGGTAGCTCTATTTTCAACTTTTTAAGGAACCTCCATACGGTTTTCCAGAGTGGCTGCACCAGCTTGCATTCCCACCAACAGTGTAGGAGGGTTCCCCTTTCTCCACATCCTCGCCAACATCTCTCATTTCCTGACTTGTCAATTTTAGCCATTCTGACTGATGTGAGGTGATAGCTCATTGAGGTTTTAATTTGGATTTCCCTGATGCCAAGCGATGTTGAGCACTTTTTCATGTGTCTGTTGGCCATTTGGATGTCTTCTTTGCAGAAATGTCTGTTCATGTCTTCTGCCCATTTCTTGATTGGATTAGTTGTTCTTTGGGTGTTGAGTTTGATAAGTTCTTTATAGATTTTGGATACTAGCCCTTTATCTGACATGTCATTTGCAAATATCTTCTCCCATTCTGTCGGTTGTCTTTTGGTTTTGTTGACTGTTTCTTTTGCTGTGCAAAAGCTTTTTATCTTGATGAAGTCCCAATAGTTCATTTTTGCCCTTGCTTCCCTTGCCTTTGGTGATGTTTCTAGGAAGAAGTTGCTGTGGCTGAGGTCGAAGAGGTTGCTGCCTGTGTTCTCCTTTAGGATTTTGATGAACTTCTGTCTCACATTTAGGTCTTTCATCCATTTTGAGTCTATTTTTGTGTGTGGTGTCAGGAAATGGTCCAGTTTCATTCTTCTGCATGTGGCTGTCCAATTTTGCCAACACCATTTGTTGAAGAGACTGTCTTTTTTCCATTGGACATTCTTTCCTGCTTTGTCAAAGATGAGTTGACCATAGAGTTGAGGGTCCATTTCTGGGCTCTCTATTCTGTTCCATTGATCTATGTGTCTGTTTTTGTGCCAGTACCATACTGTCTTGATGATGACAGCTTTGTAGTAGAGCTGGAAGTCCGGAATTGTGATGCCGCCAGCTTTGCTTTTCTTTTTCAACATTCCTCTGGCTATTCGGGGTCTTTTCTGGTTCCATACAAATTTTAAGATTATTTGTTCCATTTCTTTGAAAAAAGTGGATGGTGTTTTGATGGGGATTGCATTGAATGTGTAGATTGCTCTAGGTAGCATTGACTCTTCACAATATTTGTTCTTCCAATCCATAAGCATGGAACGTTTTTCCATTTCTTTGTGTCTTCCTCAATTTCTTTCATGAGTATTTTATAGGTTTCTGAGTACAGATCCTTTGCCTCTTTGCTTAGATTTATTCCTAGGTATCTTTTGGTTTTGGGTGCGATTGTAAATGGGATCGACTCCTTAATTTCTCTTTCTTCTGTCTTGTTGTTGGTGTATAGGAATGCCACTGATTTCTGTGAATTGATTTTATATCCTGCCACTTGACTGAATTCCTGTATGAGTTCTAGCAGTTTTGGAGTGGAGTCTTTTGGGTTTTCCACATACAGTATCATATCATCTGCAAAAAGTTAGAGTTTGACTTCTTCTTTGCCAATTTGGATGCCTTTGATTTCTTTTTGTTGTCTGATTGCTGTGGCTAGGACTTCTAATACTATGTTGAATAGCAGTGGTGATAGTGGACATCCCTGCCGCGTTCCTGACTTTAGGGGGAAAGCTCTCAGTTTTTCCCCATTGAGAATGATATTCGCTGTAGGTTTTTTATAGATGGCTTTTATGATATTGAGGTATGTACCCTCTATCCCTATACTCTGAAGAGTTTTGATCAAGAAAAGATGCTGTACTTTGTCAAATGCTTTTTCTGCATCTATTGAGAGGATCATATGATTCTTGTTCTTTCTTTTGTTAATGTATTGTATCACATTGATTGATTTGCGGATGTTGAACCAACCTTGCAGCCCAGGGATAAATCCCACTTGGTTGTGGTGAATAATCCTTTTAATGTACTGTTGGATCCTATTGGCTAGTATTTTGGTGAGAATTTTTGCATCCATATTCATCAGGGATATTGGTCTATAATTCTCCTTTTTGATGGGGTCTTTGTCTGGTTTTGGGATCAAGGTAATGGTGGCCTCATAAAACGAGTTTGGAAGTTTTCCTTCCATTTGTATTTTTTGGAACAGTTTCAGAAGAATGGGTATTAATTCTTCTTGAAATGTTTGTAGAATTCCCCTGGGAAGCCATCTGGCCCTGGGCTTTTGTTTGTTGGGAGATTTTTGATGACTGCTTCAATTTCCTTAGTGGTTATAGGTCTGTTCAGGTTTTCTATTTCTTCCTGGTTCAGTTTTGGTAGTTGATACATCTCTAGGAATGCATCCATTTCTTCCAGGTTATCTAATTTGCTGGCATAGAGTTGCTCATAATATGTTCTTAGAATTGTTTGTATTTCCTTGGTGTTGGTTGTGATCTCTCCTCTTTCATTCATGATTTTGTTGATTTGGGTCATTTCTCTTCTTTTTGATAAGTCTGGCCAGGGGTTTATCAATCTCGTTAATTCTTTCAAAGAACCAGCTCCTAGTTTTGTGGATCTGTTCTCCTGTTCTTTTAGTTTCTATTTCATTGATTTCTGCTCTGTTCTTTATTATTTCTCTTCTCCTGCTGGGTTTAGGCTTTATTTGCTGTTCTTTCTCCAGCTCCTTTAGGTGTAGGGTTAGGTTGTGTATTTGAGACCTTTCTTGCTTCTTGAGAAAGGCTTGTATTGCTTTATACTTTCCTCTTAGGACTGCCTTTGCTGCATCCCAACAATTTTAAATAGTTGTGTTTTCATTTTCACTGGTTTCCATGAATTTTTTTAATTCTTCTTTAATTTCCTCGTTGATCCATTCATTCTTTAGTAGGATGCTCTTTAGCTTCCATGTATTTGAGTTCTTTCCGACTTTCCTCTTGTGATTGAGTTCTAGTTTCAAAGCATTGTGGTCTGAAAATAGGAAGGGAATGATCCCAATCTTTTGGTACCAGTTGAGACCTGATTTATGACCTAGGATGTGATCGATTCTGGAGAATGTTCCATGGGCACTAGAGAAGAATGTGTATTCCATTGCTTTGGGATGGAATGTTCTGAATATGTCTGTGAAGTCCATTTGGTCCAGTGTGTCATTTAAAGTCTTTATTTCCTTGTTGATCTTTTGCTTAGATGATCTGTCCATTTCAATGAGGGGGGTGTTAAAGTCCCCCACTATTATTGTATTGTTGTTGATGTGTTTCTTTGCTTTTGTTATTAATTGCCTTATATAATTGGCTGCTCCCATGTTAGGGGCATAAATATTTACAATTGTTAGATCTTCTTGTTGGATAGACCCTTTAAGTAGGATATAGTGTCCTTCCTCATCTCTTATTACAGTCTTTGGTTTAAAATCTAATTTGTCTGATATAAGGATTGCCACCCCAGTTTTCTTTTGGTGTCCATTAGCATGGTAAACTGTTTTCCACCCCCTCACTTTCAATCTGGGGGTGTCTTTGGGTCTAAAATGAGTCTCTTGCAGACAGCATATCGATGGGTCTTGTTTTTTTATCCAATCTGATAGCCTGTGTCTTTTGATTGGGGCATTTAGCCCATTTACATTCAGAGTAACTATTGAAAGATATGAATTTAGTGCCATTGTATTGCCTGTAAGGCGACTGTTACTGTATATTGTCTGTGCTCCTTTCTGGTCTATGTTGTTTTTAGGCTCTCTCTTTGCTTAGAGGACCCCTTTCAATATTTCTTGTAGGGCTGGTTTCGTGTTTGCAAATTCCTTTAGTTTTTGTTTGTCCTGGAAGCTTTTTATCTCTCCTTCAATTTTCAATGACAGCCTAGCTGGATATAGTATTCTTGGCTGCATATTTTTCTCATTTAGTGCTCTGAATATATCATGCCAGTCCTTTCTGGCCTGCCAGGTCTCTGTGGATAGGTCTGTTGCCAATCTAATGTTTCTATCATTGTAGGTTACAGATCTCTTCTCCCAAGCTGCTTTCAGGATTGTCTCTTTGTCTCTGAGACTCGTAAGTTTTACTATTAGATGTCGGGGTGTTGACCTATTTTTATTGATTTTGAGAGGGGTTCTCTGTGCTTCCTGGATTTTGATGCCTGTTTCCTTCCCCAAATTAGGCAAGTTCTCTGCTATAATTTGCTCCAATATACCTTCTGCCCCTCTCTCTCTTTCTTCTTCTTCTGGGATCCCAATTATTCTAATGTTGTTTCGTCTTATGGTATCGCTTATCTCTCGAATTCTGCCCTCATGATCCAGTAGTTGTTTATCTCTCTTTTTCTCAGCTTCTTTATATTCCATCATTTGGTCTTCTATATCACTGATTCTCTCTTCTGCCTCATTTATCCTAGCAGTTAGCGCCCCCATATCTGATTGCACCTCATTAATAGCCTTTTTGATTTCGACTTGGTTAGATTTTAGTTCTTTTATTTCTCCAGAAAGGGTTTCTCTAATAACTTCCATGCTTTTTTCAAGCCCAGCTAGTATCTTTAAAGTGATGATTCTGAACTCTAGATCTGACATCGTACTAATGTCCATATTGAGTAGGTCCCTGGCAGTTGGTACTACCTCTTGTTCTTTTTGTTGAGTGATTTTTTCCATCTTGTCATTTTGTCCAGAGGAGAACAGATGAATGAGAGAACAAAATGCTAACAGGGTAACAACGTCCCCAGAAAATATACTCTAAAGACCTGAAGCCAGGGGAAAAGGAAGGGAAAGAGAGAAAAAAGAAAAAGAGAAAAAGATAAAGATAAAGATGAAAACAAACAAAAAAAGAACAAAACAAAAAAAAACAGAATATGATCAAATATGATCAGTCTGGTACATAGATCAGTGCCACACACTAGATTTTGGTGTATTTTGGTCTGTTAGAAGAAAGTGCCTCCCAAAATTTTAAAGAAAGAAAAACTTATGTATGTACAAAAATAAGGGTTGATATGTTGAAGGGATGGAATATGACTGTAAAGATGAAAATTATAAAAAATTTTATAAAAGGAATTGGTAAGAAGTTGTTTGAAAAAAGAAAGAAGAGGATTTAAAAAAAAAGAAAAAAAAAGGGAGAGAATGTGTTCAGGCAGGAGAGTAGAAAAAAGCCATACACTAGAGATTTAGGGTATATTTTGATCTGTTAGAAGAAACTATCTCAAAATTTTAAAGAGAGAACAACTTATATATGTATACCAAAAATATGGGTAACTACTATGAAGGGATAGAATATGACTCTAAAAATGAAAAATAAAAATGTTTTTTAAAAAAGGAATTCATAAGATGTTGGTTGAAAAAGGGAAAAAGAAAAAGTAAAAAAAAAAAAAAGACAGTTAAAAAAAAATTAACTTTGAAAGACTAAAGAATCATTGGAAATAAGCCATGGATTCTATGTGCATTATTCCCCTAGCGCTGGAGTTCTGCCGTTCTCATTGATCGGTAAACTTGGTCTTGGCTGGCTATTCTCACTGATCTTCTGGGGGAGGGGCCTGTTGCTGTGGTTCCCAAATGTCTTTGCCGGAAGCAGAATTGCCCTGCCCTTGCCCGGTCCGGGCTAAGTAATCTGCTCGGGTTTGCTCTCGGGAGCTTTTGTTCCCTGCAAGTTTTCCACACAGCTTTGGAGGACGAGAGTGAAAATGGCGGCCTCCCAATCTCCACCCCGGAGGAGCTGAGAACTCGGGGCCCTGCTCCTCACCCAGCAGATCCCTGTGGTAGCTCCAGGGGACGAAGGGGAGTCTCCCTGGATCTGCCGCTTGTTGGGTCCCTGCTGGAGGAGCAGTGGCCCAACTGTGCCCCGGATCATGGTTTATGGCAACCCCGAGCTGAGAGCCCGCACCTTGGCTCCGTCTCTGCAGCCGGCTTCCCTGCTCCAATACCTGGGAGCTCTGCCGCACTCAGGCACCCCCAGTCTTTCTGTGACCCTGAGGGTCCTGAGACCACACTGTCCCGTGAGGGTTCCACCCCCCGCTGAGTCCCTGGAGCGAAGTCCCTCAGTGGAGCAGACTTCTAAAAGTTCCAATTTTGTTCTCCGAGGCTCTATTACTTGCCAGAAGCGGCCGACGGAGGCCCCCTCCCCCGCCATCTATCCTCCCGAATATCACCTCGGATTCACTTCTCCACACATCCTACCTTCCAGAAAGTGGTCGCTTTTCTGTTCAGAGAGTTGTTGCTATTCTTTTCTTCGATCTCCTGTTGAGTTTGTAGGTGTTCAGAATGGTTTGATCCCTATCCAGCTGAATTCCTGAGACCAGACGAAATCCAGGTCTCCTACTCCACCATCTTGCTCCACCCCCCCAGTATCTGTAGATATTTTCCCAGAGGTATATTCTTCTGACTGCTACTGCTCAGTGGAAGAAGTTTAGGACTGGCTTTCAGTATTTTAGGGAGACCAAAGGTTTCACCATACAGTGTGCAAACCTCATGTAATCTCCATTTTCTCAGTATAATGTCACATGACAGATGCCAGCTATGCCTGGAGTCTCTACTCCTGAAGCTCTTGGTACAACCTCTCCCAGATTTTCTGTCCTCTTTCTGCTCATTTCAGATGGCAAAAAGGTAGTTCCTAGTCTGAAGGACATGGACAAGAAAATCAGGAATAGAAAGCTTAGTCTTCTTTCTGCAAATTTTAAATCAATTCTTGTCCTTTTCTTTTTTTTCTAGCTCCCACTTTCTGAAGTCCTAGCTGCCTTAAATTTCTAAAAGTTTGAGGATATTATTTTCTTCTTTTTGGGTTCCACCACTGTAGCTTAGATTTCAGTTGTGCTTGTTAAGTCAGTTTTCACAATGCATTCATTTTCCAGCATCCTGAAATATGTCATCATTGCTCATCTGTCACTGTCTTCTTTCCCATCACTTTCATCCTCTGGTGTGCTAATGCCATTTTTATTCTTACTCAGTTTTTTTCTTTGTTTTAGGAGGTTTAAGAAGGAAGTACAGATAAACGGATAAGTTCAATAAGTCAGGTTTGCCAGGACAGTCTTTAAACAAGCAGGAAAGCCAGGTCTCTCATGAGATATCACAGATGTTCCATTTGTAAACTGAGTGAGATTTTTTTTTTTCTAGCACAACTTTTGTTAACAAAGAAACTGTTTGCCATTTGAAGATTTTAAAGTCCTGTGAGATTTCTAAAAACAACTCACAAAAAATGAATTTAGTCTGATTAAACGAGTCTGGTTATAACAAACAAAAACTAGGAGCTGAGAGACATCATCTGTTTCATCTGAACTCATACTGAAAGACAAAAGATGCAATTCAGAATCATTTCATAACTTTTCTCAAAAAAATTGCAAGATACATAAGCAAGTCATAATGCATGGCACCATTTTCCAATTCCAATAAGACTTGATATAAACAATGAAATATCCATAATCTACCCATAAACTAAATAAAGAAAATAATTATGGAAGTTTTAAGATAATAATTTTATTTTAAAATATTTTTCATGTGTGACACAAATCATCAAATATATCCTTTCAAATTGTTATTTATTGATTTTACACCTGTTTGATATTTAATAAACAGACAAAGTTGAATGGGCTCTAAAGTTCAACAGTCAAGAAATTTTAATATTAGTGTTTATTTGTTGGTATTAATTATTGTTATGTTTTGGTGTTAGTTTTTAAAAGCTACATAGTCTTCTTAGAAATGCATTATAAATAACTGAAATGTAAATAAGATCTTTTCTAAAGAATGACCAGAGAAACCCAAGGAGATCAAAAAAATACAAATACCTGAAAAATAATTTATGGAAAATGAATCCCAGACAAGTAAATAAAAATATTTCTTCACTGACAAATATTTAAAGGAAGTATGCATTCATAAAAATATAATCACAGTGTATGAATCAGCTATCATTCAATTTGCCTTTAAACTGCCCACCAATTTGGCTGATATTAAGATGCTGAGCCATTTGTTTAAAAAGGTGGATTTCTAAGAATTACTCATACAGTTCCTAGATCTGGAACTTGGGTCTATTATTGGTGATTAGACATATTTGGGAAATGGTATATTAGAGGAACTCAAGTGGAACAATGATAGCACTTACTCAAAAATCTCAAAACACTCATTAAAAAAAAAAAAACACAGTATTTCACTGAAATCAGGGACTTGTCTATGACTCACCTTATTGAATAAAGAACATTTCCATTCTTGAAAATTCTTAACAATTTATTGTCTGTAGTAACTTCATGAAAGTTGGCACCCTTTTCATTGGCAAAGAACAAATCAGGTTTCCAAATGGAGTCCAACATGGAAGGGTCTAGGTCTAAAGAGTCATCAGGATATTCACTATATGCAAGGCGAGGATCATTCCATTTCTGACGAAGAAAGATATTCACTCTGTAATCCTATGATAAAAGAAAGAAAAGAAAAAAAAACCTGCTTTAAAAGTTTAGAATCTTATGTGCTATTCTTTGGGCACCTCTGAATTTTAGCAAAAGCCACTGAAATCCTTGTGAGCTTTCCATACCCCACAGTCCTCACTCATTACTACTGACAAAAGTCATTTTAGTTACAAGGCTTTGCCCATGTTTTTAGTCATCTATATGTCTCTAAAGAAAAGGTCACAGAAGAGTACAATTTTATTATGCTTATATTTTGCCTTTCCATTCAAATTTCACTTTCCTGGTTTGTCAGAATAAAATGTTGGATTGCTATCAGACACTTGAAATAAAATATTTTCACCTTTGCATTTATTTTCTAGAACCATTTCTTTTAGTAGATATCCAATAGCATCCAGAATGCATTTAGTGAAATTTTCTTGAAAGCTGTTTTATAAAAGTGATTATATATGTTTCTTTACAATGAAGACACATTTCCTCATGTTTAATATAGCATATAAGTTCCATGAAACAGGTGATTTGGAAAAAATAAAAGGTGATTTTGAAATAATGAAAGAATAATAAAGTAACATTATTGCCAGTAATCCTTTAAGAAGATTTGGCTAAAGAGTTTTTCTAATTAGACTATTCACAGTTGGCTTAAAAAGGGGAAGAGTCAAAGATATCAATCAAATTCTTGCTCACAATTTCTGGACTTATGTACAGAATGACATAGATTCATAGGCAGGTGTATGTGTGGGTTTTGTACACAAGTATATGAGCATAAGCACTACCTATGACTTTGTAATTTTCCCCTTAGACTTTTGAAATGAGTGAATAAATTAAACATGCAGACTTTGTTATAAGCGTGAGTAAAGTGAACATTTTAGGAAGATTTTATTTCCATGGAAAATAGCCAATGCTGGAGATATTCAGAGAAACTGAACACCAGTTTTCATCTATTTTTTTATTCCTTGAAAACCAAATTACCAGTTAACAATATAATAGCCAAGCAATCACAAAGAATGTCTCCATAATATCAGGCCTGGTAGATTGCTTCTCGTGCAGGGTGGTCAAATTCAGAGTAGTGAACGTTACAAATATTTATGTTCCCTTGATTATTATTTGTGCACTGATACCCTTATCTTCTAACTGTAACTGAGGTTACATACCAGATAATATTTTTTTCTGCTTGCTAGGTGCCCCATGTATCTTCCAAAGTGACAATGGAACAGAGTTCACTTCAGCTTTTTACCACAAAGTTCACGATAATGTGGAAATCTCACCAGCCACAAGGATCTGCAGAACCTGTAAATGTGGATATATGAACAAGCTTCTCCCAGCCAAAGACAGGTCATCCTCTCTTAGCCTAGAGTTCAGAATGCCAAGAAGCATAGCTCCCTGGTCTATGGCCAGTTCTTGCATCCCTTATTATTCTGTAGTCTGTGCCTCAACCCTAATTATCGCCAAAGGAATAGGTGATCAGACTGAAGTCAGTTTCTCTCTGCCTTAACTATAGGACAAAATGAAAGCAACTCCAGTTACGTTACCCGCCAGGAAAAATAACTGACAAGTAAGGAATTTCCTTTGGACCGATTCTTAAGATTTTTTATATATATACAATTATATATAACTGAGACAGTCTGTAAGTGTTCCCCACTGTGAGGCTAAAATAAAAGTACTTTTAAGCTACAGTATATGTAATAAAATTTGGTTGAATCTCCTGATCCTATGCTCTTGGTTTAGTGATAATTTTATAGACAGAATCTTGGATCTTCCAGGAACACTTCTTTTTTGCTACTGGAATGAGCTAAAAAACAAAACACAACAGAACAAAAAAACCCACAAAAACAAAAACCACCCAGGTATGCTTCAGTTTCTGTTTCTAAATTACACAAGGCAGAAATCAACTGTCACCTGTCACCGAGGCCAAATGTTATCCTATATCCATTGTTCTGGGAAGCTTCCTATTAAACAACCAAATTCAGCATTTTGAAAATAAATTTTTAAAGCTTATTCTTCATAGCCAGTGTATCCCATTTATACTGGGCAACCAATATTATCTGTGCGTCCTGATCATTTGTGAAAATGTGCAAAGAGTAAATAAAATGACATAGTCAAATAATGCCACCTGAGAGAAGTCCTTGTAACTTGATTTGCAATAACTTGCCTATACTAAATGACCATGAACTAAAGCAGGAAACAATTTTGCAAAATAGAGATAATGGATGTGTATGCAGCACATGCAAAAAATTTTAAAATAGACTCACTAAAGTTGGTTTAAAATGTAATCATTCCTGACTATATGTAAAATAAAGACTAATTGTTTTATTAATGGAATTTTCCCTATTCACCTGGGCTATGCCCCATAAGGGTGAAAATGTAGAAAGGTTATATGTGAGTAAAAAGAAAAAGACAATAATAAATATGAGATAATATATATGAAAATGAAATAAATATTTATATTTCACATTTCTGAAAATCTAGACATGTATTGAACTCATTCTTAAGTCTTATAAGGCACCTAAATTGACTTTTATATGGAATCATAAAATTTTAGGACAGAGACATTTAATGATTCTTTTCTCTACAAACTCCTGCAGTAAAACCTTCAGAAGTTAATCTTATTTTTCATCATTTTTTCATGTTACATAATAAATAATATTTATTATATGTTATACTATATTAGTATCAGCCCTATCTACTGCCAAAGGAATAGGTGATCAGACTGAAGTCAGTTTCTCTCTGCCTTAATTATAGGAGAAGATGAAAGCCACTCCAGTTATAATGATGTTTGTCAGGAAAAAATAACTGGCAAGTTATATGTTAACTGTATGTTATATAGTTATATGTATATGTTATACTATATTAGTATATTATTAATATTGTACAGTAACAGTGATGAAATACAGTTATTATTTCATAATACAAAAAGACTAATTTTGACATTTCAGAAGTCAAAATTTCTTGTTATTATTAGAATAGAAAGATACACTTTATTCTAATTAGTTTAATTAATTTTTTAAGAAAATATTTTGCTGACAAAGTAAAGTTATATTTCATGTTTGGTTTTGAAATAAGTATCCATTAAAATGTAGTTTAAATTGCATCTGTATTTCACATAGTAAATAATAGAACTTATATTTGAAATCTTACATTATGAGGTACAAAAAATAATAATTCCATTAGGCAAATTGTATAATGGTTCATATACTAGACTCAGGAAGTAAGTTTTTTTAGGATGGAATCTCAACTCTCCCAGTGAGATAGCTTTCTAATCTCCCCGTGTCTTGTTTTTTCTTCTGTAAAATAGAGTTACAATAGTACTTCCTCTCAGACGGGTGCTGGGAGCATTGGCTTGATCCACACAAAGTACTTAGAACTGCACTCATTAAATACTAGCTTTTAGAGCCTCAAAATTAAAATTCATATTAAATACAAATTTGGTTGTTTTTTCTCTTTATAAATTAGTTTTTGAAATAATAGGGGCATTTTGATATGCCATATAAGAATTTGGGGCAGATAATTGTAATGTTGAACCTGGTGAATAATATCTTATGGAAAATTTTCAAACCAGTGTGATAAGCTTATCATTAACTTTTTGTATTAACTTTTGCATTTCAACATTTATATATTTTTGTATTTCCTGTCTTTATTCAATTGCCCCTCCTCCCCTTCTCTCTATATAATTGGTTTGTGTTCCAAGGCCCTTTTCCATAATGGTAAATATCGTTGCTTACATTTCACTTTGTGCCAGATGTTTTACTAGATGCTTCGTGGATTACTCCTGCCATCCTGATAGAAAATCTATGAGGTAGGTATTATTATTTGCCCAATTTTACAGATGTGGACTATGGGACAAAGATAGGCCAAGTAACTTCAACATGATTACAGAGCTAATAGGTGGCAGAGTTGTAATCCAGACCCATACATTCTGGTTTCAGAGCTGTAAAGGATACATTGCCTTGTATGCAAAACAACTGTTTTCTAAACTAATGCAAAGATTCTGGGTTTATGTAGTTCATGTTTGTGGTTTCTTGTTGTTGTTGTTGTTTGTTTTGTTTCTTTTTTGATTTTTGTAAGGAATTTGGGGGTTTACTGATCAACATCCTTACTGATAGGAAACTACACGCCCTATAACGAAATGTTATCCAGTTAAATCTAATAGATGCCAGGTTGTCATTTTTCCAAAATAGGTACCCTTGGGAAAGACCAAACTCAGTAAAAATCACAACCCAGGGTAGCACCTAAAATAACATAGAATACAGCATTCATCTTTGGCTGTCTAGGGGAGTATAGGATTGCTAGAAACTAACTAAAATGACCAATTAGAAAAAATGTAAGGAAAATAATCATCAAATGTTAACAAAAGTTGTTAAGTGCTTCTCTTCCCTCTGGTCTACAGTTCAGGTAAGTCTGAAGTTCCCTAGTGCTTTCAGGTCATTTCCAATGCAGCAGACTTCTCTCACTTCTTCCTTTTCTCCCTGCCTTCTTACTTATTTCTGCCCTGTCCTCTCCTTGCTTCTGTTTCTTTCTGTCTCTGTGTCTGTCTCCCTCTTTCCTCCTCCACCACTCCCCCATACACGTACACATGCACTGCTTCTGCAGGACTAGCCACCACATTTCTATACTGGTGATGTGTGCAAGTGGTTTTCATTTGCATCCTTATGGAGTAAAGGAAATGGGTCTCTACAACACTATCACTATTGATACCTTGATGTCTTTGTTTTTTTCTCTTCTTTATCCTACACATTTTCGTGTAGTTGAAATTACAGTGGACACGTGTTTTTGCATCTTTCATTTTCACTTAATGAATTTTATGCATTTTCTAGTATTCTTCTTAATCATCATTCCAATAGTTATATGATACATTTTTCTTTTCTTTTTTTTTTAGGTTTTTACTTAAATTCCAGCATAGTTAACATAGAGTGTAATATTAATTTCATGTGTACAATATAGTGATTCCACACTTCCATACAACACCAGGTGCTCATCACAAGTGTACTCCTTAATTCCCATCACCTATGTCACCCATCCCCTCACCCACCTCCCCCATGGTAACCATCAGTTTGTTCTCTACCGTTAAGAGTCTGTTTCTTGGTTTGCCTCTCTCTCACTCTTTTTTCCTCCCTTTGCTCCTTTGTTTTGTTGGTGCATTTTTCTTACACAAATAATTTTTCATGTGACTGATTAGGGTCTGGAACATACAGAATCATGCAATTGGCAAAAAACTTAAATGTGTTGATTTATTTACTATAATTAAACATCTTTTTTTATCATGTCTCAATAAATTTGAGCAAAAATTAAGGATATAAAGTATTCTTAAAAATGAATATGCTAGGCATATTTTCAGAAAATAATATTTTTAAAAGATAATTTTATTATAAAAATAATCATCACAAAATAGCACAAAAATAAATAATATCACTAACTAGAGTATTTTTTCTAAACAACTTGAATGCTTTCCAATGATTGTAAACATTCTCATATAAAATGATGAATATAGTGGAAACTATCATTGCCTTTTTTATTTGTAATCTCATTTAATAAAAATGGTTTTACAAATTCAACATTCAGGATACTAATTAATCTTTTGAAAAGATACTTTATTCAGGTTAAAGAACTCAGTTTCTATTACTGTTTTTAAAATTGTTGATGATGCTGTTGATGCTGTTATTGGGGAATGGTATTTAACCTTATTAAATTATTGGAAATGTATTCGAAAGCTATGCGATTCTTAACTTGACACAAATTTTGTCATACTACATCGCTATCAATTATTTTCTGTAAAAGTAAAATATGTATGCTTAATGGCACATGCATATATTTGAGCATGAGGTAGATCATTTATTTTCGCTAAAAGTTCAATAGAATTTAGTCAAATTAAAAATATTAAAAGACCAATGTTAGTCTCAAATTTATTTAGATTCATTCAACATATGTTTATCACATATTACCAATCTGGAATTTAGTTCAGTGCTGATGATACAATATTGAAAGATGGTCTCTGCTGTCAAATTGTTCATTATGTTGTGGAAGATAGACTGTAAAGAGACAATTATCTTTCCACATAAAAGTGCTATGCTGGAGGCACACACAGCATGCTATGGAAACATAAGGAAAGCGTAGCTAATAGGGACCAAGGTGGAAGGATCAGGCAAGATTTCCTGGGGAAAATCTAATTGAGCTTTGTCTTCAAAATGGAAAAAAAAAAAAAAAAAAGAAGTTATCTAGGCAAACGTTGGGAACATAATAAAACGTGTCCTGTATTTTGACACAAAATTCAGTAATCACTGTATTTTTGTACGATTAATACAGGAATTTGGCTGACTTTTAGTATTATAATTTATTTTTTTTAATTTGATATCTATTGAGCACCTTCTGTGTAGCAGGCATTGTGCTGAGGGTTATAAAGTTGAATTATGCATAGTGCCTGTCACCTCCAGGCAAACAGTCTAGAGGAAAGGGAATGGAACACAACATGAATAAAAACAGAGGATATGGAAGGAATATATTATGAAAATAAGAACTTTACTGATTTTTACCTGGTGTTAGTCTTATTTTAAAAAAATAAAATAGAATGAAGCGTGTGAGAAAACAAGACTTGATGTGCAAGAAATATAGACATAGATACAAATATAGATGAAAAATGTATTTATAAAGGCTTTGTCCTTCCAACATAATGGTAGACTAGACACATAGAGGGCCTTCTCCTGCACATTATTTTCTGGATAAAGGAAAAAATACACACTTTTATTTTTTTTTAAGATTTTTTAAAAATTTATTTGACAGAGAGAGACACAGCGAGAGAGGGAACACAAGCAGGGGGAGTGGGAGGGGAGAAGCAGGCTCCCCGCGGAGCAGGGAGCCTGATACGGGGCTCGATCCCAGGACGCTGGGATCATGACCTGAGCCGAAGGCAGACGCTTAACGACTGAGCCACCCAGGCGCCCAAAAATACACACTTTTAAAAAGTTTGTTGTCTTACAAGAATATAAAGGGATTCTTCAAAGACAAAAATAGTAACAAAAATAAGAGTGAGCTAAAGCCAAAATAAAAGCAGTGGTGGTAAGCAAATACAAATGCTTAGATTGGGAAACCAAGTCTCTCACTACCACAAGATGGAAAAACCGAACCTGTGACTAAGGATTCATTAATTAGACCCTCAAGAATATCATAGATTAAGTTCAACCAAATATGTGTTTATAACCACAACAATAATTTACTACAGACAAAAGAAAGTAGACATGAGCCTATGGGGAATTCAGTGGAAATTCCACATCAAAAATATGAGATAAACAGGTAAAATGTATTTAAGGAAATAAAAGGTAAATTCTGCAATAGAAGCTGATAATGACCAAGAATATTTGAAAAATAATAAAATAATAATAAAATGAAAATACAATTGTTGAAATTAAAGACTTAATGGATGTGTTAAAGCATATAAGAAACTTCTGAACAAAGAATTTGAGAAGACTGTAGAGTTGGAAAAATGTCCCAGATGTAAATAGTGGGAGAAAAGGAGAGAGGGGGCGCCTGGGTGGCTCAGTCATTGAGCGTCTGCCTTTGGCTCAGGTCATGATCCTGGGGTCCTGGGATCCAGCCCCATATCAGGCTCCCTGCTCGGCAAGAAGCCTGCTTCTCCCTCTCCCATTCCCCCTGCTCGTGTTCCCTCTCTCGCTGTGTCTCTATCTGTCAAATAAATAAATAAAAATCTTAAAAAAAAAAAGAAAAAAGAAAAGGAGAGAGAAAATTTTTAAAAAAAGGGTTAAGAGACTTTCAAGATAAAATGGGAAAGTCTAAAGTAATCTACATCGAATTGAGATTCCAGAAGGATGAAATAGAATAGCAAAAATGACAAGAATTTTGCAGAACAAACAAAGGAAACTAATGCAAAGATACAGGGAACTCAAACATACCAATAAAGGTAAATAAAAAGAAGTCTATATGAAGACATTATATTAAAACTGTAGAATATCAAAGGCAAAGAAAATATGTTTAAAAGAATCACCCTTCTACTGCCAAACAATATCCCATCATATGGCACACCACATTTTATTTATCCAGTCATCAGAATAAATGGAGTATTGATACATGCTGCAACATGGATGAATCTTGTAAATACTATGCTAAAAAAGCTAGTCACAAAAGACTCTGTGTTGTGTAATTCCATGTATATAAAATGTTCACATTAGACAAACCTATGGTGAGAGAATGCAGATTAGTAGTTGGGGAAAGGTGGGGAAGGACTGCTAAAGTGTACATGGTTTCTTTTGGGGCGATAAATGTTCAAAAATGGTTGTGGTGATGGTTGCACAGTTGTGTGAGTACACTAAACGTCATTTAATTATAGACTTAAAAGGATGAATTGTATGATATGTGTATGGTATATATATAATTACCTTTTAAAAAAAATATGTTTATTTACTTTGAGAGAGAGAGAAAGAGCAGGGGGAGGGGCAAAGGGAGAGAGAGACTCCCCAAACG
The DNA here is from genome assembly GCF_004348235.1 of Phoca vitulina. Classification (NCBI taxonomy): domain Eukaryota; kingdom Metazoa; phylum Chordata; class Mammalia; order Carnivora; family Phocidae; genus Phoca; species Phoca vitulina. The sequence continues at coordinate 12,435,632 of NW_022589756.1, read as the reverse complement.
ACTCCCTGTTGAGTGTGGAGCCTGATCGGGGCTCGATCCCGCGACCCATGAGATCATGACCTGAGCCAAAACCAAGAGTCGGATGCTTAACCCACTGAGCCACACAGGTGCCCCATAATGACCTTTATTGGAAAACACTGAGACTGGTGGCAGACTTTGCATCAATAATGAAACCCAGAATATAGTGGGTTAACATAATCAAAATATTAAGACAATATTATAGTTAATTTGATTAGTGTACTCAGTAATCTTTCCAAATTGAAAGTGAAAGAAAGTCATTAAAGTAAAACAGTTTTCTTTTGAACATTTATAAAATGGACTTTTAATTAATGAACTTCAGAAGGACAGAATTAAAAATAACCCCACAGAATGCTGTTCTGAAGTGCAAACAGAAATGAAGAACAAGAAACTGGCGAACTTTGATGCAAATTTGACTAGACTTCTATATAAAAAATTTCTATGAATGCATAATTTATGGGGTTGAAATGAACTGAAATATTGAAAAAACAGTATCACATGCTATGACTGATCACATAAGACATATAGAAATAAATCTTTAAAACTGTGAGACTCTTACCTAGAACATTTTCTAATTTCTTGAAAACTTAAGTAAATCAATAAATGGGGGGGGAGATGCCATGATTATATAAAGAAAGAGGAAATGTTATAAAGGTAACAATTATTTGCAAACTAGTTGCTAGATTCAATGTCATTTTTGTCAAAACAAAACAATTTCTTGAGGGAATTGATGAGCTAATTCTATAATTTATATAGAGCACCACTGAAAGTGTAGGATAGCCAAGGCACTCTTAGAGAAGAAGAAAAAAGTAGAGGGACTTCCTGTAGTAGGTATTTAAAATGATTATAAAGCAGTAAAACATTATGGTTGGTGCAAAGACAAATTGACCAATGGCACAAAATGAGGAATCTAAACAACCTTTATTTGATATATAAAGGAAGTAGAGTTGTAGATTAGTGGTGCACACATGGATTACTTAATACATGGCTTTACTTGTAACAAAAATGTTCAATTCTATCCCAACAATAACACTCAAAAAAACAAGTCTGGATGTATTAAAAGTTCAAATAAGATGGGTTAAAAAAATAGAAAGAAAACATAGTTGAGTATTATATCCTTGAGGTAGGGTAGATTCTTTAAAAAGCACAATAGTAATGATCATAAAATAAAGATTAATAAATTCTATGATGTCAAAAGTTAAGAAATTCTATTCATTAAAAGGCCCCTTAAGGATAACGAAAAGCCAAACCATACTGGAAGACGATATTTGCCACATAGGTATAACCGAGCTGGCTATTGCCAAGCTATAAAAGATCTCATACTAATCATTGAGAAAAAGACAAAAACCTGAGTAGAAAAATAGTCAAAAAAAGACACATTTCACTGGGCAAAGATCACAAATGTCCAAGAATTGCGTGAAAAAATGTTGAAACCCACTGATAAGCAAAGAAGTGCAAAATTAAGAATTAATAAGATACCATATTTGTACTAAAGGGCTTGTTAAAAATAAAAAGTTTGGGGGTGCCTGGGTGGCTCAGTCGTTAAGCGTCTGCCTTTGGCTCAGGTCATGATCCCAGGATCCTGGGATCGAGCCCCGCATCGGGCTCCCTGCTCGGCGGGAGCCTGCTTCTCCCTCTCCCACTCCCCCTGCTTGTGTTCCCTCTCTCGCCATGTCTCTCTCTCTCAAATAAATAAATAGAATCTTTAAAAAAAATAAATTAAAAAAATTAAATTAAAAGCTTGATGATATCAGAATTTGGCATGAATGTGGAGGAAAATTATACCATATACATTACTGTTGAAAGTAGAAAAAGGTGGGAAAGATTGACATTGTACTATAAATTAGATATATGAATACTCAAGAGACCAATATTTTAGTTCTAAGTAAAAGTTTAAACTCTTGCACATGTGCACCAGAAGACATAACACAAAAATATTTATAGTAGTGCTGTTAGCTATAGTAAAAAATAAAACAAAACTGGGAACCAATCCAAATATCCATTGACAGGAAAGTGGATAATAAATTATGATACGTCAACAAAATTAGATATTACATAGCAGTGACATGGGTTGATACTGCTATTTACAATAATGAGGATAAATCTTAGTTAAATTTAGTGAAACCAGAGTGTCAAAAATATGCTATGGCACTATTTTTTTAAAACTCAAAACCAGGCAATCTTTCTCTCTTTATCTATGATCTATCTATCTATCTATCTATCTATCTATCTATCTATCTATATCTATCATCTATCTATCAAAATTGTGAGGGCAAACAAGGGAATTAGAAACACAAGATTCTTGATCGTGGCTACCTAGGGAGATCCTAGGGGGATGGGGTTGGGGTGGATTATACAGGTATGTTTAATATGGGTAATGTTTTTGTTCTGAAGTTAGTTGGTGGTTTCAATAGTTTTTGTCTTATTAAATTATACCTTGTCACTTACATATATTATTTATGTAATTATATACCAAAATATTGATATCTGAATATGAAATGAATCATTGGAAATGCTCATTGGAACTCTCTATTCATTTATGGGAAATAGGTTACACAGAGTGGTATTTAGCCATTGATACACATTTTGTAATATATTTTATAATTTTTACCACTTATTATTAGCATCTTTTTATTGCACATCTTATATGTTGTGGTAGGTGGAGGGATGGCCCAAAGATATGCATATCATAATCTCCAGAATCCGTGAATGTGCATCCTAATTTAGCAAAAAAAATTTTGCAGATGTGATTATAAACCTAGAAATGGGATGATCCAGGTGGGCCCAATGTGATTACAATGATCCTTATAAGTGAAAGAGAAGCAGAGTCAACATCAGAGTAATATGATGTGGGATTGACTTGGGTTTCAATAAAGGAAAGGGGCCATGAGCCAAAGAATAAGGGCAGCCTCTAGAAGCTGTACAGGGCAAGGGAATGGATTCACTCCTAGAGCTTCCCAAAGGAACATAGACAGCTCTGCAGGCACCTTGATTTTTTGCTCTGTAAAATGGATTTTGGACTTCTAACCTCCAGAATTGTAAGAGAATGCATTGGTGTTGCTAATCCACTAATTTGGGGTAACACTTTCTTAAGACAGCAATAAAGAAACCCTGATATATATATATATGTTTTTGGATTGATTTGCATACACGATCATTCTGATGTCTTAAAGAAGTTTCTAGAACAATAGAATTTTTTTGCCAATCACTTGAAAAGAGAGAACATTTAAGGCAAAAATCACTGAATTCATAGCCAAATGGAAAAATAACTCAGAATTCTTCCTCTTTTTTAGGAGTTCTAACAAGAGACCCTGAATCATTTCAAAATGATCAGAAAATAATTTTCCTTTCTCAAAGAAATGAGGACAAAGTGCAAACTCTTTAACAAATGTTGTGCCTGTTTCATTTTATAAGATTTTCTAATTCTGAAGTACTGCACACAAACGTTCCCATGTGTCACAAAATGTAGAACACTAATACTCAATGGTGGAATAATTGCTGCTAATGTCATCTCTATAACATTCCCCATGTTGCCTGCACCATCTGCTTGCTCTATAAACCCCACCACCGGGAGGGTGGTCGTCTGGGGCCACTGATTCTGAAAATAATGGTCCATTGGGAAAGTGCCTTTCCGTTGTCAGTTAGTAAACCCACGGGGAAAAAAAGCCATTTTGTAAGAACTATTTAGAGTCTCAGAAAGGTTATTTAAAATCTCCCCTTGACTTCTTCATTATCCATATGTTTAATTATCCTCTAGAAAGGGGTAGAACTGTTGTAGAATTATGAAAACATGTTTTAAGCAAACCTAATTATGTACCGATTCTGGAAACATAAAGTTAAGAATTCCCAAGAATTAAAGTAGACTCTCAAAAGTATGTAGATGATAAAATAGAAACAAAACCAATCCCTATTTCTTTCAGAATTTATGAGGATTTTTCTTATAATGATCATATTTAAAGGAAATATTATTGTAATTTAGCAGAATTGGTCAGAACCTAAGTGTGTTGAGTCTGTGAAATAACACAGTCCGATTCAGTGAACTCCGATCTGTCTTAGTCTATTCAAACTGCTATAACAAAATATCATAGATTGAGTGGCTTAGAAACAGCAAACATTTATCTTTCACAGTTTGGGGGCTGGGAGCCTGAGATCAGGATATCAGCATGAGGGTGAGGGCCCTGTTCCAGGCGGTGGACTTCTCATTGTATCTTCACATGGTGAGGCTGGGGGGCTCTGTAGGATCTCCGTATTAAGATCACTCATCCTATTCATGAGGGTTCCCTCATGATTTCCGCACCTCTCCAAGTCCCACCTACTACCTTTGGCAGGGTTAGGATTTCAATATATGATTTTTGGAAGGACACAAACATTCAGACAGCAGCAAGATTGAAAACTAAACCACCGGCAAAAACAAGAAAGAGTTATATTCCGCGGTTCAGTGTTTTCACTCCAAGGTAAGAATTTCTGGGGAGGTAAACTTAGTCCTTGGGAATATTCTTGCAGAAGGTGATAGACATTTACTCCAACTAATACAGTTCATTCAGTTTGGACATGCCTGGCTTTAGAGGTAAAGATGTGGACAGAGTCCGTACTTCCAGTGGCTGCTTCCTTTCAATGACAACTAGTAATTTCTGTTCCTCTCTGGTTGTAAGGTAACAAGTTGTTCTCTGTCCTAATGTGCCCACAGCAGTGTCACTTAACTAGTGACACCCTTCTGCTTCCAGTGCTCACTTGCATTCCTACTCAATTCCCCTTTGTCTGCAAAAACTGTCTGCCCAGTGGTTCTCAACCTTCTCGGTCAGGTGGAATGCATTTTCTCCTACATAGCAGTCTGTGCCAACAAACCTGAAAAAAACAGAAAACAAAAACAAACAAAGCCAAAAAGCCCAAACTGGAACAATCTTCCTTCCTCCTATTTCTGCCCAAATCAGTGTCTAAACCTCAGTTTACTCCATTTGATATTATACTATGTAGGAAGAGGAAGTTTATATGTTTCTCCTGGTTTAGGCAACAAAGACATGGAAATTCTGTGACTACTACTTCCATTCATGAACAAAAATTTATATCAAAATTTGTATCCAAAATAGAATGTGCTTCTTTGTTGGATTTTATTTCTACTTAACATTACTCTCATAATTCGTATGTTCAAACGAACATAACCATTTACACATAGTACTTACTAATTTGCAATTTGTATATTTAATGACATATGGGCAGCGATCTGCTTATGATTATTTGTTTTTGGAACTTCCATTAAATAATTGTTGTTTCAGGGACCCCTGGGTGGCTTAGTTGGTTAAGCATCTGAGTCTTGATTTTGGCTCAGGTCATGATCTCAGGGTTGTGGGATCGAGCCCTGAATCAGGCTCCGTACTCAGCTCAGAGTCTGCTTGGGATTCTCTCTCTCCCTCTGCCCCTACCCCCACTCCTGTGTGCTCTCTCTCTCAAATAAATAAATAAATAAATAAATAAATAAATAAAATCTAATATTTATAAACACATAAATAAATAATTGTTGTTCCACTACTGGAATATATCACTTGGATAATAAAATAGATGTCTTTTGGAAAATAAACTATTATTTGGCCTTCAGAATATCCTATTGTCAGTCAACAATATAAAAGCTCTTTAAATCAAGCAAGAAATTCTAAGAACTCACTGACAGGAAGAGAACTTTACTGAGGATAGCTGAGAGATATTCCACACTAAAAAGTCGATAGCAGTGCCCTAAAATAATACCTTTTTGAAGATCCTTTGATGTGTTTCCGTGAATGTCTAATGCAAACTGTGTTTACAAAACTATATGCTTTTTTTTCCTCTTTAAATTGTGGTCAAATACATGCATATAACATTTATCATTAGTGACATTTAGTACACACACAATATTATGTAACCATCACTACTCTCTACTTTCCAGATGATTTTCATCACTTCAAATGAAAACCCTGTACCCATTAAGCAGTCACTTGTTTCCAGTTTAAATATATTTAGATTTTTAGTTACACACCTACATAGTTCTAAAATTTAATCCATTATTTTGAGATCATGCTCACACTCCCTTCCATTATTTTAATGAAATATTAATACTTAGCAATATGACTTTTGGGAAAAGACACCGTTTAATAAAACAAAAACAAAACAAAGGAATAGGTATTATTGGCAAAAGATTGTTGTTTTTTATTTTGTTTTGTTTTGTTTTGCTTTTGTTTATTTGTTTTCATATTTGTCCTCAGTTGGAAAATTGGTCGTGTAAATCAATTATTTCAATAAATATTTTCAGTATTTTCAAATTGTTCTCAATATTGAGCCTTGTTATCACAATTTTACATTTCAATTGATATATAAAAATTCAATGTGTTTCCTGAAAAATCCCTGTGTCTTCTGGGAATCTTTCAATTCATGAGGGAGGGCTTATATTGCATATGATTTTCCATGAAATGAGAGAGGATAAATATTAACAGAAGTTAACTTTAGAAAAGATTTAGTGAGTTACATATTATATGTTCCAGATTTGGGTTGATTCCCTTCTGAGCAATCCAGATACTTCTTACCTAGCTGTTGATCTGAGGATAGGCCAAAAACCTGTGTGGAGGTTATTAACTGCACTTTAGAGCTATAGGGGAATTAATTCTTTTAGAAACAATCATTGCATATTGCAGTGAAGTTGCTTCTGCCCCTCGGACCAACCTAGTGGTCCTTAAGCTTTAACAATCACTCTTAGCCCATGTGATTGAGTCACGAACTATTCTTTGTACTATAGATCATATATTCTTTCCAAGAAAGAACAGAGCACTTCTGCACATCATGAAAGAGGACCCAGACCTCTTTGGATAACCCCTTTGCACAAGCTCCAAGCAACGAGATATCGTCTGTAGCTGGCACCGAGTCTGCACGTAATCTAGAAATGTTGATTAACCACTATACTCCCTCAACTGATTAACTGCCCTAAATTTCCTTTCAAAACCCCTGGGCCAAGCAGAAACCTTGGAGCTGGCCTTTGGACAAGAGTCCACCTTCTTCCCAGATGTCCAGCCTCCTGAATAAAGCTATTATTCCTTTCCATTCAAAACTCATCTCTTGAGTATTGGCTTCTTGAGTGATGGGCAGCCAAACTTGGGTGTCAGTAACAAATTTTGGTGAGCCAGCCAGGAGGCAATACCACTGTGGCATCCAGTTCCCCTAGGAATCTCAGTGTGGCCCAGGCTAGGAACTTGGATGGCCACAGGAGGTTAGCTGCTGGGGATTAGCTGGTCTCAGGGAGGGAATCTGAAGGATCTGTCCCTGCAGCTGCCAAGACTATTTTTGTCTCATGGAAACTCCCTGCTGATTCTCCACTGATGCTAGCTGCCAATTTCTCCTTTTGGTTTGAGTGAAAAGGAAAGGAGCATTTGGGGAAGGTGACCAGCTTCTGGACCAGGTAAACCCTTCAGAACGTATACCTATCCAAGTTTCTCATTTATGAAGCAACTGTGTGTGTTTTTCTTTTGTTGTCCATGCTTTTCCCATTAGAGAGGTGCGGCTTCGGGGAGAAACTAAAAGGGACTTGAATAACGGTCTCTGCATTTGGAATTTGGAACAGCTCTGTTCTGGTATATATGGGGGTTGTATTGCCTTGTGCTAAATTTGTGTAAATAGGAGGATCTACCTCTATGCTACCAAGTAGCCCACTGGGCCGAATCTTGAATAAGTGGAAGGAAAGTAGCCAGGAAACCTGTATCTAAGAAGAAACATAATTTTTACTGTAACACCCCCTTGTCATATGGGTTAAGCTCGGAGGAAAGATGGCCACCAAATGGCTCTTTAGGATGTCTTCCTTCGTTTGGGTTGCCTCAAAACACGGGGTTTTAGTCTGGCTCTCTCAGCTTGTCTAGGGAGCCATTTGGTTTAGTCAGTGGAACTTTGACTTCTTTGGGAGGAACCAGAAACTAAGAAGCCATTTGGCTCGGTTGGTAAAGCCCCTAATATTTGGGGGAAAGTGAATGTGAACAGAGGTACTCTGGGTTTCATGTAGTCATGGTTTTGTTTCTTCTGTGTTCTTTCTGAACTTTTGCCCAGGAAGATGAGCAATACTCCTTCTGTTCCCAAAGAAAGTCCATTAGGACATATTTTCAATAAAAGGTGCAGAGGACTGAAAAGTAACAAGAAAAACAAAACAAAATAAACCCAAAACACAAAACTTGTTTCGCAGCAGGGACAGGCAGGAGACAGAGAGCTGGCGACACCTTTGCATCTCTGCCTCCGCCTCCTTCCCCTGTTTCTACACCACCATGGGCAAGGCTCACATACCAGACTCCTATACCCTCCTCAATACCTCGGGGACCATTGGCTCCTTCTCCTCTTACCCTCACTGTCAGGGAATAAAAAGCACCTCAAGCTGTGAGGCTGCCTTCTAATGACGTTCAAACTGAAGCACCTGCCAAATCAATAAGAAATGGGGCCCAGAGGCTCCCCGGGACTTAAACTGCCCACTTCAGATCTCCCCACAGGAGCCCCAGGTAAAAAGTTGACAGTGGGGAACAAACTGATAGAATTTTAGTGGACTCAGATGCAACATAGTCAGTCTTGAAGCTAGTTTAAGTGTGTTGGTTTAATTAAAATAGACAAATTTTAGAGTTATCCACATTAAATATTATCTCAGTGCTTAGAGTTTGTGCAAGGGGGTTGTCTGAAGGGGTCAGGTTCCTGTTTCATGATGTACAGATGTGCTCTGTTCTTTCTAGAAAGAATGAAGGATCTACAGATATACAAAGAAAGGTGGGTTAATCAATCACATGGGCTAAGGGTGATTGCTAAAGCTTAAAAACCACTAGGTTGGAGGGTTCTAGAGGGGAGGGGGTGGGGTGATGGGTTAGCCTGGTGACGGGTATTAAAGAGGGCACGTACTGCATGGAGCACTAGGTGTTATACGCAAACAATGAATCATGGAACACTACATCAAAAACTAATGATGTAACGTATGGTGATTAACATAACATAATAAAAAAATAAAACAAAAAACAAACAAACAAACAAAAAAACCACATCAAAAAAACCACTAGGTTAGCCAGAGGGTGGCAGAGGTGGCTTTGATACCCCCCTGTCAATTTCCTCATTCAATTTCTATGGGATTAGGGGCAAAGATCTGTCTTCCATAACTACCTCCTGCTGATCAGCAGCGATATAAGGGATTTTAGAGTGGAAGACTTTTAGAAAGTGGGAGAATCTGATTTCTGGCACAAAAATCATAATCATCTTCCTCCATTCATTCAGTCCCGTGTTACTAATTCTTGTACATTTCAAGGCAGCTTTTCCGTTATTTCCGGAAATTCTTACCCAGGTTAGTTTTATGGTCTTAAAGATTAGGAACCTGTGTTGGTCAAAAGTCCTTTTCAGCAATCTCCTTGAAGACAACACATTTTGCAAGGGCATCAGAACAATAACTGTAAATGACAAATAATCAAAAACGGACATGACTAAAGATCTGATGAGACTTCATTATCGTGCAGTTGGCAAGGAAACCTGGTTATTTCTGTGACACAAAACATTTCAATAATTAGAATGTCAAGTGATGGCCTTATACTGGGGCCTCCTAAAACTTCAGGAATTTATATATTTTCTAGAACCGTTAGAGCATTTATCCATACAATACAACCTAAGAAGTTTTATCATCATTTGTTTTACAATGCTTCCCAAGGAACTGAACAGGCCAAATAAACAAGCTTAATTAGTGAAAAAAAACTTCATTTAGGATTCCAATCTTGGGAAGTTTGTTGAAAACCTCAGCAAGTTTTAAAGTGCATGCTGATGTAGGATTACAGATCATTACAAAACTTAATATTTAATTATCTATTTAACCAAGGTGGCAATAAGAGAGTCTACACAAGGGTAGACAATTGCTAGCAAAACTTAACTCCTTTAATACTGAGATGTTTACTTCCCTTAAATAATCAAAGACCTGATAAAGACAAAACAGAAACCTCAGTTCTCTGGGCCAAGAATAAACAACTTTGTTTCCAATTTCTTATCAAGTGAAAGCCAACAACCCAAGAAAACTTTGGCTTTTTAACAGAGAGTAAAGCAAAATTTCAATCTTACACCAGTATAGCTTTCCAATCCATTCATTTCGATCTGAGTCAGTCCTGACCACATGCAAAATTATTTTCCAAAGCTTTCCCTTCTCAAACCTTCTACAACTTCCTATTTCATTCAGATTTTGTCCTAAACCTTCTCTCTCTAAATAACCAGTCTCATTTCAGAACAAATTTACATTGTTTTGCCTCAACAAAAATGAATTCTCCTTTCTTATGCCTTTCTGGCATATCTACTACTTTCCTACACACAGAGTTGCTTTCCTATCATTTCCATCAGGCTTAACTACATTTAGCAGAATCTTAACTCTAGAAACCTCAGTCTCTAGGGAAAATTAAATTGTAATCAATTGTGAACTGTTATGCCAGAATTCTTTAGATCAGAGATTCATGAATATACTTCATAATTTCTAGAAATATGAACTTTTCCACAGTACAGTCTTAATAATCATAAAGCATGTTTACCCACAGACTCATGTATCCTCAGTCTCTCTGCAATAAGAAGCCAAAGCGGTCAAACCTATGTTCAGTAATCAGTGCTTTAGTATTCTATCTCATTTGGAAAAGATCTAGCTATCCAATGAATCAAACCCAATTGATCATTTTACTTAGCAAAACTTTAAACTACTATGTTACCAATGATTTTGAAAACTATCTTAACCATTTTCATGATAAATGTTTCTTCATTCCCTTACTGGTGTCTGAGTCTAAAATGTTTTTTATCCATTCTGAATACCCTATGTCTTTTGATTGGAGTGTTTAGTCCATTTTCATTCAAAGTTATTATTGATAGGTATGTATTTAATGTCATTTTATTACTCATTTTGTCTTGTTTCTGGAGGGTTTTTTTTTGTTCCCTTTCTTGTCTTTGCCACTTTGGTCTTTCATTTCCACTCAAAGATTCGCCTCTAATATTTCTTTAAGGGCTGGTTTAGCGGTCATGAACTCCTTTTTGTTTTTGCTTTTCTGGAAATCTCTATCTTTCCTTCTATTCTGAATGATGGCCTTGCTTGATAAAGTATTCTTGGCTGAAGACTTTTCCCATTCAACACTTTGAATATATCATGCCACTTTCTTCAGACTTGCCAAGTTTCTGTTGAGAAATCAGCTAGCCTTATGAGTCTTCCCTTGTAAGTTAAGGACTTCTTTTTATGCTTATGGTTTTTTCTTAATTGCTATATTTTGCAGATTTAATTACAATATGTCTTGGTGTTGACCTATTTTTGTTGATTTTGATGGGAGTTCTCTGTGTCTACTGCATCTGGATGTCTGTTTCCTTCCCCAGATTATAGAAGTTTTCAGTCATGATGTCCTCAAATAAATTTTCTGCCTCCTTTTCTCCCTCTTCTTTTTCTTTGATTTATAATACAAATGTTATTACTTTTAATGGAGTCACCAAGTTCTTTGAATCTATTCTTGTGTTCCATAATTCATCTTTCTTTCTTTTGTTCAGCTTCAGTATTTTCCATTACCTTGTCTTCAATATCATATTCGTTCCTCTGATTCTTTCAGCCTTGTTCATTGCATGAAGCCTGTTTCTAATCTCAGTTATTGCATTTTTCATTTCTGCCTGATTCTTTTTTAACTCTTTTATCTCTGTGGTAAGTATCCTCATAATAAAGGGAACAATACAACAAGAAAATCTAACTATTGTAAATATTTATGCACCCAACATGGGAGTATCCAAATATATAAAAAAATTAATAACAAACATAAAAGAACTAATTAATAATAATACAATAATAGTAGGGGACTTTAATATGCTTCTTACATCAATGGACAGGTCATCTAAACAGAAAATCAACAAGGAAACAATGGTTTTGAATGGCACACTGGACCAGATGGACTTAACAGACATATTCAGAGCATTCCATTCTAAAACAGCAGAATACACATTCTTCTCAAGTGCAAATGGGACAGTCTCCAGAATAAACCACATACTAGATCACAAATCAGGTCTCAATAAATATAAAAAGATTGAGATCATACCATGCATATTTTCTGACCACAATGCTATGAAACTTGAAGTCAACCACAAGAAAAAATTTGGAAAGACCACAAATACATGGAGGTTAAACAACAGGCTACTATCTATAGTAGCCAAATTATGGAAATAGCCCAAATGTCCATTGACTTATGAATGGATAAAGGGATGTGGTATATATATATATATACACACACATACACACACACACACACACACACATATATATATATATACACAATGACATATTACTCAGCCATCAAAAAGAATGAAATCTTGCCATTTGCAATGATGTGAATGGAGCTAGAGAGTATTATGCTATGTGAAATAAATCAGTCAGAGAAAGACAAATACTATGATTTCACTCATATGTAGAATTTAAGAAACAAAACAAATAATCATGGGGGAAAAAAGAGAGAGGTAAACCAAGAAATAGACTCTTAATTACAGAGAACCAACTGATGGTTACTAAAGAGGAGGTGGGGGGGTTAAATAAGGGACAGGGATTAAGGAGTGCACTTGTTAAAAAAAAAAAAGGAGTGTACTTGTTATGAGCCACTGGGTGTTGTATGGAAGTGTTGAATCACTGAATTGTACATGTGAAACTAATATTAAATTGCATGTTAACTAACTGGAATTTAAATAAAAATTAAAAAGAAATGTTACAGACAGTGTATTTCCTTTACTGATTAACTGCCCTAAACTCCTTAAAAACCCCCGGGGCCAGGCAGAACCTCAGAGTTGGCCTTTGGACAAGAGTCCACCTTCTTCCTGGTTGGCCAGCCTCCTTAATAAAGCTCATATTCCTTTCCAACCAAAACTTATCTCTTGAGTATTGGCTTTTTGAGTGATTGGGAGCCAATCTTGGGTTTTGGTAACAGCAACCTCATTTAGGATAATTCTTGAGAATAACAGATGAAATATTTCCTTTTTCGGGCGCCTGGGTGGCTCAGTTGGTTAAGCGACTGCCTTCAGCTCAGGTCATGATCCTGGAGTCCTGGGATCGAGTCCCGCATCAGGCTCCCTGCTCAGCAGGGAGTCTGCTTCTCCCTCTGACCCTCCCCCCTCTCATGCTCTCTCTATCTCATTCTCTCTCTCAAATAAATAAAATCTTAAAAAAATAAAAAATTAAAAAAAATTAAAAAAAGAAATATTTCCTTTTTCTACATGAAATTAAATAACCACTTAAAAAACCCAAAATTTACTCTTAAAGCAATTACTTAATAGTACATATGCAATCCACCAAAAACAGAATTAAAAGAAAAATTTAATCAATAATTAGATATTTTGTTTCTTTGGTAGACAACACCATGCATTTTAATATTTCTGTATTTCTAGATATTTGAGATTATGCTTACATCTTCAAAGATATTCAGGTGTAGGGTATCATCATAGACAAAAGAAAAGTTGCCCAAATTTCCACGAGTTTTTGCTTTTCATAAAATATGTGGCAATCTAAAGGTATGCTCTTTGTTTGAATTTGTAAACTTGAGGACATCCATATTTTATCAAATGCAAATCCTAGAGTGGGTGTAGCACAATATAGATGCTAAAAGGTTTAGAAATACTTAAAAATGATTACCTTATTTCCACATTATAATTTTATTTTGGCCCATTTCTGAATCTATTGATATATTATTTTCTCTGTAAAATTAGCTTGCTACTTATACTGAAGTACTTTCATAGCAGGAAAGTTATTTCAACTGATGAAAACTCATGGAGTAAAATAAGAGTCTCTACAAATACCATTTTACAGAACAAAAACAAAAACAGAGATCACTCTCATTTTCATTCAGACCTTGAGGTCTCACTGCATGACACACATACATTGCTTACTGCAAATGATACCATCTCAAAGGCAAAGTCTTTTTCACGGAAGCATATTATTTTCTCCTAGGTCTTATGCCCATCCACCAGCTGAAACCCACTGAGTGACTTCTGTTGAAATCATGTGGGAAAAGCCCAGGATACTTGCCCAAGTCTCTGACCTATGAAATTATGGACTATAATAAAATGTTTGTTTTTATAGGCCACTAAGTTTGGAGGTAGTTTGGGATGCAGCAATAACTGAGATGGAATTAGGTAACTAGAAATGGATGCTACAGTAAGAAAAAACTTAAAACATGTGCAGTTGACTTTGGGACCAAGTCATAGTCAGAAGCTTGTGGACTTCGGAGACTTTTGTGGTGGCTGAAAGGATGAGGAGGAAATTGTTATCAGAGGATGGAGAAAAACCCCAACCACTCTCATCTCATTAGTGTGGAAAACAGAAAATCCAACTAATTAACTATTGTATTTGGCTAAGGAGATTTCCTGGCAAAATCTTGAAAATGTTACTTCACTTTTTATGGGCTCAAGGTAAAGATCTTCTTGAGGGGTAAGGCTGTGAAACCCTTGTTTTTACTTCAGGAGATTGAAAAGTTGCCTCATCAATTTTCTGAGCTAGATTAAAAGGTTTCTAAGAATCTTAAGAGCATTCTCCCACAGAATCTTGATTCCTGGTCCAAAGTAGGGAAACCTAGGTAGCCCACAAAAATGGTAAGAGAATTCAATGAGCAGAAGTACCATCAGCTTCTACTAAAATGGATGCGTACAGTGCAAAATGCAGACAGCTTAAAAAATTCTCAAATTTCTATGGGCAGGTTGTGGAATGAAAGTCTACTCAGCAGCAAACATAGTCCATATTTTATAGAAAAGTAAAGGTGACTCAGAAGACAAAACTGGAGCCCAAATGGTGAAGTCAAAATCCACAAAGAATCATTTGCAGGGCATAGGGCTGGGCTCCAGTCATGTAACTGGAAGGAGGTGCTTATCTAGACTTCAGAACTGAAATGAACCAGTGCCTACAAGGAGGGTGGTACTCCCCAGCCCTCCCCACCCTGAACAAGAGTCTCTACTTCAGTTACCCTCTTCTCCCAGCACCTTTGCATGTTGACTAGGTTGAATGGATAACTTCCTCTTGAGTCCTTTTGATCTTTTGACAAAGAGGAAACAGTATCAAGATTGGCCCTTGGGGAGCCTAATTTACCCTTGGACCTTATTTAGATAGCAAGATCCCAAACTTTAAGACAATGAAGCTGGGGTTTTTAGGAAAGGGTGTGTGTATTTTGCATGTTGGAAGAATGTAAATAATTGTCACTAGAAGGAAGATTGCTTCAGATTAAAGATGGCCAAGAGGTCTTGCAGTTTATACCCAGTCTCTTGAAACTCTGGGGCAAACTAGCTACCTTGCTTATATCCCTGATACCCCTGATAAGTCATGTGAGAGAAGCCACATATAGGTCCTTTTTAATTTTTTTTTTTAATTCAGAGAAAGCTTACAAATACAGTTGTTTTTTTTTTTAAAGATTTTATTTATTTATTTGACAGAGAGAGAGACATAGCGAGAGAGGGAACACAAGCAGGAGGAACGGGAGAGGGAGAAGCAGGCTTCCCGCAGAGCAGGGAGCCTGATGCGGGGCTCATTCCCAGGACGCTGGGATCATGACCTGAGCCGAAGGCAGATGCTTAATGACTGAGCCACCCAGGCGCCCCTACAAATACAGTTCTAACAACTCTGTATATCATCGGAATACAGAATAGATCCTTTACCCACAAATATTCCCTTGTACTGCCCTTTATAATTAAGCCATTTCTGCACCTATCCCTTTAAAACCAGTAATATATTCTTCATCCCTGTCATTTTGCCTTTTTTAGAATGCTATATAAATGGAATCATGCAATATTTAACTTTTAAGTCTGGCTCTTTTACTTAGCTTAAGTTATTGTATCAGTTTATTCCTTTGAGCTGTTGAGTAGAATTCCATTGTATGGACAAGCTACAGTGTTTATTTGCCCACTGATGGACTTTGGGTGTTTTCCCAGTATTTTATGATTTTAGAAAATTCTTCTGTATGCATTTGTGTACAGGTTATTAAGTGAGCACAAGTTTTTGTGTCTCTTAAATCCCACCTAGGACCAGTAGGATTACTGGCTATATGCGAAGTATATGTTTACAGGTAGAAGAAAATAAACTGTTTTCTAGATTGGCTGTACAATTTGCACTCTCATCAACAATATATGAGACTTACAGTTGTTCCTGTATCCTTACCAGGACTTGGTATTCTCAGACTTTTAAAAAATTTAATTTTAGCTTTTCTAATATGTGTGTAGTGGTAACTCACTGTGGTTTCAATTTGAATTTTGCTATTGACTAATAATGTTGAGCAGTTTTTTGTGAGCATATTTGTAATATATACATATTATTTATTTATTTATTTATTTGTTTAGTGAAGTATCTATATAAATCATTTGCCCATTAAATTTTTTTCTTACTGTTTTGAGAATTATTTATATATTCTAAATACATGTCCTTTGCCAGATATGAGATTTGCAAACATTTTTTTCCCCACAGCATATAGGTTTTTTTCTCATTCTATTAGCAGCATTTTTCACAAAAGTTTTTAATTATGATAAAGTTCACTTTATCAACTTATCTTGTAATTTGTGTTTTTGGTTTTATATCTAAGAACTCTTTGCCTAACCTAAGGTCACTAAAATTTTGTCTCATGTTTTTATTTTCTTCTAAAAGTTTTAGAATGTTAGGTTTCATATTTAGGATTATGATCCATCATGAGTTAATTTTTGTATAAGGTATGAGTATGTGTTGAAGATAATTGTTTTTATTTTGTATGGTTGACAAATTGCTCTAACACTATTTGTTGAAAAGACTATACTTTCCTATTGAATTGCCTGTAGAACTTTTTCAAGACTCACTCAATCATGTATGTGTGGGTCTATTTCTAGACTCTATTCTCTGCCATTGATCTATGTGTCTAGACTTCACTAATATCTGATTCTCTATAGTGTCACTTTCTAGTGAGTTTTAATATTGGGTAATGCAAGTCCTCTAACCTGGTTCATTCTTTTCAAAATTATTTTGGCAATTTAAATTTCTTTTCTTATCCACACCTAAAAAAATTCGTTAGTATTTTAATTGAAATTGCATTAAAACTATAGATCAATTTGAAGAGAACTAACATCTAAGCAATGTCTTGAGTCTTCTGATTTATAAACAATGCACATCTATTTCTCTCTTTGATTTCTTTTATCAGCAGTTTATAGTTTTCAGCCCATAGATCTAGCATATGTTTTGTGAGATGTATGTAACTGTTGCATTTTATTTGAAAAAATTATTTCTGTATTAAAGTGGGATAAAAATGAGTGTGCTTATGATTTTATATTTTTCTAACTGGGGGAACAACTAAATAAATTTTAAATATGGACAATATGTTTGACAAGTTGCGTTGTGAAACTATTTCTCAAATAAAGGCATTAAATGAATGTAAGTACTGAATCTGAGTATATTTGGGCTGAAATATTTATGCATTTTAACTTAAAGAAATTACAATTGGGAATATCTTTCATTTAGCAGAATTTTTCTCACTTTACCAAATACTGTGGAGCAAATATTTTATCAATGAAAAATATTGTTCTATTATAAGTCATTTGAAGGTTTCAATTCTTTCTAATTTAGTAATCATAATATTCAACTTTAAAGAAAATTTTAGGTAATTTTATGAAAAAAAAAACACCTTAAAACCAGAAGTAACAAGACCATATAGGAAAAATAACTCATTTTCCAGAAAAACATCAATGATGCAGTATTGGAAGCATACACATCTAAGGAACTAAGAAATTGACTGTTTGCCAAGGCAGTTATTCTGCCTCTGTTGTATTTTAATGGTCAGATAATTTACATAAAAAGTTTGATTTTTTTTGTTTGAATACAAACATATAGGCATACATTACTTTTATTATTTTATAATGAATTTTATTAGTTGAAATAGGTTTAAATAAATATTTTGTAAATTCTCAATATAGTAAAATTAATTTGTTAGGCAATAAATAATTTTCAAAAATGAATCTACATTATCTCAGTTCCTTCCTTTATTCTCAAATTTTTTCCTATTTGGAAGATAGATTATACGGTCACCTTAACCTAAAGCGTAGTAGTGAACTCATTACATTATAATGATCCTTATAAAGGCAGCTGTCCAAACACCTAAATACGCGTAGGATCAGTTGTAGTTTATGGGTACATATAGACTCTATTCTGAATATAAAAGTAGTGGGAATATCTGCATTCAGAGTTCAAATATTGAATCAATTATCTTTTGCTGTGTAACAAACCACCCAAAATTTAGTGGCATAAAACAGCAATTCTATTTGCTCACGATTCTGTGGATCCGCAAAATGGGCTAAGATCAGCTGGGATAGGATGGAACTCTGTTGGGTCTTGCCTGTGATCATTCAAACAACTTTAATCATTTGGTTGCTTGGTTGGGGTGGAATGATCTAAGATGCTTCAATCTTAGGTCTAATCTTTACTTGCTGACTGTTGATGGAGGCACCTTGGTTCTGCTTCACACGGTTATTTATTATCTATCAGGCTAGAAAAGTCTTTATACGTCAGTCTTGGGGTTCTAAGATGGTAAAAGCAGAAACTGCAATGCCTGTCCAGGTTTAGGCTCAGCTCAGCAAATCGTATAGTGTCACTTTTGCCACACTCTTTTTGATTAAACCAAGTAACAAGACCAGTCCCGGTTCAAAGAGAGGGGAAATAAAATTGATTCCACCTTCTGATGAGAGGAAGAGAAAGGTCACATTTCAAAGAGGTATGCAAAGAGGTATGGGAGGAGATCCTTGCAAATAATTTACCATTAGACATTAGGACAATGGATGAAAAAGATGGTAAAAAGTCAGGAGTTGGTGCATGAGAAAAATTGACCTGTATTTTTCTCCAATATGCATATCTCCTAGAGACATTACATTAAATCATAGCATTTTCTTTGTAGTAAAATAATTTTAAAATATTAAGAAAATTTATACATCACTCAGACATGCTTTAGAAAACAATAGCTTGACAACTTTTCTTTCTTCTGACTAAACACTTTTCTCACAAGAAGAAGGATCATAAAGTATTTTAAAAACAGAGACTTCCTGTTTCCATTTATAGCCTCAAAATCACAAATACTTTATTATTAAGGAATATGTAGGGAAAAAAACCTAAGGAGGGCAACGTAACAAGGGTATTCTATATTTTGAATCAGGTGGGTATTACTTTAAAACTACAAGAATGATATCATTTTATGGTTCAGATTAAGAAGAACAGATCTAAAATTGTATAAAGTAAGAGATTATTTGTTCATCTCTGACTTTCGTTTAGCTTTGAATCCAAATGAGTAAAACTGTCCTTTTCTCAGCATACAGCATAATCGGCATTAGGTAAAAATTTCCTAGCATAGTTTTTGTAAGAGTAAGATTTTAAAAAAAAAGTATGACAAAACATAACTCAAAAAATGTTTTTAAAGGAGCAAAATGGGAAGAAAATATCTTTAAGTTTTAACAAATGTTCTTCATTAGGAAGCAGAAAGGCCCAAAATTGAATCAGTGGTTTAATATTTGCAGGCATAGTAACCAGGAGCATATCTAAATCATTTGGGGCTAAGATCTTTTGTCCAATGTTTTAAATATGAGCTATTTTGAGAAATATGATTTGAAGAATAAGAGCACTAAAGCTTGCTTCAAGTACTGAATTGGTCGGGATGAATTAAGTTTTATAACATATTTTACAGTAACTGTAGTACTAAAAATTGTCGAGGGCAAACAATTTAGCCCTAGTAAGTAATAAGAAATAGAAGCCTCAGCAAAGAAAGAGGATTACAAAAACATATTGCATTCTGACTCTAATGGCCAATAGACTTTTATAGGGCAAGATACTGCTATACTCATACAGCAATTTAAGAAGGTAAAATAATCTCCCTCTTCTGTTTGAAATATTTGCTTTTTCCTTTCTGCTTAAGGGTAACATGAAGTTAGATGGAAATTCAGATTTGCAATGTAAGTAATTTGCAATTGTAAAGTCTCCATGATCACAGCAGACAAATGACAGCCCTTAAAGCCTGTCTGCTGGCATTTCATCACTTTTCCCAGAAGGACAAAAACTACTAGAAGGGAATTTCTATGAACACATCATTCCTTTTCTTAAGTTATCTTGATCCTTGTGAAACCCAGTTTGCATCCTAAGGAGCAGAGTTGTGGGGAAGGGATGACCATAGAAGAGAGATGCCAGATTATTGGAAGCCGATTCTGTTGGCTCTGTTGTTTTGCCTTAACCTTCCTATTTCACAGCAGCAAGAACAACTTATTTGATTGTATGAAGCTCCATATGGGTTGTGCACCTAAAAATATTTATTTGGGAAATCCAGAAATAAGGTATTTCCTCCATTCTAATTTGAGGTTTACAGAAGATTTGCACAAATAGTACAGATTGTTTCTGTAAACCTTTCACCCACCTTCCCCTAATGTGATATATAACCAGAAAACTAACATTGATACAATACTATTAACCTGTCTACAGACTTCCTGTGAATTTCATGAGTTTTCTCTCTAATGTCCTTTTCTCGTTTTTCTGGCTTAGGATCCAATCCAAGCTCTCACATTGCATTTAGCTGTCCACGGTCTCTTCCAATCTGTGACAGTCCCTTAGCCTTTTTTTTTTTTTTTTGTCTTTCATGTCCTTGACACTTCTGAAGCCAGTCATTTTATAGAATGACCCTCAAGTTTGAATTTGTTTCATGTTTTCTCACAATTAGATTGGTATTATTCATATTTTTTTTATCTGACAGAGAGAGAGAGGGAGAGAGCCCAAGCAGGAGGAGTGGGAGAGAGAGAAGCAGGCTCCCCGCTGAGCAGGGATCCCGATGTAGGACTCCATCCCAGGACCCCGGGATCACGACCCAAGCCAAAGGCAGACGCTTAACCAACTGAGCCACCCAGGTGCCCTGGTATTATTCATTTTTAACAAGAATATCACAGAAAGGATACTCTTCCTTTCTCATATCGGTGGCATTCGATGTTGACATGTCTCATTATTGGTGATGTTAAGCTTGATTACTTCTGTAAGCTGGTATCTGCCAGGTTTATTCACAGTAAAGTCATAGTGAAGTTTGTTTTCTGTTTGCATTATATCTTGGGTCTCCCAACCCAAATCCTGGCTGAATTCAATTATTACTTGTTTCTGGCGAGGTGAAACATTACCATGTTTCTATAAGTTAGAGCCATACAAAATTATTCTCAGATGCCTAGGGCATTTACAAAACATTTTGTCATTTCCGAAATTTGAATGTTACATAAAATAGATGTTTACTAAATGTTTATAGTGTTGCTATAATTTTCAGTCAAAAAAACTGTTGTTAAAACAATGGTGTGTCTTAAAAGTGATAGCACCTTAGAATGACATGTGAACTCACAGAAAGAATGAAGTCTTAAAGTTGAAGGATTTAAGTCTATCTGGGTTACATTCAGAATTTATATTTTACATAACTGTGACCAAACTATAAAGACCCTGCAGGGATATGTTCCATTATTAGTCATTAAATATTCTGGTTTTTCTCTACATGGTTCTTTCTTTGGAGAGGCAATATAAATTGTATGTTTTTAAGGTGTACAACATGATGATCTGATATACATATACATAGAGAAATGATTATTACAGTTGAGCCAATTAACATATCTCTTCACATAGTTACATTTTTGTTGTGCGATGGGAGTACCTAAAATCTACTCTCTTAGCATATATCCACTGTTTAATACAGTACTATTAACTAGAATCATCATGCTATACAAGAGATCTTTAGACTTATTCATCCTATATTATTGCAACCTTGTGCCCTTTGACCAATATCTTCCCATGTCTGGGGTTTTGGTAGCATTGAGTTTTTCTGCAGCAGAGTTAGGAGTTCCCAATTCTTGTCACTAGTTTCATGCTTGTTGAAGGAATATAGAATATTTAGTAAATAGGGCATATCTACTACTTCATGGTGGCCCAGTTGTGATGGTCTCTTGACTCCTACATTTCAGCAGTGTGTTTTCCTGGAGCCTCTTGTTTTCCCATCTTCTTGAATCAGGCAGGGGACAGCTTTGCTGACAAGTAAAATCTATAGGATAATTCTTCTTTAGTTTTCTAGTAATTTTATGTATGCCTAATTCCCAGTGTTAAGTCCTTTTTTTTTTTTTTTTTTTTTTTGTGACGTGGTTTCTGTTATAACCACTGAACACCACTGGATTAATATTTGTCACCAGGGGTAAGTTGCAGGAATAGGAACCATGGACTGCGCAGTTGGCCTGTTTTTATTTGAAGGCCATGCATATTTCAACTCCTGTAAGGAAAGAACACTAGTAGTACATGGAAATCAGTGGTAGAATTACCTGAAATTTTTACCCATGACCATCCAAAATGAAGTGTATGATTTTGCAGACCAAGTGCTAAAGGCCACAGTGGAAATATAATGCCATAGGCATGAAGGACTCAAGAAATGAGAAGTGGGCTGTTTGCTTCTAATTGGGTGTTTAAAGAAAAAATATTCAGTTCAGAAAGTTAAATTTTTAGGTTAATCCATGGCTGGACTACTGGGGATTTTTTCATGATTTTCCTCAAAGAGTATCTTATATCCTGTACTTTTATGGACAAGGATTCTGTGGCTGAAAACCAGATGCAAAAGATGAATCTGTGGGTTGCTAAACCAGAAAGCACATTATATTCTTTCTCTTGCAAGGTGACATATATATGAATATTAGGGCCTTGATTGCAAAGAGTGAAACTTCAACTGTTAGAATGGTTAAAAAAAAGAAAGGGGGGGGGAGGATTTAGAAAGCTCCAAGTATTCTGAGCAACAAAACTCCACTGCCCCTGTGTTTGCAGAAGCAGTTCCTCCTCCCCAGTGTGATGACTGATACGCCTATTCTCATTATACTCCACCTCTAGCAACCATCACTGCCCCCACTGCTGTACCTAAGATTGGATCTCTGACAGCAGCCAGGAATAGCCAATTATAGTTAATCCCAAGAAGAGAAGTTTTACACCCCAAGAAATTGCTAGGTGTTTCTAATTTACATGTGCGTAAACACTTACATGGAGTAATAGTTTCTGAGAGTACTACACCATGGAGTGTTGAAATAAACTTTGGAGGACAGATTAAATTTATTGATATGGGTGTATCTGTAGAGATTCTGGATTCAGTGTATTAGAGAGCTAAGAGCTAAGGTTCCCATTGTTTGCTCATTTGGTTAACAGAAAGTGGAAACAGCAGTGACCTGTGCTAATAAAGTTGATATACTATACATTTGTTAGTCAATTATAGAAGATATCCAAAGACTTAGGAAATAAGGGACATAGAAATGGATTTTAAATGCAGAACTAATTCATTCATTCTCCACAACTATGTACCCCAAGAGGGCCCATTTATTAGGGCTTTGAAAAATACACTGGTGAGTGAAGGAACAACATTTTAAAACAGCACTGTGATGGCTGTCCTCTTAAGCTAGAGATATTGCCACTGAAATGTGCTCCTAGGTTTCAATAGTAATGAAAGCTGTCAGTGTGACAGATATCACTTAGCATTATTTACTTAATCCCAGAGGCAAAATAGACATGATTACATAACTGGAGCAGAGTTGGAGTGGGTATTCAGAACATGTGAATCATAGTGATCTTTGATTGTAGATGGTTGATTCATAGGCTTGAAATATATAGGTAGTTCATTAAGGAAGATTCTACTTGTTCTGAACAATCAAAAGAACCCTAGGGCTGGCAAACAGGATTTATTTGAGTTACCAATAGAGACACAAAACTTCATTTAATTAGAAAACATGAGTGAGTTCACAGATTCAAGTTCCTCTGGAGTAGGACATTGCAAATGCATGCCATGATTCTTCCTACAGAGACCCACAGCAATTTATTTTGACTGCATGTTGTGGAACAAGAACTATGAAGAACAACGTTTCTGAAAATATTGGACCACCATTCTGAGTTAATTCCAGTTCCTAGACATACAAAATGCTACTGTTGTCAAATCGTTGGAGTAACAGGTTATGAGAGTCAGATAATAATGAAATTTTGATGAGAATTTATCTCACATTGGTTCTGATGGTTCTGTGAATCCATTCTGTTTTATTTTCTCATTTCCTAAGTGAATGGCTGGATATATAGAAAGTCACCACTGCAGAATTCTCATATAATCTCTTGACCTGTGGAGCAAGAATTATGAAAGTGGGAAGACGCACATGGAATTCTCTAAAGCCCTTTTCTTGCCAATATTGTTAGTGATGAGCAGTGTTGGATCCTGAGGGAGCCAAAGAAATTAATGCCTCCTTCAAATGACTTGTTTGATGGTGGGGTAGTGGTTCCTTTAACATCCCCATTAAACTTTCCTTTTTTGGCCTACGCAGAAGATACTTGAATCTTGGGAAATTACAATGGATTTTCTTAATTTTATTCAGCTGATTACTTCAATTATAGCTGTTATTTCCATGAGTATATACTCTCTTTGTTGGAGCAAACCAATAGATCCATTGGCACCTGGTTTATGACTGATGTGTTAAATACATGTCTTCTAAATTCTTAAGAGAGAACATCAGGAGTATTAGCTTTCATCTGGTAGAAATATCTTTGCTGTTTTGCAAAGAAGGAATAGGTCCATCTCTGCAGCCCAGTTGCCATAATTAAGTCTATGAGAACACTGATCATCCAGCATCACAAGACATCCCAGTGGTCTATTATATTGAAGATATCATGCTGCTAGAATAAATAGGTGAGTAGAAAATAGCAGATATTCTTATAAGAGCCAGAGAATAGGAGATAAACCCCAAGAAACTTCAAAAATGTTTTAGGGCATCAAGATATTAGAGCCTGTCTGGGTATCTCTTTAAAAATGAAGAGCAAGTTGCTTCCCTCCCACTAAGAAAGAGGAACAATACTCAGTAGGTATATCTGAATTATGGCAGCAACATACACCACATTTGAATGATGATGCTTTGGCCCATTCATCAAGTAACCACGAAACTGCTAGTTTTGAGGAACAATCAACCTAGAGCTGCCTCTACCAAACCTGCCCACATTTTTGTAAGTATTTTAATCTTTGCGTTGTATCCATTTCCCCATAAGATAACTAGTGTGTGTTTTGCTGTTATGGAATTCAATGTGGAAAGATGGGAGAGAGAAAGAGATTTGAAATTAACATCAGAGGTTGAAATGGTTGAGATGTTTGAATTTGTTCAAACTCTGGAGCAGATTTCCCAAACTCTGGAGCCAAGTCCCAGATATATCCATGGAGGTGGGTGACTGACCTTACATGAAAAAGATGTTTATTAGAGGTGAGAAGGTTGGGGGGATGAAGGTGCTGGATGTGGCAACCACTTAGAATCAAGGCAGATGGAGAAGACTCTGGATCAGCTGCTCACGTCTTAGATGGATGGAGTAACCACAACACTGGCATATGACGAATCTAAGCAGGGAAGGAGTGTGGATAGTCAACGATAGTAGCTTCAAAGCAGGATGGAAGAGGAAGTGTCTGCAAGTGGAATGAAGAAGTGAGGAAAACTTCCTGTTCATGGGTTATGGGAGACCTTTTCAAGGATTGAAGTAGTGGAGAGAGTCCTCCTTCAGTGATACCAAGAAAATGGAGATACTTTTCATCATAAAGGGTGTGTATGTGTGGGGGGTGTAGTGGGGGAAGGAGCTGGTATGAGTGGAAAAAGTTAAGTTGTCAACTAAGAAACAGTGATTCCAGAGGAGACAGTGGACAGCTTAAGGAGGGAGAGAAGAAGTGGGAGATGGATCATAGGTGAGGAAAGCATGCCCCAGAATGATTTACTTCAAGGACTGTGCATGAAAATACATGGCATGTGAAACATGACATCTGCAACTAGCAACAAGCTTCTGAAAAAATAACCCTCAAGACACATCCTGGTTAATGGAGGTGGGAGGAAGAGCAGGGTAGAGGCCTGGTGTCTGGGTTCTGGGCATCTCTCTGTTGGAAGCTTAACTAATAGGGGGATTGATCTTTAATTTCTTGGGGATATTTTCATGCAATTCTTTAAAAATGTCTCATGAAGAACTGTACTCTCAGATGTCTAAGACCAGTTTCTTTTTCTATTTTTGAGTTAATTATACCTTTATAAAACCTTCTTCTGGCATATCTATGACAGTAATGTCATATGTACTATGGGTATCTCCCAAAGATTTGTTGCCACTGGAACGGGCTTGAGGGATGAACTACATGGGAAATATTTTGAGATCAGTTTTATTAAATAGTGAAAGTATGATACAACAGTGGTTATAGGAGTAAAGGCAAAACATAAATATCATCACAGAAGTAGAAAAGGAAACAAATCTGGTCCTTATGTCAGACATGGAAAATAAATTTGAAACAAATCTGAATGTATTTGCAATTAGTCCAAGGGTGTGTGTCTGTGTGTGTGTGTGTGTGTGCAAGCACACATATAAAGTTTGAAAAATAACATCTAAAAAAGAAGTAAACACATTAATAAGACAGAGAATGTAGCCTGGCCTCCAGTCCATATGCATTACTAGTTTTGCAAATAGCTAGGGGCATAAAAATGTATCCATTCCCCCTCAGAATGCACAGTGCTTTTGTCTCATTTTCTCCTGCTGTTCTGTATGCTACCAAGCAACAAGGATAAAAATATTAGCCTTGGGCAATTGGACTCATGAGTACCCCTATAAATATGTACTTTGGAGTATATGTTCTCAACAACAACAATATTCTTCCCAAAGGAGTAGAACTCGGTTCTTGGTAAATGAAAGAAGAATATTACTCCTTTTACATATAATTCAGAGATATACATAGAGTATATAAACAGATACATGGTATATCAAAAGTATTAAAATTTCATAGGGAAGGCAATTAGGGTAAACGATGTCTAAAAAGGCTCATTAGGGAGGCATAATGGGGAAACAAATGGCTGAGAAACATTGCCTTACAGAAAACTAAAGAAAAAAAAAGTGAAGCAGAGCTTATTCATTTCTTTTTGGATCAGCTGTCAAATTTTGATTAATCATATTTAATTTTATAGCACATGGGTGAGCAATAGCAATTATCTTTATAGTGAGTTAAAATATGATAAAGAGTAAAATATACTTAGAATCAGAATTTTTAACCATTTTAGTGGCTGTTTCTTGGGATGTGTACCTAACATGCATATAATACAGGGTATATTAGAATTAAATGATCGTCAAAAGACTGAGTGAGCAGAAACCACAGGAAGACCTGATATGGATAAAAAATTATTTTAGAAAGAGAAAATCAGTGAAAGAACAACCTAAAGCAAGCAAAATGACTTCCACCAAAGAAGGGGGTTAAATTTCATCCCATTAGCTCAGAGAGGGATCAGCCATTCTCTTACTACCTCTGGGGGAGAGTCATGCGCCAGGCCAGAGGCTTCCTGGAGGTCTGGAAGTGACACTTCACCTCCTAACACCATTAAGGGATGGAGGCAACTCCAGGGAAGAGAGAGCGAGATGAGAGTTCAGATAGGGAAAAGGAGAGAGGAGTTCTTCACCAATTCCAAAAATCTGTAGAAAGAAGGGTCCTGGCAGGGCTGGAAGATGTAACAGAGGAGAAAGCATTCCCAAATTTACCCTAAGGGGAAAAATAAGACTTCATTATCATGTATAGATGAATTGAATGGGTTTCAGATGAAGGTTGACCAGGACTCATCTGTGAATATTTGCAGTTTATCTACTTCATGTTGATATATGTTGTAAGCTCATTTTTGTTAATTAAGCTCTTAATATAACCTTATGAAAGAATTATTTGCCTTATGCTTTAGCTAGTCTCTAGAGTGTTGGCAATATTCCAAGAAACTACTAAGGAGAATTTTTAAAAGATAGTGCGGATCATAGTGATATATATGTGCTCGTAATAAATCTATATACCTTCATGTTCTCCCATAGAACAAATAGTTTGTTATCAAGTCTTGATGAGATTGAGAACAAAATTGCTTTCCTTGTATTTTTAAAACCAAATCTTGAAGTCTAAACTCATTTGATACACATGTACACACACACACACACACACACACACACACACACACACACATCATTGTTACGTAGGAATTTTCCATTTTCCAACTGACTCCCTAAACAACATGAACAGCTTAACTATATGTCTGCATCTGTTCTATTTGACAGGGCACTTGTGACACAACCCCAGGTCCCTGTCATCTGGCTTGTCTGAGCCCATGTGAAGCATGGTTAGTTAGCTTGTTTTATAGATAGGCTGCTAGTTTCATCACAGCAATGGAAATGTATCATCTAACCGGTCTAGAGAGTGTCAGTGCTAACTTTAACTCATTCATCTGTCAGAGATTCAGCATCACAGCTGAAGAGCTATTTGCAATTTAAATTGATTGCCAAGTACTTAACATTAATTGACATGCTAAATTCATGACTAAGTAACAAATTATGACTAGTGCCAATCATCTTAGAGAACCCAATTCCCTATCTTGCTGCCCATTTTATCTTTAGAGGTTGAAATGACATTTTGGAGTATATTCTTTTAGAAAATCAAATTCTCTCAGAAAAAGGTGCTTGATAATATCTTGAAGATGAATACCATTGCTATGAACTGTTCATGAGAATCAGATCTTTTCTATGCCATGTTAGGTGGCCAACAGTGCTTAATTGATCTAGTAGCAGTGAATTCTATACAACATCTTCCTTTAGAGAGGACCACGTGCAGATAATAGTCCCTTTCCATTATAAATTAGCTGTAGTAGGCAGAGACGAGAGTTAAATTGACACTACATTTACCCCTATAATCTTCCTCCTTTTTTCTTAACCCAAATATTTCAAATGCATAAACAAAATACAATTAACCTTTCAATCTGCATAGTCAGAGTAACAGGAAATTCTACAAAATTCTACAAAAATATGTGGGTCCAATAAAAGAGAAAAATTGCAAAAGTGTGTGCCTGATAACTCCCTTCTCCCCATAAAGCTTTCTTTCTGTTGTTATTAGTTTCTCTTTGGCACTTTCCCCCCATAGAATTGGAAATATGCTTTTAAATATCATATTCATTTTAATAACATTGCAGCATAATTAGGCAATTGTATTCTTCGTGGTATTCTTTATAAGAAATTTTACCTGTGTGAACAGGATCTGCAAACAGTCTCTTTTTGAGACACATGAATATAAGGATGCTCCTGTGAATGACTACACCAGGCAGAGATTTATTCGTATTTCTGATGGGGTCACCAGGATGTGTAACCTTCATGCATACCTATCTTTCTGCAACCTTTCCCATAAATATGCCCTATTTCCTGTTCATGCTTATAAATGATAGTTCAGAACACATTCATGCTTCCACTCACTGGTTACTCATGCTTGAAATTAAAAATCTTTCAGACCAATGCTATTGCTGTATTTGGTTAGGCTTTACCCATTACTCAAAGTAAGAAAAATAAGACAGTGAGGATAAGATGTTAACAGACATAATCTTAATGTTAAATGGGTAGCAGGATGCTTTCAGGCTTTCCTAAAAGGAAATGGAATAGCGTCCATCTAATCATATGCTACATTAATATTATTAAATCTAGAAATATGAATTACACAGAAATAGTCATTGAATACTATTACGACTCTCATTAAATGAACCTTTACAAGTACAATCTTTACGAAGACCTTAAGTCATTGACAATAGATACAAAGGTCCAATGACTCATTTTTGGAAAAGTTTACAAAAAGACAGGAAAAAAGTGGACTTTCCTTCAAATTACACACATTTCCTTCTAATTGTCATTAAAAAAATACTGTTAAAACTAGTTGATATCTGAAATATTTGCTACTTGATATTTTAGATTTTTAAACATTATTCTTGATTACCATAAGCACTATAAAATAGGAGCTCTAATTTCTTATCATAGAGAACTCTCCATACAATTTTTTTTTAGAGAGAGCAAGAAAAAGAGCACGTGTCTGCATGTGGGCTCACGAGTGGGGTAGAGGTAAAGACAGAGGGAGAGGGAGAGAGAAAATCTTAAGTAGGCTCCAGGCTCAGCACAGAGCCCATTGTGGGGATCGAACTCACAACCCTGAGATCATGACCTGAGCCAGAATCAAGAGTCAGTTGCTTAATCGCCTGAGCCACCCAGTCTCCCCCATATAAAATTTTAATGTTTTAATGAACCTATCTCTCTATCAATACAGCTGAAAAAGCAAATGTTTTTTGAGGAAAGATAAAATTGCAAGGAAATTTTTGAATAAAAAAGCCATGTTCATTTGAGCAAAGTTAGCAAACAGTAACTTGATTATACACTTGTTACTTAGCTCATATTTAAGAGATTGTAGCACCAATTTAAAACAGTGACCAAGACTCAGAACTGCAAAAATAGATCATATTGGGGGCACCTGGGTGGCTGAATCAGCTAAGCATCTGACTTTGGCTCAGGTCATGATCTCAGAGTCCTGGGATCGAGCCCCACATCAGGCTCCTTGCTTTGGTGGAGACTCTGTTTCTCCCTCTCCCTCTGCCCCTCCCTCCCTCTTGTGCACATTCTCTCTCCCTCTGTTTCTCTGTCTCTCTCTCTCAAATAAATAAATAAAAATCTTTAAAAAAAAAGATCATATTGCAAAGCAATACAAATAACAAAGAGTTTATACACTGTGACAAGGACACAGTAGGGAAGTTTTCTTTCTGGAAAAAAATACTCTTTGTTAGCCAGAATACATGTATACATATATTCAACAATATATATTTAAGAGCTACTTTGTGCTAAGAATTATTCTAGTTGTTAATGGTATAATGATGAATATTGCAGAGTGGATTGCTGCTCTATGGAGCCTATAATCAAAACATTCTAAATAAATGTCTATGGATTTAAACAGAATATTAAAAAGATAAAGAACACTTAAAACTAAATTGAATAAAATAATAGGATGTCAATGGAGTCTATTTGTTAAATCAATACAAGGAGTTAAATGCCATCTTTAAAAGCCAAATACAGTAGTATAAGAAAAACTTACCATAATCATAGTGTGTGAATGAATTGCCTTTATGTAAGTCATTGAGATATTTGCTGTGAAGGAATCTAAAATGGATTGATATGATATTGCAGCTTTTTTGGGATTTTTATGGAGTTCCAATAATTTATCAGTGACAATTCTTTTTTTTTAAAGATTTTATTTATTTATTTGTCAGAGAGAGCACAAGCAGGGGGAGTGGCAGGCAGAGGGAGAAGCAGGCTCTCTGCTGAGCAAGGAGCCTGCGGAGCTCAATCCCAGGACCCTGGGATCATGACCTGAGCCAAAGGCAGACGCTTAACTGACTGAGCCACCCAGACGTCCCTCAATGACAATTCTTAAGTAGAGGGAATGTGCAGCACAGAAATATAAAGAGATAGAAATTCTGATTGAGAGAACAATGTACCAAAAATTCAGTGTAATAGGTTTTACAGAAAGAACAAATGGAGAGATAAAAATTGAGTATTATTATTTTTAAAAGATTAACATCAATCATAGATTTAGAAAGCAGCAAAAATTCCTAGCAAATAAAAAATTCCATATGAAAAAAAGGAGCTAAGATTTCTGGGAGCAAGATGGCGGAGGAGTAGGAGACCTGGATTTCGTCTCCTCTCAGGAATTCAGCTGGATAGGGATCAAACCATTCTGAACACCTACAAACTCAACAGGAGATCGAAGAAAAGAATAGCAACAACTCTCTGAACAGAAAAGCGACCACTTTCTGGAAGGTAGGACGTGCGGAGAAGTGAATCCGAGGCGTTATTCGGGAGGATAGACGGCGGGGGAGGGGCCTCCGTCGGCTGCTTCTGGCAAGTGATAGAGCCACGGAGCACAAAATTGGAACTTTTAGAAGCCTGCTCCGCTGAGGGACGTCACTCTGGTGGCGAAGTGGGGGGTAGAACCCTCGTGGGACAGTGTGGTCTCAGGACCCTCGGGGTCACAGAAAGACCGGGGGTGCCTGAGTGCGGCAGAGCTCCCAGGTATCGGAGCAGGGAAGCCGGCTGCAGAGAGGGAGCCGAGGCGCGGGCTCTCAGCTCGGGGTTGTCATAAACAGTGATCCGCGGCACAGTCAGGCCACTGCTCCTCCAGCAGGGACCCAACAAGCGGCAGATCCGGGGAGACTCACCTTCTTCCCCGGGGAGGAGAGGTGCGGGAGCGCACCGCGGGGATCTGCTGGGTTTGGAGACTCCACCTGGGGTCGGGTGCCAGATAGAAAGGCGCGGTCACAGGCCGGGTGAGCGCGGAGTGTGGCCGGAGACCGGGGAGACGGGAGTGACTGACTGCTTTTCTCTGGGGGCTCGCTGAGGAGCGGGACCCTGAGTTCTCGGCTCCGCCGGGGCGGAGACTGGGAGGCCGCCATTTTCACTCTCCGCCTCCAAAGCTGTACGGAAAGCTTGCAGGGAACAAAAGCTCCGGAGAGCAAACCCGAGCAGATTTCTTAGCCCGGACCGGCAAGGGCGGGGCAATTTTGCCTCCGGCAAAGACATTTGGGAACCACGGCAACAGGCCCCTCCCCCAGAAGATCAGCGAGAACAGCCAGCCAAGACCAAGTTTACCGATCAATGAGAACGGCAGAACTCCAGCGCTAGGGGAATACTGCACATAGAATTCATGGCTTTTTTACCATGATTCTTTAGTCTTTCAAAGTTAATTATTTTTTTTAACTGTCTTTTTTTCTTTTTTCCTTTTTTCTTTTTTTTTGAATTTTTCTTTTTCCCTTTTTCAACCAACATCTTATCAATCCCTTTTTTAAAAAAAAACATTTTTATTTTTCATTTTTAAAGTCATATTCTATCCCTTCATAGTAGTTACCCGTATTTTTGGCATATATATATAAGTTGTTCTCTCTTTAAAATCTTGAGATAGTTTCTTCTAACAGATCAAAATATACTCTAAATCTCTAGTGTATGGTTTTTTTCTACTCCCCTGCCTGAACACATTCTCTCCCTTTTTTCTTTCTTTCTTTTTTTTTTTTTTAATCCTCTTCTTTCTTTTTTCAAACAACTTATCAAATCCTTTTTCAAAATTTTTTATAATTTCCATCTTTACAGTCATATTCCATCCCTTCATCATATCAAGCCTTATTTTTGTACATATATAAGTTTTTCTTTCTTTAAAATTTTGGGAGGGACTTTCTTTTAACGGACCAAAATACACCCAAAATCTAGTGTGTGGCACTGATCTATAATCCAGCCTGATCATATTTGATCACATTCTGTTTTTGTTTTGTTTTGTTTTGTTCTGCTTTTGTTTGTTTTTATCTTTATCTTTTTCTTTTTTCCTTTTTTCTTTCCTTTTCTTTTTTCTCTCTTTCCCTTTCTTTTCCCACTGCTTCAGGTCTTTTCTGATTTGTTTAGAGTATATTTTCTGGGGACGTTGTTACCCTGCTAGCATTTTGTTCTCTCATTAATCTATTCTCCTCTGCACAAAATGACAAGACGGAAAAAATCACCTCAACAAAAAGAACAAGAGGTAGTACCGACTGCCAGGGACCTACTCAATACAGACATTAGTACGATGTCAGATCTAGAGTTCAGAATCATCACTTTAAAGATACTAGCTGGGCTTGAAAAAAACATGGAAGTTATTAGAGAAACCCTTTCTGGAGAAGTAAAAGAACTAAAATCTAACCAAGTAGAAATCAAAAAGGCTATCAATGAGGTGCAATCAAATATGGGGGCGCTAACTGCTAGGATAAATGAGGCAGAAGAAAGAATCAGTGAGATAGAAGACCAAATGATGGAAAATAAAGAAGCTGAGAAAAAGAGAGATAAACAACTACTGGATCACGAGGGCAGAATTCAAGAGATAAACGATACCATAAGACGAAACAACATTAGAATAATTGGGATCCCAGAAGAAGAAGAAAGAGAGAGAGGGGCAGAAGGTATAATGGAGCAAATTATAGCAGAGAACTTCCCTAATTTGGGGAAGGAAACAGGCATCAAAATCCAGGAAGCACAGAGAACCCCTCTCAAAATCAATAAAAATAGGTTAACACCCCGACATCTAATAGTAAAACTTACGAGTCTCAGAGACAAAGAGAAAATCCTGAAAGCAGCTCGGGAGAAGAGATATGTAACCTACAATGGTAGAAACATTAGATTGGCAACAGACTTATCCACAGAGACCTGGCAGGCCAGAAAGGACTGGCAGGACATATTCAGAGCACTAAATGAGAAAAATATGCAGCCAAGAATACTATATCCAGCTAGGCTGTCATTGAAAATTGAAGGAGAGATAAAAAGCTTCCAGGACAAACAAAAACTAAAGGAATTTGCAAACACGAAACCAGCCCTACAACAAATATTGAAAGGGGTCCTCTAAGCAAAGAGAGAGCCTAAAAGCAACATAGACCAGAAAGGAACACAAACAATATACAGTAACAGTCACTTTACAGGCAATACGATGGCACTGAATTCCTATCTTTCAATAGTTACCCTGAATGTAAATGGGCTAAATGCCCCAATCAAAAGACACAGGCTATCAGATTGGATTAAAAAACAAGACCCATCGATATGCTGTCTGCAAGAGACTCATTTTAGACCCAAAGACACCCCCAGATTGAAAGTGAGGGGGTGGAAAAC